>NW_026864005.1:0-409134 GCF_026571515.1 Ruditapes philippinarum
TTTTGTTACTTTTCCATTCCTTTCTTTTGTCTGGACCATAACTTGAAGACTAATGGTTGGAATTCAATATTAACTTCATACAATGTCAAGCACATTGAGAGGAAGTGCAGTGCACAAGAACCATAACTCCATCTTGACTAATTAAAGAGTTATTGCCCTTTGTTACTTTTCCTTGTCCAGAGCATAATTTGAAAACTACTGACTGAAATTCAATACAACTTCATACAGTTGTCAAGGACATTAAAAGGAAGTGCAGTGCACAAGAGCCATAACTCCATTTTGACAAAATACAGAGTTACTGCCCTTTGATACTTTTCCTTGTCCGGAGCATAACTTAAAACATACTGGTTGGAATTCAAAACAACTTCATACAATTGTCAAGCACAATAAGGGAAGTGCAGTGCACAAGAACTATAATTCCATCTTTAGTCTTTATAGAGTTATTGCCCTTTGTTTCTTTTCCTTGTCTTTCTGGACTTATTACAGAGAAATTCAATAAAACTTCATCAATGGCCAACCACATTGAAAGGAAATGTAACATACAAGAACCACAACTATCTTTAATTGCCCACAACCATAACTCCTTATTTCAATTCTTTTACAAGGTATTCTGTTACTAGTAACATCCTCATTTCTGAAGCAGTCTTGTGGGGGTATTAATCACATTTAGTGATAGTTCTAGTTCATTCTGAAGAGATATTATTGTAAAAACTGTTACAATGTGAATAGACATGAAATTCAAAATTAAAATATCTTGAATTCATATATATTTATTAAAACTTAAAATATCTTCATTTTATTTGTGTTTCTGCATTTATCTTGATGTATAGTACATTGTATATGTAAATACAATTAAACAGAATCCTTTTTGTTCGCATTTAGAACCACAGTAGAATCCCTACTAAAGACCACCTTGGATTTAAGACCGCCCCGCTTTTAAGACCAGCTTTTAAAAGAACGGAATTTTCTGTTCTTTATGTCAATGGTTACATGATCCAGAATTAAGACCACCTCACTTATTCACTTTTAAGACCACCAAATTCAGTCCCAATTCATTATTTTGTTCTTTATTTGACCTCACTATTGAGACCACTGATATTAAAATCTTAAAACCTTTGGTGTTCCTAGATCTTAAATATGTTGCTATTTTGTTATTATCTGCTTCATTGCTCTTAGGCATGACACTTGTTTACACATTTTAAGACAACCAAATTCAGTCCCAATTCATTATTTTGTTCTTTATTTGACCTCACTATTGAGACCACTGATATTAAAATCTGAACACCTTCAGTGTTCCTATATCTCAAATGTGTTGTTATGTTGTTATTATCTGCTTCACTGCTCTTAGGCATGACACTTGTTTACACAAGGTGTCAAAAACTGTTATGTATGGGATATTTTATGAAAAAAGGTGAGAATGTTAATTTCATAGTGGTTTTAATGCTGCATTATGCACATTTCTTTTGTGAAGAAATAATGTCTGATATGATATGTGAATTATGTACATCATAAAATAATTACTATTGAAATTAGAACAAGAAAATTTGATATTAAAAAATTTCTTCAGAAATATGTTTTCTTCTCATCAGATGTAACATTATAACATACTTTCATATTGTATTTGCAAGTTAAGATACATATGGTTTGTTCATACAAAATGACCAAAATAGGCCCTGGTCATAACGTGTGTAAGCAATGATAAGAATATCCACAATTAAGACTACCCCGCAATTAAGACCACTTTGGTCCAGTCCCGATGGTGGTCTTAACTGAGGGTTTTTACTGTATATCCTTTATTTTCATATAAAAATAATGACATTTACTGGTAGCTATATTAAGATAATGACATTTAGCTTACATTAAGATAGTTACTATCTTAAAGTCATCTTCTCTATCTGTCTATTAAATGATATTATTAACAATTATATTGGAGAAATTCACTAAATGACATTGTCTACATTCAGACATTACGTGGAACATAAATTGTCCAAAGAGGAAGTTAATTAGGCTGTTATTGCTGTTATTAATGGTTCGCGTATTAGATGGTCATATTAAAAGCCATAGGTCAAGAGTCGCTTTCCTTGCGAAAAAATAATCACTGGATGTAAAATTAACATCATAAAACATCCCCTGCTGTAAATCTGATTATTTTTTTATTATTTTTATGATAATAGCGTTGGGATTATTTAATGTATATAAGAAATTTATGTGGCAAACAGATGAAGAAATTACTTTTTTTCCAAAATTAGGTTTGCTAACTGTGACCAAAAATAGTACTTGTTTAATCAACCACAAACTAATCTTTATTAGTCTGTTGGATTTTCCAAGCTGACCTTTTATGGAATTTAAAATAAAGGAATCTTCAAAAGTGTTGACAGAATGAGTTTCAAAAGACAAAGCTCTATGATTTATTAATTCCAGGAAAATCTAAGATATTTATAAATGATATTAGTCATTATATGGTGCAAAATATACAAAACAGCTATACATGAATTGTTAATGGAAAAAAAGAAGAGGTATTCAGTGAATTTATGTCTTCTTTAAACAATATCGTATAGTAAGAGGATTATTGCTACCTTCATTTTCTTTATTTTGTTATGCCCCTGCCATATAATGGCAGGGGCATATAGTGTTACCCTGTTTCGTCATTCCGTCATTCCTTCATCATCAGTTTCCGTTCATTATCTTAGTAACAGTTGCACATATTCAACTCAAATTTGGCATATGGATATGTCATGAGAAAATACAGGTCAAGTTTGACTTTAGTCATGGTTCGATGATTTTTGGTAGAGTTATGCCCCTTTTACTTTGAAAATAATATGAAAATTTCAGTTTCCGTTCATTATCTCCCCAACGGTATTACACATTCAACTCAAACTTGACATATGGATATGTCATGAGAAAATACAGGTCATGTAAAAATTTGGTCTTGGTTCGATGATTTTTGGCAGAGTTATGCCCCTTTTACTTTGAAAATAATATGAAATTTTCAGTTTCCGTTCATTATCAACACATTCAACTCAAATTTGACATATGGATACATCAAAGGAATGCACAGATCAAGATCAAATTTGGTCATGGTTAAATGATTTTTGGCAGATTTATGCCCCTTTCACTTTGAAAATGATATAAAATTTTCAGTTTCTCTTCATTATCTCCCCAACAGTGTTACATACATGTATAATGATGTATTCAACTCAAATTTCACATATGGATATGTCAAAGACATGCGCAGGTCAAGTTCGAGTTTGGTCATGGTTCGATGATTTTTGGCAGAGTTATGTCCCTTTCACTTTGAAAATAATATGAAATTTTCAGTTTCTGTTCATTATCTCCTCTAGGGTATATTACACATTCAACTCAAATTTGACTTATGGGTACATCAAAGAAATATGCAGGTCAAGTTAAAATTTTGTCATGGTTCGATGATTTTTGGCAGAGTTATGCCCCTTTAACTTTGAAAAAAAAGGAAATTTTCAGTTCCTATTCATTATCTACACAACGGTTGTACATATTCAACTCAAATTAAAGCTATGTATATGTTATAAGAATGCATTTGTCAATTTCCAATTTGGTTATGGATTCATGATAGCTAACAGAGTTATCCCTCATGAACTTTGAAAAAAATCAGATATTTTAAGTTTCAGTTCATTATCTCCCCAATGGTTGTACACAGTAATTCAACTCAAATTTGACATATAGATACATCTTAGGAATAAGCAGTTCAAGTTTGATTTGCTCATGGTTCAATGATTTTGGACAAAGTTATCTCCCTTGAATGTTGGAAAAATTTTGAATTTTCAGTTTCAGCACTCATACTTTTGTGGAAATGTATGTAGCCATTAATTTGGCTAGAAATATGCAATATTCAATTTACAAAAGGTTAACACTGAATACTTTCAGTGCCTTGAACTTTGTTTAAAAATGGTTTGTGTTAAGATTGAATAGTTTTAAGGACTTTAAACTTAAAATCCGTGGCATGACGACACATTTCTAGTTGAATAATATTTTTTACAGTATTGTTCTTAAGACATACACAATTTAATGTTGAAATTAGCAAGATAAAAATTCCCTTTGAAAATATTAGATAATTGATTAGAAGGAGGAATTCTCTATTCCTAACTTATGTAGTGAGAATTTCCTAGTTATTTTTACTTTGACACAGCTATTTTTGTTCTCATTTACAGAAAATTTAAAGGAAAAGGATTTTGAAAAATTATGCGAAGAGCATTATATTAAAACAGTTTTATTATAATTTAATTATAATCTTTTCAAATTTCATGCATCCAATTTCAATTTAAGACAAGTATACTCTATCTTTATTCCAATTTCATTGTTTTGTTGCTTGTTTACAGTCCTGAAATAACAAGAAAAACTAAACTTGTTTTCTTTAAGGAGGTTCAGCTTCTCAGTTTAGATTGAAAGATGAGGAGGAGTGGAATGTTGAAGGTAGTGATACATCACCTGCACTTGCCCTTGACCTAGATAGCTTGTCACAATCTCTAGACTGTATCCCACTACATGAAAGACTGGGTATTAAAGAAAATGTTTTTACTGTAAGTACAATATGACTAATGATCAGTATGAAAATGACCTGACAATTTTTATGCTCCCCGAAAAAATTTCGGGGGAGCATATAGTCGCCGCCTTGTCCGTCCGTCCGTCTTTCCGTCCGTCCGTCCGTCCCCTTTTCTTGTCCGGGACATAACTTTGAAACAACAAGAGGTATCAACATGAAACTTTGTAGGTAGATAGATCTCATTGAGTAGGTGTGCAGTGCACAAGAACCGTAACTCTGCCTTGCCTAATTTTTGAATTATTCCCCTTTGTTTATTTTTACACTTTGAACTTTGTCCGGGACATAACTCTAAAAGTATAAGAGGTATCAACATGAAACTTTGTAGGTAGATAGATCTCATTGAGTAGGTGTGCAGTGCACAAGAACCGTAACTCTGCCTTGCCTAATTTTTGAATTATCCCCTTTTCTTTATTTTACACTTTGAAATTTGTCCGGGACATAACTCTAAAAGTATAAGAGGTATCAACATGAAACTTTGTAGGTAGATAGATCTCATTGAGTAGAAGTGCAGTGCACAAGAACCGTAACTCTGCTTTGCCCAATTTTTGAATTATCCCCCTTTGTTTATTTTACACTTAGAAATTTGTCCGGGACATAACTCTAAAAGTATAAGAGGTATCAACATGAAACTTTGTAGGTAGATAGATCTCATTGAGTAGAAGTGCAGTGCACAAGAACTGTTACTCTGCCTTGCTTAATTTTTGAATTATCCCCCTTTGTTTATTTTACACTTTGAACTTTGTCCGGGACATAACTCTAAAAGTATAAGAGGTATCAACATGAAACTTTGTAGGTAGATAGATCTCATTGAGTAGGTGTGCAGTGCACAAGAACCGTAACTCTGCCTTGCCTAATTTTTGAATTATCCCCTTTTCTTTTATTTTACACTTTGAAATTTGTCCGGGACATAACTCTAAAAGTATAAGAGTATCAACATGAAACTTTGTAGGTAGATAGATCTCATTGAGTAAGTGTGCAGTGCACAAGAACCGTAAACTCTGCCTTGTCTAATTTTTGAATTATCCCCCTTTGTTTATTTTACACTTTTGAACTTTGTCCGGGACATAACTCTAAAAGTATAAGAGGTATCAACATGAAACTTTGTAGGTAGATAGATCTCATTGAGTAGGTGTGCAGTGAACAAGAACCTTAACTCTGCCTTGCCTAATTTTTTGAATTATCCCCCTTTGTTTATTTTTACACTTTGAACTTTGTCCGGGACATATTTCTTAATGTATAAGAGATATCAACATGAAACTTTGTAGGTAGATAGATCTCATTGAGTAAGTTTGCAGTGCACAAGAACTGTAACACTGTCTTGCCTACTTTTGTAGTTATTGCCCTTTGTTCATTTTGACACTTTGAACTTTGTCTGGGACATTACTCTAAAATTATAAGAGATATCAACATGAAACTTTGTAGATAGATAGGTCTCATTGGGTGGAAGTGCAGTGCTTAAGAATCATTACTCTGCCTTGCCTTATTTTGAAGTAATTGCCCTTTGTTTATTTTTACTTTTTGACTTTTGTCCTGGACATTACTTTAAAACTATTAGAGATATCAACATGAAACTTTGTAGGTAGCTAGATATAATTGGATAGAACTGCAACGCTTCAAGAACCTAAACAAAGCCTGGTCTAATTTTGGAGTTATTGCCCTTTGTTCATTTTTTTTATACTTTCCTGTGTCCAGAACCTTCTCGGGGAGCATCACCCGGTTCAACTGGTTCTTGTTTTTTATGTTTTTTTACCCATGTATGTAATGGCACATACATGAAATTGGAATTCCATTCCACCAACACAGTAAGGTCATATGGCCACTTTCCAGCTTTACTTGTTAATGAAGATCTTACATATTTGTGCCCTTCCATGTATTATTTCAGGCACAAAAGGGCATCTGAGTAGAAACCCTGACATTCTGTAAGCTAGTTGGATAGGCTCTTCACATTAAAGAATCCAAAGTCCATGATGGGATTTGAACCCACAGCGGTGAAGAGCAAGTGGTTTGAAGTCGGCAACCTTTACCACTCATTGATAAAAAAGAGTTTAAATCTTACTTAAAGTAGCAGCACAGTATTTTGTTATGTTTTTTTTGTCCGTTTATGTACAGTTTTCATGACATGTGTGTTAAATAACTGAAACATTCTATGTTCCATATATGCTATATGCCTTGAATCATGCTTTTATTATTTGGTCATTTTAGCTCAGTAAGATTTTCTTAAGACTCATGAACTCAGAATTTGAACTTTATAGTTTAGAATCAATCTTCCTTATATAAGTTTTGTAAGGTATGAATACCGTTTTTAAATTTCTAAATAATCTTGACAGTTGAAACATTATTAGTTACTAATAATTTATGTAGAAATGGTTGTTTTATTTACAGGAGGAACAAATAATTGAGATGAAAGGATACTCAGCTGATGTTGAACAGAAATATAGAACAACATTTCCTATAGCCAGCAACAAGAACAAATCGAAGAACAGTGGGCAAGAATCTGCTGGTATTGTAACAAATAACAATGATTCAAGTGCAAAAGAAACTGATTTTGTAGGTAAAACAAGTGTAAAAACAGCCAATATTACAACTGTGACAAATGATAAAGAAAAGCCAAAAGCTGAAATAAATGAAATTAAGCATGGCAAGAATGAACATAAAACAACAATAAAGAACACTGAAGTGGAAAGTTTAGAGGACGATCTGGACATGATTCTTTCTTTAGATGGCAGTAAAGATGAAACAGCCAATATTGTTAAAAATGTTGATAAAAAAGTTAAGAAAGATCAACAAAAAGATCAACTAAAAGGGAAATCTGATGTTATAAAAGTATCAAATAATGTAACAGAAAAAGTGATTAACTCTAAAGGTAAGGTAGTATGAAGTTTGATACTTGCTATTGTTATTGCATTATTTTAATATCTTTAATACTAAAGATAATTTAAGGTGACCTGAGTTTTAGCTCATGTGAAGTTAATTTTATTTTGAACATCATCAAACTTCATCAGAATGTTTTTTTCTATGATATCTTTTATGAGTTTGAGATGAGTCATTTGAGAATAAAACTAGTTCACTAACTGTAATCAAAGAAAAACCTTTTGATGCTATAGAGCTGAAGAAAACATTGTTAACAGTCACAAGGTCAATAATTAGGATTCCATCTTCATCCAAACTTCCTCAGATGATATCTCGAATTAATCATGTCAGGTCAAAAACTAGGTCAGAACGTCAAAGCAGGGGACATTTAAATTCTAAATGTAATAATTTCTTTTTATCACACAACCATGCCGATTTTGCGACTCCGTAAATATGGTATTGCATGTCCATACATATATTTTGATGTGACGTCATTAGTGTTATACAAACATGGTGTAAAGACACGCTAAATGTTATACTATAGGCGCTTCAATGAAAAATGACTCTTATTTCACTTTAAACGGTCTTTTATTTGGGTATGTGATAAATAGAATATTAAATTCATGTAAGTTCATTACTGAATTTATTGCACTTGAATAAAATTATATTATGGACTCTGGCGAGCATAATATTATTTTATTCAACTTGTGCAATAAATTCAGGATTGAACTTAAATCATTCAATATCCTCTATTTGGGTCATATTTGAAGGAATTGCAGGTCACTGATACCCGTAACTCTAAAATAGACTATGAGTGAATTACTTCATCGTATGAATTTATCCAACTGCAAAGATCTGAAATCTGACTCATTAAAAAGAGAGTTTACTCCACATTATGTAATAGTCAGTTCCTTACAGTATTTGTATATACATGTAGTATAATCATCTGTCTTCATAAAAATATGCTATATTTCAATATATTATACACTATACAGAATTAAAAGAAAAAGTGAAATTGAAATTTAGAATGGAATTTTTTCTTATCCAATACCATTGTATTGTATCATGTATGCTTTAAATGATATAGATATAGATCAGTAAAGTTTACCTAAAAGTAACAGCTTATTTTGTATGAACTCTGTTTATTGTTGCCTTTTCTATGTTTCAGGAAATGAGAATCTGGAAGACTGGCTGGATTCCATGTTGGATGATTGACAGATATTTGAAGACAAAGATACTTAACATTGATTTGTATGAATAAGACAAATACAAGAATGAAATGTACTCTTTATTTCAACCATTACTTCCTTTTTTTGTGTGCAAATGAGCAAGTTTGCTTTCAATAGCTCAGTAATTAAGTTATTGTGTATGAAAGTTGTGATGGCACATAACTAAAAATATAAATAGCATCAATGACTTGTAAATTTGTAACTATTTTACAGTTTATGTCATACATATATTATAGTTTATAGCTATGCTATTGTGAATATTACATACATTGTCTTGACTGCATTAGAATAAAAGTGACCAAATCTTGCAGAAAACACTTAAGCACATGTTTTAAGATTTATTTTAATATTCATTTGCAAATGCTTAATACCTTTTTTTGAAATGAAGAATACAAAATAAAATTTGAAATAAATTTTAAAAAATTCAAAATAAATTTTTCACTCACTTATTTCATTATGAATGCAGAAAATAACTGATTTTTATAGCATATCAATTTGATATGTTTGCATCTTAGTATTAGGTATTGTAAATACATAAAAATAGCTGTTTTGACTTTTGATGGTTGTGTGTCACAATAAGTGATAAACATTGATAAAAACTTTATAAATGTTGAAATTTACCATAAGAACAAAGAAACTTTTTTATGACTTTTCATGTGATCTGTATTAGAGATTTGATTTCAAGTGTATAGAACTCCAAGATAATAGGTATTGTATGCAACAGTTATCTGTCATCAAACCAAATTTTCATTGACATTGAAATATGGAAAAAGTACAAATGACTTTAATGTTGATATTACATATGTCAAGCTTTTGATAGATGTAACACATTATGATTATTTCCATGCATATTGTATGTTGTTATGACCTGTAGTTTTCTACATAATGTGTGAAAAGGCTTTCCAGCATGTTGCATATGCTTGTAAATTATTTACTTATTTTCAGTTGTCTGTTATTCATATTTAAAGCTGCATGCCTCCAGATGAGTCAAACTATTTCAATAAAATCAAACTTGAGAAATATGTATTACGATTTTAGGAAAAGTAAAATAATTCAAGATTCAAGTAATATTTTACATGTTATATGCGGTTAATGACTGATTTTTCAATATTTACAAGTATATTTCTACTGCGTTACTAACGCAGTAAGGGCTATTTATGCATATTTTGACAATTTTTTGGTAATTTACATGGGTTGTAAGTGTCATTGATACAGTGTGTAATGTGCAAATTGCTTCCTTTTGGTTATTTCACAATATTGTACATTCAAATACTTTTTCAAAATTTTCATGAAAATTAGCGTGAATCTGGAGGCATGCTGCTTTAACAATAAATATGGTAGATCTACTTTTAATTTGATTGTGTTTGAAATACAAACAAAATAAGTTTTACATTTTGAAAATATTTATTATTTGACCAAAATTTATAAGGTAAAACTTCACCATAAAACAAGTGTTGATATCCGTCCAAAGCAGTTATGGTATTTGAATATTATTTACAAAGGCATTTCACAGAAACTTATGGGTGACATGATGGGATGTAGTCTGCAGATGATATTAATATTACAGCAAAGTTCGTTCTATTCCCCATACTGTTTAAAAATCCTGCTGTAGTGAATGTTTTCATAATTATTTGTAGCTTGAAATCATCAAAGAAAAAAATTGAGCTTTTGTTACAGTCATGATGTCGTTCATGTGGCCTTCATTTCATCACAGTTTTTAATTTGTAAATGAATTGTCTTCATGCTTGGACACATCAGGTTCTTAGGACAAGTCCATGTAGCGAAGAATAATAACTTTGACATTGGTACATATATGACATTGAACTTACAGGACAAACTTGAATTTTGCTTTTTATTTATTTTTACTTCAATTGGCTATATATTTGTAATTCATGGAAATATGGCCTAATAATTATATGAACATAACAGTTACTACCATTTTAACCAAATTTTTAAGAATCATTGACCTGAATTTGACCTTATTATTCATGTTCCAATTACTTATTTTGCTAAAATTTGCCATTTTAACTATTATAATTAATTAATTTGATTCATACTTTGAAAAAACAGACATGTTGAACAATTCAAATATAACCTTGACCTTTAAATGATATCGTCTGTTAATAAAAAAATAGTTAATGATTGGATAGAACCAGCGATAAGTAGTTTGTTAAAATGTTGCCAATGTTGAGTTGCACAGTTTTGTTTAATATATGATTTTAAAGATCTAACAAATTTGTGACACATAAGTAACATTAAAAATTTCATATGTACGTATATGAGTGTTTTACACAAGTCTTTTGCATGTGGATCATTCTTGGTGAGTTATTTATGTAGGAATGTTGTCTAAAACCTGCCGTCTCCTGAAAAACTCTTGAAGTAACAGTTTAGATTAACACTTTTCAAAGGACATAAAAAGGTTTGAGAAATGAATGTGTGGTTTTAATTCGTGAAATTCGTGAGATTTATCAGATATGCATAGATCTTAATACATGTATATGATAATAAAAATAGAAAAAGTAATAAAAATATATGAAAGAGAAGTTAATAACTAAGACCATTATGTTTATCCTAATAAACATACTAAAAACTTACTAAAATATACCTGAAGTCAACAGCGACGCTGCTTGTCAAAAAACCTGGAAAAAAAAACGGATTTCGGGTACTTAAAAGGTATGAAAACACATAAAAGTTTGTATTTTCCGTGAAAACTTATTTCCTCTAACTTTATAGTTACAGCAAGGAACACGTTTTAGTTCTCTAAATTTTGTATTTATTGACACCAGAAAAAATGAATCTCTTGTGGTGTCTTCTCGCAAAGCTAAAAGCATTTTAACACTCAAAATCATGTTTTATTTTCTCGACATGTGACAAAAAATATCGTATAATTTGATTAGCCAGATTGCCTTGAGCAAAAGTCTCAAATAGAATTATCATTTCCGATTTCTAGAGCAGCCATCTATCAACTGCGTTTACTTCTAAGACAGATGATGTTGAACTTGCACTTGAACAAGAGGTTAACGGTTTTGTAAATTGTAACACTTTTTACCAAAATGTGGAATAATTTATTAAATTTCTTTTATCTAGTTCCCTTGTCAGGTTTAATTTCACCTTAATTGTCGTCTATTGTATTTTTTCAACGCTAAACACTAAAGTCCTGATGAATTTTTAGCTCACCTGTCACAAAGCGACAGGGTGAGCTTTTGTGATCGCTTTTCGTCCGTCGTCCATCCGTAAACTTTTTCTTTAAATAACATCTCCTCATTAACCACTGAGCCAATTTCATCCAAACTTCACAGGAATGTTCCTTTGGTGGTCACCTTTAAAAATTGTTCAAAGAATTTAATTCCATGCAGAACTCTGGTTGCCATGGCAACCGAAAGAAAAAACTTTTAATATCTTTTTTTTTAAAAACCGTAAGAGCTAGGGCGAAGATATTTGGCATGAAACATCTTCTAGTGAGTGTCTACCAAGTTTGTTCAAATAAAAGCCCTGGGGTCTAAATTGGCCCCGCCCCAGGGGGTCATTGATTTTCCCTAAATGCATATAGTAAAAACTTAAAAAGTATTCTTTTAAAGAACCCAAAGAGCTAGAGCTAAGATATTTAGCATGAAACATTTTCTAATGAGTGTCTACCAAGTTTGTTCAAATAAAAGCCCCGGGGTCAAAATTGGCCCTGCCCCAGGGGGTCATTGATTTTCCCTATATGCATATAGTAAACGCTTAAAAAATCTACTTTTAAAGAACACAAAGAGCTAGAGCTAAGCTATTTAGCATTGAACATGTTGTAATTGGTGTCTGCCAAGTATGTTCTAATAAAAGCCCTGGGGTCAAAATTGGCCCCGCCCCATGGGTCATTGATTTTCCTAATATGTGTATAGCAAAAACTTTAAAATCTTCTTTGAAAAAAACCAAATAGCTAGAGTTAAAATATTAAGCATGAAACATCTTCTAGTAAGTGTCTACAAAGTTTGTTTAAATGAAAGCCCTGGGGTCAAAACTGGCCCCGCCCTAGGGGTGTCATTTATTAACTAAATGTGTATAGTAAAAACTTAAAAAATCTTCTTTTAAGAAACCCAAAGAGCTAGAGCTTAGATATTTGGCATGAAACACCTTCTAGCGAGTGTCTACCAAGTTTGCTCAAATAAAAGCCCCGGGGTCAAAATTGGCCCAGCCCCAGGGGGTCATTGATTTTCCCTAAATGCATATAGTAAAAACTTAAAAAAAATCTTCTTTTAAAGAACCCAAAGAGCCAGAGCTAAGATATTTAGCATGAAACATCTTCTTGTGCGTGTCTACCAAGTTTGTTCAAATTAAAGCCCCGGGACTGTTCAAATAAGAGCCCTGGGGTCAAAATTGGCCCCCGGGGGATCATTGATTTTCCTTATATGTGTATATGCATATATACTATATGCACATAGTAAAAACTTAAAAATCTTCTTTGAAAAAACCCAAATAGCTAGAGTTTAGATATTAAGCATGAAACATCTTGTAGTAAGTGTCTATAAAATTTGTTCAAATAAAAGCCGTGGGGTCAAAACTGGCCCCGCCCCATCATTTATTAACTATATGTGAATAGTAAAAACTTAAAAAAATTTCTTTTAAGAAACCCAATGAGCTAGAGCTTAGATGTTTAGCATGAAACATCTTCTTATGGGTGTCTACCAACCAAGTTTGTTCAAATAAAAGCCCTTGGGTTAAAATCTGCCCTACCAGGGGTGGGGGCGGGGGCGCCATATACAGATGAGCGACTGCAGGGCCATCATGTCCTCTTGTTTCAAAGTATGACCACTAGCAATTCAATAAGTTTTCCTTTGACTTAATATTCCGGTAACTTATATTAATGGTAGAAATTGTTGACATAAACATTGACAGGAAATCTCGTTGACTAAACTGAAAATGTGGATTGTTACTTAACTATTGACATTTTTTTCTCATCCCAGAAAGCCCATTTTAATGTTTACCAATAATGAGACATTTTGAATAAGTGTCTTTAAATTCAAACCTATAAATTTGACTCCAGTATGAACGAGGGTTTTATTATGTCTCCCAAATTTTTTTTGAAGACATATTTTTTTGCCGTCTGTCTGCCGAGGCTATTCAAGAGTAATAGGGGGGGGGGGGGGGCATCTAACTGAAAATGGAAAAAAAGAGAACAATAGAGTTCATTCCGTAATAATAGAATAAGGGGTCACGACCCTCTATTAAACACATGATAATAACAAAAGAAATGGCCCTTTCGTCCATTTAAGTGGCACGTCCGTCCGTTCGTCCAGTTGTATGTCCGCCCGCATTAAGCTTGTCCAGCCTTCACAGGACAAACTACTTGTGAGATTTCAACCTAACTACAGGCGTGATCAGTACCATCCCCATTTGTGCACATTACCAGCACGTTTTGCTTCGCTGTACTTATGGCCACCAGAGCTAAGTCAAACTACTGGTGGGATTTCAACCAAACTTTATAGGAGTGATCACTTCCTTCCCTAGTTGTGCACATTACCAGCATGTTTCTCCTCACTGCACAAAATTCTGCAAGAGCTAAAAGTAGAAAAATCTTGTCGTCCGACCTATACAGGTCAAACTACTGGTGGGAAATCAACCAAACTTTACAGGAGTGATCAGTAACATCCTTAGTTGTGCACATTACCGGGACGTTTCGCTTCGATTCACAAAATGGCCACCAGAGCTATAGATTAGTCTTGTCCCAACAGGTCAAAATACTGGTGGGATTTCAACCAAACTTCACAGTAGTAATCAGTACCATCCGTAGTTTTGCATATCGCCGGCATGTTCTGCTTTTCTGCACAAAATGCCTGCCAGAACTTCAAATATAAAATCTTGTTTGGATTTCACAGATCAAACAACTGGAAAGTATTCCAACCAAACTTCAGAAGAGTAATTAGTACTATCCTTAGTTGTCCATATCGCCAGCACGTTCCGCTTTACTGCACAAAATGGCCACCAGAGCTGTAAATAGAAATATAGGTCAAACTGCTGACGGGATTTGTACCAAAATTCACGGGAGTTCAGTATCATCCCTTGTTGTGCATATCACTGCATGTTCATCTTTGCTGCACAAAATGGCTGTCAGAGCTTTAAATAGAACAATCTTGAGCTACTGTTGAGTTTTCAATAAAACTTCACGAGTGACATACATAGTTTTGGGAGACATGTTTTTGTGACAAAAACCCTTCAAGGTTTAGCTTGATATTATGTATGATCTTACATTTTATAATTACCAAGTTCTTGACATGAAATTTGTTAAACGTTCCTTTATCATCCTATTCGTCAATATACAATACGTCCATACTGGATTAGGTTTATTCTAAATACTGTGGCACTTCAACTGGGAATGTTCGAAACATTAGTCGCTCATGCATTCAATCACGTGCAATCATGTGAATCAAAACTTTTAAGATAAAAAACTGCAATGATAAATATACGATATAAAACAGTTCCACACTTGATTCCTCTACTTCTTATTTGATAAAATATAAAGGTACATTGTAATTTTAATGAAATGCAAAAAAAAATGAGATATGGATTTCGAGCATCAATTGTTAATGTTTTAGACGATCATTTGATATTTGGGCAAAATAAACTTTAATCAGTGTTCACATAAATTGATATGTGTAAAGTATATACATTTAATTTAAGATTAGACCACGTGAATGAATAATTGTTTTTTGTAGTAGAAATATTCTTCGACTAGTGTTACATTACATTAACTGATATTACATCAACTGGTGCCACAAGAAAAAGTTTTATGGCGCAGAATCATGCATACTACGTTTCTTATGCTCGCACAATTGGTTTTATTCGGAGATGTAGTACAAACGTAAACCACGGATGTTTGAAGGCATAATAAGTACGTATACGGTCTAGTTGTACATGTATCAAGCGAATATAAATGAATTGTTTTCAGTCGTATTTCATATATATTGTTTTAGACATAATGGACCTGCAAAAATTTGGGTGTTTTTTTTATAGTTCTGTGTCAAATACATGTATAAGAGTAAGAAATAGCGAACATTTATCATCTGACTTAGTCTCATAAAAGTATTGCTTTCTTTGTCAAATGTCACACGCATATTGGATTTGATTTGCTGATGTCTTTTTCAGCTGTTAGGAAGAAAGTACTTGCTGCCGAATCACAAATTGTCCAAAAGTGCATTGCGTAACTTATATTTTAAGAATGTGGCTAGCTAGGATTATTGATTCTATTTCTATAAGTACTGAAGAAGGAAAACTGCTTTAACCAGCACAAAGGAGCGTTGCTTTTCTCTAACTTTGCTTCAAAAAACAGACAGTCGGAACCTTCAAATTTCACCTATTTTTTGTCAATAAAATATCATGTAACAATGCTCTTTTGGAGCACATTGTGAAATGCTTTTCAAGAGATTTTTTTTTGTTTTAAGACAAAGATAGCAAACATGTCAATTATTCAAATTGTTCAAGAAGACGTTTACGTTTCGAAAAGTAATAGTTACACTTGTAAGAAAGCAGGAAAAGAAATAACGGTGAATACCCAACAAAGGTCATTTTTTTTTGAAAATGTGAATAAATGTCATGTTTTTAAAAAAGCTCTACTGTATATAATTTCTTTTATTTTTTTGCAGTTTAGTGATATTGCTTTTTAATATACGTAATATCTTAATACATAAGAAGAAAAACGATGAAATTAAACTTAACGGCTATGGTAAAATTTAGTTTACCACATGGGATGACGTCAGCACTGTGAAACTGGATCAAACTTTAATCATCTTTAGAATCCACGGGCACTGATTTCGCTGAACTACATTCATCACAATATCGTGTGCACGTAACGATTACGCATGGATCACCGATGATGCATTAAATATAATAGGTCTGCTCTTCCTGTCGTCTAGTACTTGCACATGACATTGTGATATACAATGCATTCATAAAACATTTATAAGTATAAATTAAAACTGATACCTGTTAAGGGGTTTTATTCCGACGTTGCACCCGAAAATTTTTAAATTTAAGGCGGGCCGATAAAAATTTTTAGGGTACAAATTCCCATAATTTCTATGTGAGTACAAGATCAATCATGCTATTATTGAAATTTTAATATTTGGTTTTTAGAACTGTCAAAAAAACATTGTTATACCAAGTTAAAAAATTAAAAAAAATTTACCCCCCTGTTTAAAAAGTCTCAAGCCCGATGTGAAAAATGTCCCTAAAACCCCGGTCTTGAATAACCGATTTTTTATTTTGAATAAAAAAAGAAAAGTTTGAAAGGGTTTTTAATTTTCCTCTTTCGCCCCTTTATTGCACTATTGGCTTTGTATATACATTTTAAAATTTTAAACAAAAAAAAAGTGCCCCTTTGATTCTTTTCTTACGTACCCTCCGTAAAATTTAAATTTGACATTTCAATTTTTTTTTTACAAATAAACACTCACCCGGGAACACCCCCACTTACCAAAATTTAAAAAGAACAAAATTTTTAATTTTCAAATTAAAATTTTTAAATTTTTAAAATCATAAAATTTTAAATTTTAAAGTTATATTATTTATACGTAAAATAACTTGAAAAAAGAACAGAAACAAATTAAATAAATTTTTTAAAAAAAGGATTTTTGGGATATTTATTTTAAAATTGTGATTAAACTAACGAAAAAACCTAAAATTCTAAATTCCCAAATTTCAGGGCAATATATATATTGCTGTTATTCCACATTAAAGCAAATACAATTTATATGAAACATTATTTAAAGGTCATATATGATCTATTACTTAAAATTTTATTACAAAGTAATGTTTAGCATACATTTTTACAATTACATGTTGTCATAGAAGTGCAGTATCAGGGTAACTTCTTTTAAATTTATTACAAATTAACTCATTACTAGGCAAAGTTGTCGATGTTTACATAAAATTAATAAAGGAGATTACAATTGAACTGATCCGTGTTCTTATTTTCTATTTCTTGTCTTATCAATCAAAACTTTCCGTATAGAGAATAAAACGCCGCTTCAACTGGTGCTATCAGACGCCGCTTCAACTGGTGCTATCAGGAGAGCATTTACTGATATTGCAATTTCATTGCTTTCTAAAGCACATGAATAATCAAACTTGATCTGCGATTTTAAACTAAGTATTTTTCTTTCTTTTGTTATATGTTTACCCGATGTGTTTTTCCGTTTCAAGGATACTTCTCCAGACGCAATAAATAGCTCGCAATAAGTTCAAATTATTGTTTGATGCAGAATTGTCTCGCGCTTTTTCACTGTTTACACTCATAAATGTTTGGCCGAACCTGAAATAAATTTTCTCATGGCTTACTATCTGATGAAAATATGAACACTTAGGTCAACAAGGAAGTGCAATGTTAAAATATCTAAAGAGGAGACAAATTACAGTGTATTGTATCCCATATTCGCTGTATCGAATAGAATTGAGTGAGCAATAGAATTGATTCGTATGGAAAAGACGTTTATTTCTTAGAAACAGACATTTTAATGTACAGACAACATTACGAAGAACAAAAGACATACAGAAAAAGGAAACAGCGGAATAAGCAGTGAATAAAAGTAAAACATGAAAGAGACGTAAAGGGATTTCCTTCCAAGAGAAAATTTGATAAAAATTTGGTCACAGATAAATGCAATTAAAAATTAAACGGGAAAATATAACGGAAAATTGTATAAAGATAATCTTTTAACCACAATAAAGCAATAAATTATTTTGGCAGGATATCGATGTAAATCTACGTCGGCCCCGATAAAAAAGTCAGAAATATGAAAATCAAAACTATTAAGTCCTAAATGGCTAAAATATAAGTGCAAAGATTAGACCGGTCACATGCATAAAGGAAATACAGGCGTTATAAACGTGTATGACCTCAGTTGAAGTTATAAAAGAACGAAACATGTTTTTTATGCACAGAAATGTACCTGTCAATGAACATGCAGCTTTCTGCCCAATCACAAAATGTATATCATAAATATTGTTCACGTGTTAAATGTTGTGCAGTATAAATATGTTGAAACCAATGAACATGTAAATTAGTCAGCTTAACAAATAACCGACACAAACTTTGCATTTGCAATATGATTGTTTATTATACACCATGAAAAACAAAGCTTAAAACTGTTCACATTTCCATGACGTTCTACTTGTCACATAACATTTTTTAGATTTAATTGCTATACACGTGGCTTTACATTTATTGTTGCTGTTTTCCTTTTATAAATAGTAAATACTAGTAAAATGAAATCTTACAGTGCATTTATAAGACAAACAATTTTGGAGGTTTGTGAAGTCTGTTTGTCCAACACAATAGTCGCTCATACATTCAATCACGTGCAAACATTATATAAACCAGAACATTTAAGCTGAAAACTTGCAAAAATAAGCATATATAAAATAGTTCCACACTTTATTCGTTTACTTCTTATTTGATGAAATAAAAGGGTACATTGTAATTTTAAAGAAATGCAAAAAAGAGATATGGTTTTCGAGTGTCACTTCTTAATGTTTTAGACGATCATTTGATATTTGGGCTAAATATACTTTCATCTGCGTTCCCATATCTTGATATGTGTAAAGTATATACATATAATTTTAAATTAGACAACGTGCCATTATAATAATGAATAATTGATTTTTTGTGATAGAAATATTCTTCGACTAGTGTTATATTACATCAACTGGGTATAATGTGCCACAAGAAAAAGTTTTATGACACAGATCATGCATACTACGTTTCTTTTACTCGCACAGCTGCTTTTATTCTGAAATTTGGTACAAACGTGCATCGTGTACATGGTAACAAACAAATGTGAATGATTTGTTCTCAAACGTATTTCATATATATTTTTCAGACAAATTGGACCTGAAAGAAATGGATGTTTTCTATAGTTCTGTTCGAAATATAAGAGTTAGAAATAGCGAACATTTATCATCTGACTACGTCTCATAAAAGTATAGATTTCTTTGTCAAATGTGTCACACATATTTGATTTGATTTGCTCATATCGTTTTCAGCTGTTAGCAAGAAAGTACTTGCCGTCGAATCACAAATTGTTCAAAAGTGTAACTGCGTAACTCTTATATTTTTGTGGCTAGCTAGGATTATTGATTCTATCCTATCAGTACTGAAACTGCTTAAACCAGCACAAAGCGTTGCTTTTTATATGCCCGAAAGGGCATATTATGTTATACCCCCTGGCGTCCGTCTGTCTGTCCGTCCGTCCGTCCGTACGTCCGTCCGTTAGCAATTTGGTTTCCGGAGCATAACTTAAGTTCCATTTGGCCCACAATGTTCAAACTTCATAGGATGATTGCCCATATTGGGTAGAAGACCCCTATTGATTTTGGGGTCAAAAGGTCAAAGGTCAAGGTCACTATGACCTTAAAACTGAAAACAGTTTCCGGAGCATAACTTAACTTCCAATTGACCCACAATGTTCAAACTTCATAGGATGATTGTCCATATTAGGTAGAAGACCCCTATTGATTTTGGGGTCACAAGGTCAAAGGTCAAGGTCACTATGACCTTAAAACTGAAAACAGTTTCCGGAGCATAACTTAAGTTCCATTCGACCCACAATGTTCAAACTTCATAGGATGATTGTCCATATTAGGTAGAAGACCCCTATTGATTTTGGGGTCAAAAGGTCAAAGGTCAAGGTCACTATGACCTTAAAACTGAAAACAGTTTCCGGAGCATAACTTAAGTTCCATTTGACCCACAATGTTCAAACTTCATAGGATGATTGTCCATATTGGGTAAAAGACCCCTATTGATTTTTGGGTCACAAGGTCAAAGGTCAAGGTCACTATTACCTTGAAACTGAAAACACTTTCCGGAGCATAACTTAAGTTCCAATTGACCCACAATGTTCAAACTTCATAGGATGATTGTCCATATTGGGTAGAAGACCCCGATTGATTTTGGGGTCACAAGGTCAAAGGTCAAGGTCACTATTACCTTGATACTGGAAACAGTTTCCGGAGCATAACTTAAGTTCCATTTGGCCCACAGTGTTCAAACTTCATAGGATGATTATCCATATTGGGTAGAAGACCCCTATTGATTTTGGGGTCACAAGGTCAAAGTCACTTTTACCTTAATACTGAAAACAGTTTCTAGAGCTTAATTAAAGTTCCAATCAATTGGCCCACAATATTCAAACTTCTTAGGATGATTGTCCATATAAGGTAGAAGACCCCTATTGATTTTTGGGTCACAAGGTCAAAGGTTAAGGTCATTATTAATAACTTAAGTATAAATCAACCTACAGCTGTAAAATTTTATAGGATGAACAGCGAATTCCATGTCTTACAAATGCTTCATCCTTACTAAAAAAAACACTTTCGGGCATATAATGCTCCGCCTAGCGGTGCTCTTGTTTAACTTTGCTGCACCAACAGGCAAAATCAATCGGAGCCTTCACATTTCACCTATTTTTGTCATTAAAAAAATCATATAACGATGGCCTTTTGGAGCACGGTGTGAAATGCTTTTCAAGAGCTGTATTGTTTAAGGACAAAGAAAGCAAAAATTTGAAATATTCAAATTGTTCAAGAAGACGTTCGTTTCTAAAAGTAAATAAAATTACACTTGTAAGAAAATAAGGAAAGAAACAGCAGTGAATACCAAGTAAAAATCTTTCTTTTGAAGTTATGAAAATATCAACCATTATTAAAAAAGCTCTGCTGTATATAAAACATTTCTTTTTTTGAATTATTATGATAAGTGAGGGAATACTTTGCCTTTTCAATATGCGTAATATTTAAATACATTAAAGGAAATTCGATTTCATTATACTAACAGCTATGCTTGTTGTAATATTCGTTTATTAATGAACAATAATTAATCAAGTGCGTTGATACAATGAAGTAAAATAAAACACGACTAGTGTGCAGCACAAGATGTGAATTTATTCTGCAAAACCTTAAAATGTGATCTTAGATATTTACTAGAAATACAGAGCATACGCAAACAAGCATTATGCATAGGGTCAGTTCAAGTTCATCATGTATGATGATACTACAATGATAAAATATAGTCTACCACATTGCATGACTTCAGCACTGTAATTCTGGATCATACTCATTTAATCATCGGCAGCACCCACAGGTACTGATTTCGCTGAACTGAATTCATCACAATGTAGTGTGTCCGTAACGAGTACGCATGGGTCACCGAGGATGCATTTAATATAATTAATATAGTATAGGCCTGCTCTTCCTGTCGGCCAGTATTTGTACATGATATTGTGATATATTCATAAAACATTGGTAAGTATACATTTAAACAGAATACCTGATAAGTTTGTATTCCGAACTGTGCTTGACTTATTATTTTTAATAAGTTTGAGATACAGTTCTATAATTTCCATGTGAGTAAAAGATCACATCATGTTATAAGGGAAATCAATATTGGTTTAGAGAACTGTCAAAACATATTGTTATACCAAGTTCATTTAACATTTACTGGCTGTAGAATGTCTCAAGCAGATGTGAAATGTCGCGTAATCACACGAATTACGTTTTTGATCAGAATAAAATGACAGTTTGAGGTAATAATTTTCCTTTTTCGCATTTCATTGCACTTTTGCCTTTGAATATGACATAATATTGGGCTAGATTCTTTCTTACGTATGTCCTATTTATCAGACATTGAAACCAAAAATTTCAAATTCAATTTATTTACAAAATACTTAGTGTGTATAATTTACAAAACCATTAGCAAACATATAAAAGTAAAATAGGTATAGACATAAACACAAAACAACAACAACAACAACAGCAGCAACAACAATAATGATAATAATGATATTAATAATGATAAGAGATAGAGGATAACAATATATATATTTTTTTCGTAATGTGATATATAATATATTATATACCAGTTTTTGTTCTAGTTTTCAGTAACAATTATAAAAAATGTGTTCACTCACACGCTGATCTTACAAACATATTTAATGTTATTATGTTAATTTCAAAAACATACATATAACAATGTCAAATGTCAATTATTTATATTTTTTTAAAATGTCAGAAAATGTAAAGCATATTGATTAGGTTATCTTTTACCTACTTTACATTTCATATACCTTTTAGCTATATAAAATAATACAAAAGCATGGAAGTTTGTTTGTTGACTTTTATTTTCTCCTATGTCATAAGAATTGTTGGTGTTAAATTGTACTTTTTTGTGGTCGCAGCAGTACGGAATAGAGATGCTGAAGGTGAGTATCACTTTCGGTAGCATTTGAAATATTTGTAGTCCGGTTCTAGACTCAACACCACACTTCCTCATACGTTATGAGATACAGTTTTGATTACTATCATCCTGAGCCATAAAGATCTATACCAGTCAATATAACACGTTAGTTTTGACTCTGATTATGTTGTAAGTTGCTGAAATATGCGCAAAACATCCAAAAAGGTACCAGTCCATATATTAAAAGTTTTACACTGAAAATAATCTGGTCATATAAAAATTAAACATATTGTCTCGTTTAATATTGTTACAACCTTGTTTGAGGTTAAAAAATCTGTTTTTGTAATCATTGTTCTTGGCATTTATCGTTGATGCTATAAAAGGGGCTTCCAGGAGGTGGTACACTGTCAGTTTCAAATTTTATCAATTTATCTTTTATATTTGTTTATCTGTATGTTTGCGAACTTGAACACTATTTTATGCACAGAAATCACTCGTTGTACGATTTTACACAACTATTGTAATTAACATATTAAAATTATGAAATTTTACACAATAAATCAAATATATAATATATCTACTCTTACTGTATACTACTTGAAGAAAGACAGAAATAATTAAATAAATATTTGAAAAAGGTTTCTCAGATCCTCGAAAATATGTGATTAAACTCACGAGAAATCTCTTGAAAACTATTCAGTTTCAGACAATATTTATATATAATGGCTGTAATGCTGTAATCCCACATTAAAACAAATATAATTTATATGAAACATTATTTAAAGGTCATATGATCTATAACTTAAAATTTTATTACAAAGCAATGTTAAGCATACATTTTACAATTACATGTCGTCACTATAGTGCAGTATTAGGTTAACTCCTTTTAAATTAAATACAATTTAACTCGTTTCTAGACTAAGTTGTCGATGTATACATAAAATTAATAAAGAAGATTACAACCTGAACTGATCAGTGTTCTTATTTTTATTTCTAGTATTGTCGATCAAAGCTTATCGTGTAGAGAATAAAACGTCGCTTCATCCGGTGCTACCCAGAGAGCATTTAGCGATAATACAATTTCATTGCTTTCTCAAGAACATGGATATTCAAACTTGATTTGCGATTTTAAAGTATTTTTGTTTATTTGTTATATGTTTACCCGATGTATTTTCCGTTCCCACGATTTAAATACTTCTCTCCAGATGCAATAAATATCTTGCAATAAGGTCAAATTATTGATTGTTGTAGAATTGTCTCGCGCTCTTCCACTATGCTTACACTCGTATATCTTTGGCCGAACCTGATACAACTTTTCTCATGGCTTAATATCTTATAAAAATATGAGCACTTCGGTCAACAAGTAAGTGCAGTGTTAAAATGTTAAAATATCTAAATAGGAGACAAATGACAGTGTATTGTATCCCATATCCGCTGTATTGGATATAATTGATTGCACAATTGAATTGATTCGTATGGAAAAGACGTTTATTTCTTGGATACAGACATTTTAATGTACAGACAACATTAGAAAGAACAAAAGACATACAGAAAAAGGAAACAGCGGAACAAGCAGTGAATAAAAGTAAGAAATGAAATAGACGTAAAGGGATTTCCTTCCAAGAGAAAATTTGATAACAAATTTGGTCAAAGATAAAAGCAATTTTTTAAAAAATATGGTGCGAATTTCCATAAAGATAATCTTTTAACCACAATAAAGCAGTAAATTATTTTGGCAGGATATAGATGTAAATCTACATGGGCCCCGGTGAAAAAGACAGATATATGAAAATCAAAACTATTAAGTCCTCAAAGGCTAAAATTTAAGGCGTCACATGCATAAAGGAAGTGCATAATGCAAGCGCAATAAACGTGTATGACTTGAAGCAGATGTCACAAAGCATTTGTTTGTCAATATACGACACAGCTGAATTTCCTGAATTTCCATATTAAAGACGTAATTTTTTGTCCTTAGCCGTTTTAATCTTAAAGACAGTTACAGTTCACTGATGTCTTAATTTAAATGAAATTAAATTAATTGTACACTTAAAGTATTTATTATCTCTATATTTAAATTCTGTGTCTATGGTTAACGGATTATTTTTCATTACTTTTGTCATGACATCGAAAGAATTTCGCCAGTGGGTTGAATTTTAATTGAAGATACAAAAGAACGAAACGTGTATTTTATGCACAGAAATGTACCAGTCAATGAACATGCAGCTTTCTGCCCAATCACAAAATGTATATTGTAAATATTGTTCACATGTTAAATGATATGCAGAATAAATATGTTTTAACCAATGAACATGTAAATGTTAGTCAGCTTAGCTATATATTCCGTATGTACCAGCCAACGTAAATAAACGACACAAACTTTGCATTTGCAATATGATTGATTATTATACACCATGAAAAACAAAGCTTAAAACTGTTCACATTTCCATGACGTTCTACTGCTCACATAACATTTTTTAGATTTAAATCGCTATACACGTGGCTTTACATTTATTGTTACTGTTTTTCGTTTATAAATAGTAAATAACATAAAATCTTACGATGCATTTGCAAGACACAATTGTCGCTTTATAAGACAAGCAATTTTGGAGGTTTGTGAAGTCTGGTTTTCCAACACAATAGTCGCTCATGCATTCATTCACGTGCAAACATAATATAAACCAGAACATTTAAGCTGAAAACTTGCAAAAATAAAACAGTTGCACACTTAATTCGTTTACTTCTTATTTGATGAAATAAAAAGGAAATTTGGTACAAACGTGTATCACGGACGTTTGAAGGCATGATAAGTACGTATATATGGTAACAAGTAAATATGAATGATTTGTTCTCACACGTATTTCATATATATTTTAAGACAAATTGGACCTGAATGAAATTGGTGTTTTCTATAGTTCTGTCTGAAATATAAGAGTATGAAATAGCGAACATTTATCATCTGACTAGGTCTCATAAAAGTATAGCTTTCTTTGTCAAATGTGTCACACATATTGGATTTGATTTGCTGATGTCGTTTTCAGCTGTTAGCAAGAAAGTACTTGCTGCCGAATCACAAATTGTTAAAAAGTGCATTTGCGTAACTCTTATATTTTGTGTGGCTAGCTAGGATTATTGATTCTATTCTATAAGTACTGAAGAACAAAAACTGCTTTAACCAGCACAAAGGAGCGTTGCTTTTCAACCTTGCTGCACGAAAAGGCCCAATCAATCGGAGCCTTCAAATTTCACCTATTTTTTGTCATTAAAATATCATGTAACAATGCTCTTTTGGAGCACGGTGTGAAATGCTTTTCAAGAGTTGTTTTGCTTTAGGACAAAGATAGCAAACATTTGAAATATTCAAATTGTTCAAGAAGACGTTCGTTTCTAAAAGTTAATAAAGTTACACTTGTAAGAAAATAGGAAAAGACACAACAGTGAATACCAAACAAAGATCTTTCTTTTGAAGTTATGAAAATATCAACCATGTTTAAAAAAGCTCTGCTGTATATAAAACATTTCTTTTTGTGAAATATAGTGATATTGTTTCTGATTAAATGAAGGAATACTTTGCCTTTTCAATATGCGTAATATTTTAATACATTTGAGGAAATTTGATTACATTATACTAAACGGCTATGATTGTTGTAATGTTCGTTTGTTAATGAACAATATTAAATCAAGTACGTTGATACAATAAAGTAAAATAAAACACGACTAGTGTTCAGCACAAGATATAAATTTATTCTGCAAAATCTAAACATGTGATCTTAGATATTTACTAGAAATACGGAACATGCGCAAACAAGCATTATACATAGGGTCAGTTCGAGTTCATCATGTATGATGATACTGCAATGATAAAATATAGTTTAATACAAGGCATGACGTCAGCACTGTCATTCTGGATCATACTTATTTAATCATCATCAGAACCCACGGGTACTGATTTTGCTGAACTGCATTCATCACAATGTAGCGAGTACGCATGGGTCACCGAGGGTGCATTTAATATAATAGGTCTGCTCTTCCTGTCGGCTAGTATTTGTACATGACATTGTGATATACTCATAAAACATTAATAAGTATAAATTAAAACAGAATATCTGTTAAGTTTGTATTCCGACGTGTGCTTGACTAATTATTTTAATGAGCTTTCCAATAATTATGAGATACAGTTTTGTAATTTCTATGTGAGTACAAGATCACATCATGTTATTATGGAAATCAATATTGGTTTAGAACTGTCAAAACATATTGTTATACCAGATTAATATAACATTTACTGGCTGTATAATGTCTCAAGCAGATGTGAAATGTCGCGTACTCGCCTGAATAACGATTTTGATTAGAATAAAATGACAGTTTGAGGTAATAATTTTCCTCTTTCGCACTTTATTGCACTATTGGCTTTGTATATGACATATTATTGGGTCAAACAAAATTCGTAGGATTTTTTTCTCATGTACGTCCTATTTTTCAGACATTGAAAAAGTTCGATATCAATTCATTTACAATAACACTCAGTGTATAATTTACAAAAACATGACCATGATCATGTTGTAATTTGCTGAAATATACGCAAAACATACAAAAGGGACTAGTCCATATATTAAAATTTTAACACTGAAAATAATCCGGTCTCATATAGATTTAATATCTTGTCTCATTTTTTCTACAATCATGTGTGAGGTTTAAAAAAATCATGCTTCTTAGCATTGTTCGTTGTTGCAATAAAAGATGCAGCAAAAAGATGTTACACTGTCAGTTTCCAAGTTAAGTTTGTAGGTTCATCAAATCTTGATTAGATATTATCTTTTATATTATCTTTTATATTTTGTTTATCTGTATTTTTGCGAACTTAACCACTATTTTATGCATCCATTGGTTATCACTCATTGTACGATTTTACAAAACTATTGCAATTAACAAATAAGAATTATGAAATTTTACACCAGAAATCAAATATATAATATATTTCCTCATACTGCATATCACTTGAAAAAAGACAGAAATAATTAAATAAACTTCTGAAAGAGGTTTCTGGGATACTCGAACTTACAATTACGTGATTAAACTAACGAGAAAAACCTTGCGAGAACTATTCAATTTCAGACAATATTTATATATAATGGCTGTAATGCCACATAAAAACAAATACAATTTATATGAAACATTATTTAAAGGTTATATGATCTATAACTTAAAATTTTATAACAAAGCAATGTTTAGCAAACATTTTACAATTACCTGTCGTCATTTTAGTGCAGTATCAGGTTAACCTCTTTTATTTTTTTTTACAATTTAACTCGTTACTAGGCTAAGTTCTCGATGTATACATAAAATTGATAAAGGAGATTTCAACCTGAACTGATCAGTGTTCTTATTTCTATTTCTAGTCTTGTCGATCAAAACTTTTCGTATAGAGAATAAAACGCCACTTCAGCCGGTGCTATCTAGAGAGCATTTAGTGACATTGCAATTTCATTGCTTTCTAAAGCCCATGAATAATCAAACTTTATCTACGATTTTAAACTAAGTCTTTTTGATTATTTGTTATATATTTACCCGATGTGTTTTTCCGTTTCCAGGATACTTCTCCAGACACAATAAATATCTCGCAATAAGGTCAAATTATTGTTTGTTGTAGAATTGCCTCGCGCTTTTCCACTTTGTTTACACTCGTAATATCTTATAAAAATATGAGCACTAATGTCAACAAGGAAGTGCAGTGTTAAAATATCTAAAGAGGAGACACATTACAGTGTTTTGTATCCCATATTTGCTGTATCGGATAGAATTGAATGCACAATAAAATTGATTCGTATGGAAAAGACGTTTATTTCTTTGATACAGACATTTTAATGTACAGACAACATTAGAAAGAACAAACGACATAAAGAAAAAGGAAACAGCGGAACAAGCAGTGAATAAAAGTAAAAAATGAAAGAGACGTAAAGGGATTTCCTTCCAAGAGAACATTTGATAAAATATTTGGTCACAGATAAAAGCAATTCTTTAAAAAAGATGGCGTGAATTTCTATAAAGATAATCTTTTAACCACAATAAAGCAGTAAATTATTTTGGCAGGATATATATGTATTTACATGGGCCCCGATGAAAGACAGAATATGAAAATCAAAACTATTAAGTCCTCAAAGGCTATGATTTAAGTGCAAAGATTAGACCGGTCACATTCATAAAAGAAATACAAGCGTTTTAAACTTGTATGACTTAAAGCAGATGTCACAAAGCATTCGTTTGTCAATATACGACACAGCTTAATTCCCTGAATTTCAATATTAAAGACGTAATTTGCGTCCTCAGCCGTGTTAGTAATTATAATTTATTTTAAAGATAGTTACAGTTCACTGATGTCTTAATTTAAATAAATAAATAATATAAAAAACAACAACAACAACGCACAATGATAAAATTTTTGAATTTTACTTTAATAATTACTGAACATTTTCTTATTCAAAGACAGCTGGTACGATTTCCTTCATGATAAAATTTCTGTTTTAAATATGAATTCCGAATTCTGATCTCTCAAAAAGTAATCCACACCATGTCAACTGTGAATCAGATACTGTACACTTATAGTCTTTGTTATCTGTACATGAAAATTCTATTACTCTCTCTTATGTCGAGAGTAAATAAATTATTCTCTTATCTACTTTAGCAAGAAACAACAACAAATACATAGGAATAACGCTTAATATTTGGTAGTACATATTACAAATCAATAGAATCAATCGGTATTTATCTGTATCTGTTAGGTTCTTGTATTTGGGATTCATCAGATGTATAGCATTGTTGCTGTATCCGAAACTCTGAAACGAAACTAAAACAGATCTGAATACGTGGTTACAAAATATTACAAACAGAATTATTGTGTAATCTGTAAAATATCAAATAACAAGTTATGTTCATTAAAACAAAGACAATTCATTAAATTATGCAACTTTAATAAGTTATATTTCAAGTAAAGATTTTTTGTGTGTCATGTGAAGAATAATGAAAAAAGCCTGAATATTCAGCAAGAATGTGTATTAAAATACATTTCAAAAACGTTTGTTGTAAGAAAGCATGGGGTCGGGTGGGGCGTATTTAAACAGGTTATTTAAGTACCACCAAATACAAGCGTCCAGTGAAAAAAAAACGCGAAAACACTATATATATACCCCACTAACCCACGAAATACACGTGCACCGTTAAAAGAAAATATTTAAGGTATCACTTCATATTTAACTTAAGGAACAGAAACCATACATAAACACTCATTCAAGCTATATCCGATACGAGAATAATTTCATTGTCTATGGGTAACGGATTTTTTTCCATTTCTTTTGTCATGACATGCAAAAGAATTTTACCACTGAGTTGAATTTCAATTCAAGATACAAATAAAAGAAACACGATTTTATGAACTGAAATGTACTAGTCAATGTACAAGCAGCTTTCTGCCCAATCCCAAAATGTATATTGTAAATATTGTTTACGTGTTAAATGTTATGTAGAATAAATATGTTGAAACAAACGAACATGTAAATATTAGTCAGCTTAGCTTGATATTCTGTATGAATAAACGTTAGAAAGGTTAAAAAGTCTTCACATTTCCATGACGATCTACTTCTCACATAACATTTTAGATTTAAATTGCTATACACGTGACTTTGCATTTATTGTCACTGTTTTTCTTTCATAAATAGTATATAACATATAATCTAACAGTGCAAGATAACAGCACAAAACAACAGTATTCAATGACTAAAAGCAAAAACAAGAAAGACACTATTCACACTCTCATCAGTAACTTTTAGATTCAGAAATACTACATTATACGTATATCAGTGTTTTTTTAAATTCACCTTACTCGGTTAAGCACACGTTTAACAAGTGCAATTTCCCATGTTTTGTGCTATATAATCAAATCATGCAAGTTTTCACCGTAGTAAACATTTTACGAATATAATTGTCATCCCAGAGTTGTCCAATTTAAAAATCATTGCCAGCTATAATTAGCATGGATACAAAGATTGTTTTGTTCAATAACTTTTGGAGTTTGTTAAAATTATGAATTTTGTTCTTATATATATAACAAAAATAACAACATAAACAGTTATTATCGCTCAAGAATTTTGTAAACACGCCGTTCAATAATGCTTTCGTCAGAGTTTTCTAGAAGTACATGGACATGTCAGGGGCGTAGCTAGAGCAATTTTAAATATACGCACAAATGTACACGCAGGAGGTCAAGGTGGGGGTTTAGGGGGCGAAGCCCCCGAAAGCTATACGGATTTAGTAATTTAAGGATGATATGATTATACAATTTCACATGCATTTAATATCACATAAATGTGGTTTAAATCCTAAAAAAAGCAATTTTATTAAAGACGTATTACACCCAGGGAGATACTTAACGGTGGTTCTATCTTATTTAAATGAAAGTCCTCGATACTTCCGTTGTGGAGCTCTCGACAAAAACAAAGTAAATAATCCGATTTGGAAACTTGTTTTTCAAAAGTCAGAGAATGTTTTGCCAAGTAGAACATCATTCTCATTGTTTTGGGTTTTTCTATTACTAGGAATTCCGCCCAAGCAATGCTACTCGATTTAATAGTTTGATGTTCAAATCAAAACGAAAGAATAGTAAGAATACGTACCCAATGAGCAAAAACCAAATCAAATAATCTAGATAAGACACTCTTTTTGAAAAACATTCTACATCTAGGAAATGATTCAAAATAACATTGAAATTTGATATTGAAAGTCATCTAATTAGTCATGAAGAAGTTTTTGAAAATAGCACATTTTATAGGTATACACTTCCATTGAATACTGAAGAACCTTGCTAGTATCTCAATGCATTTGGAGATTCTGTTTTAAATAGTACATCCATTAATATTAATCGGCATAATTCCACAATTTCGACACTTCTTGAATGGTTGTGTTGGCTCCATCACATTTGCGAGGGCTCTTTCGCATTGCCTTTGACACCAGCACCGTGTCAATTGCTCATAATTGAATAAATTTTAATACTTTATTTATTTAATCAAGCTCTATGAAATGCGTTTCATATTCAGCCAAAGGGGAGGATATGATCATGTTCCATCCACGATAAAATTGGCAGATATTTTTGGAAAGAAATCACACAAGTTAATATTTGGTAAACGGTCTAGCAACGTAATTTTTTTTGTATTACAATTTTTACTCCGGTATTTTCGGTGTTTTTTTTCAAATTCTTAATAAATGAGTCATTTCACTTCAATGGTGTTTGCAAGAAAATATTTGATATTACTTATTCTTTCAAAATTCATTGATGAAACAATTTGCAACAGACTGATTTTCAGACGCTCACTTGATGCGACACATCGAACTTGTACGTACGTCTCTAAACCATATAACTGTCCAACTTGCACACATATTTTGTTATATCAATCACATTTAAATTCAGTCAAATCAATTTGTTTTAATAGTAAGTACGTGCCCTATTCCGCTCAAAATAAAACTTAAGTCACTTAAGTCACATTTATATTACCTAAAATTTAAGAAATTTCGCTTCGACATATTGTCTTACATTTTTTTTTGTGATATCTGTTACATTTCGATATTATCAAAAAGTCTGCATTATTTGTTTTATTCATTAAATTAAAAAGAATTGCAACTTTTTAAAAATCATATGTATTATTTCGTAATATTTTACGGAAAGAGCTCGTATTCAAGCTACTTGTGAGTTTAATGCAAAAGTTGATCACTTTAAAAACGAAACAGAGGTACCTTTATCCACATAAAAACCAAATGAATAATTCTATATGTAAAAATAGAACCTAGTACATTATAATCAGTGTCTTGGCCCTGTTAAAATCAAATACTCGTACAATAAGCCATTTTATGCATTGAATTTTTCTAATATTTCATCTCCCAAAATGAATTGTACGCACGTGCGTATTTGGCGTATAGGCAGCTACGCCACTGCATTTACATGAACTCTTTCAAAAGACGAAACAGGAATAATATTTTATAATTTAGCAAAATTGAGATCAAACATTAAATGTGTCTGTATTTGTTCTAATTTGACAGCTGAGTAATACAATTAACTACAACACCATGACGATGTCCTAGGTTCTTTTTCTGCACATGTGTGTTGAGCTTTCTTTAGGGATTTTGTTTTTCTCTATTTTGTTTTATTCATGGTACTTGTCATCATTTATACTCCATTCGTGAATGTAAAAGTAATATCTAAAACGGTTAAGCTAAAGTTCAACACAATTTACGTTTCACGAATAAAATAATTCTTACTTAAAACATTGGCGTCAACAATTTTTTTCCCAGTAAATTAACACACACTTAATTTTTTTCAGCAATTATAGTCTTACATAACGTCAATGATTTTTCATGAACATGCATACCAACTAACCCAATCTCGACTTCCAACTGTTTTATTTTTTATTTGTTTTACGTTTACTCGATGAACCTCCCTTTATGTAGAATTTAAGTACTTCTCTAGACGCAATAAATATCTCTCAATAAAGCCAAATTATTGTTAATTGTTGAATTGTTGCACCACCATGTCTGTAACCTACAACACTTTATTGTTTTAGAAGACTAACTTATTATTTTGATAGTGAAAAACAATTAAACACTCGAAATAGAACATTGCGAAAAAATATGTTGTACTGATATTTTTGGGAAAATCTAAATATAGTGAAGAAATCAGTGAACTATAGTTGTGAATTGTCTGCCACTGTCGTACATATTATACATCAATTTCAAATATTTTATAACCCCAATCCAATTTTCAACACTTTCTTTATTATTTAATATATCATAAACAATTTGATATGATATATGCCCCGTGTTCGGCGTTCTGCTTATTTGTTCACGCTCGTAACATTTTGGTAGAGCCTAAATAAACATTTCACATGACTTGATATTTTGTCAAATATGAACGCTAAGGTCAACAAGGAAGTGCAGTGTTAAAATATCTAAAGAGGAGACAAATGACAATGTCTTGTATCCGATATTCGCTGAAGCAGATGGAATTGAATGTACAATAGAATTGAATTGTAAAGAGAAGACGTTTATTACTAGGATACAGACATTTTAATGTACATACACCATTAGAAAGAACAAAAGGGCATACAGAAAAAGGAAACTGCGGAACAAGCAGTGAATAAAAGTAAAAATGAAAGAGACGTAAAAGGCTTGTCTTCCAAACGAAATCTGATGAATAATTTGGTCACAGAAAGAAGCAATGTTTTACAAAAATCATGACGCGAATTTCTTTAAATAAGATAATATTTTAACCACAATAAAGCAGTAGATTCTTTTGAGAAGATTTATTTGCTTGATATAGATGCACATCTACATGGGCCCGATAAAAATAAGAGTTATGAAAATCAAAACTATTTAGTTCTCATAGGCTAAAAAGTGCAAAGAATAGACCCGTCACATGCATAAACAAACGCGTATAATACAAGAATTATAAACATGCATGACTATAATCAGATGTCATAATGCAAACGTATCCATTTTATAAATACATACCCCTCAGCGGAAGTTCCATATATAAACGTATATTCTCTTTTTCCGTATTCGACAATGCTCTCTCATTTAATAATCATAATATTTTATATAATAATAATAACACCGATCATTATACACCATGACAAACAAAGTTTAAAAATGTTCATATATCATAGCGTTCTACTTCTTACATAACATTTTAAATTTAAATTGTTAAGCACGTGGTTTTACATTTATTGCCATAAGTTTCCTTTACATAAATAGTAATAATATGAAATCTAGCAGGGCATATGCAAGTAAACAGCACGAGCTGTCAATAAATGACAAAAAGCAAAAACACTGAAGACACTATTCACACACTCATCAATAACGTATAGATTCAGAAATGCAGTCGACTCCGGTTATAACGAACTCAATAGGACAATAAGATATCGTTCGTTATATCCGAAGTTTGCTAAAAGCGAAGTAGCAATAACTTGCTGACTTGTTTGGATTGGGAAATTTGCCTTAAAAAGCTATACTTTTCACTGGTTACCAGTGTAACCGGTATTTCTGCAGCGGTTATTTAATGGTTATTTAATGCGGGGTATTTAATTGAACAATATATTATGTACATGGTACATGTATTCATTCATGTAGAACTTGTCTATAAAGTACTTACCATTTGTATTCTTTTCCTATTTGTTTTTTATCGTTATTGTAAACAAAAACAATCGATTATTTTGGTAATTATCGGGTATTTACAGCAATCAACTGAGGGTGCGTAATACAAATTTTCCCTAACAAATAGGAAATTATGTTGTGATAACATTTTATCAAAATCTTTATTCCCTGAAGCCATAACTAACCTGTGCAATCATTCGATTGTATAATTATCGGATAGTGTTATTCATGTATTGATCCTTATCGAGCGCATCCCGATATTTCAATTATAACAGTTTGTTATAACCGAGGAAATTTACATGTTTTCCGTCATTTGGGGCTAGAAAAAATGGTTCGTTATAGACGAAAATTCGTTATAAGCGAGTACGTATTAAGCGGTGTGATTTAATATAAAATAAAGAAGGAATCGTACGGGGATGTCAGATTTAGTTCGCTATTAACTATAATTCGTTATAAGCGAGTTCGTTATAAGTGGAGTCGACTGTACTACGTGTTTTCTGCGGTGTTTTTATGAACTCACTAATTAGTTAATCACACCTTATCAAACTTATTTTAACAAAAGGCTATTTCCTAAGTTTGTGTTATATAATCAAATATCATGCAAGTTTCACATTTTAGTTATCATCCCAGAATTCCTTATTTAAAAAATCATTGCCAGCTATAATTAGCATGAAAACAAAGATTATTTCGTTCGTCTTGGGAGTTTGTTAGATGTATTTTTGTTTTGTTTTTAATTTAAACAGCATTACAATATGAAAGAACATTAAGTATTGTTTAAGATTTTTGTGATTACGTCGTTCAATAATTCTTGCATCAGAGTTTTGTTTCCTTTCTAGAACTACATAAATGAATCTTTCAAAAGACGAGATAGGAGTTAAATTTTATGATTGAATGAAATTGAAAAAATGATTTTGACTTCCGCCTGTTGTGATAACAAACATTAAATGTGCTTGCCATATATATTTTTTGATGTTACAGTTGAACGATTAGCTCACTATTTCTTTTGTTATAGAAACACAAGGCACCACAACACCATTTCGGTCGCCCCTTTTTATTTTGCACTTAGTCTGCAGATAAATATTGAAATAGTATGTATAACTCGAAATGTGTATAACTCGAAATAAGTAACATTCTGCTACAGACAGTTACTCACTTGAAACTATTTCAAGTCAATCTTGACAACTTGTTATGTGTCATTTGTGGTTTAATTCTCAATCACGCATAATAAGTTGTTTGTCTTTTGGAAAGAAATATACGACCCTTTCTTTTGGATTAAGAGCTTTCTCTTAATTTCACATACCACCGTCTTTAGGTATAAAAACGTAAAAACGATTATTGGGTCTGTGCAGCAAACTGGATTTGTATTGTCAAACATGTAAGTTATTATCAGTATAAGTTAAAATCATGCAGGTCATTATGATGAATATTTTAAAGTAATGACACATCTTATACAAATGAATGCATTTATATTTTCACTACTTATAGTATGAGAAATTAGTTGAAGTACATATCCATAGCAAAATACTCATCACACGTAAATAATGATGAGTTAATTATTCGTTGTCGTATATGTTTGCAGGTCTTTTCAAAGGAAGTTATCAGATTTTGTGTCGCATTTTAGACTTCTTACCTATCGTTAAATAAATGATGAAAAGAACGCAGTGAATTATCTGATCCTGGTCTGCACTGGTCGCATGGGTATTTTCAGATGCCACCTGCAGACTGAGACTTAATTCGGAAAAGTAAAAGAAGTATGAAACATTCCTTAACTATCTAAGAAAACTAAACAGAGATGTTTTCTATGTAGTTAATGATAGTACTATCCAAAGTGTCAACAGCAGTTGCGAGATAAAACAGATAGATGCGTGTAGATTATGTCTAATTTACACGTTTTAGCCTCAAGGTACTAACGGTCAATTCAACAAGAATAAGATAAACAACATTTCAAACAGATTGTCAAAACCCGACCGCATAATTTTGATATTGTCAGAAATTGTTTATGTTCTTTTAATTGGAATTGTATGAAAAATATCAATCCAATAAAGGTATTATATCATAGATATAATAATCAAAAGAAAATTTACGTTATCTCAACTTCTATATATCTATAATTACGTATTATAATATAAATCATTGATTTACATACATGTAAATGATAGTCACCTCTATGACAGAAGTGCCACTCTTAAAGCTTCATTCATGTGCCTTCATGTGCCTCTAATTGTCTGTATGATTCTCCAATCAAAACTTACTTCCTTTACTCGAATAGAGATAAAAGGACGTTTATTATAATATATAATACAAAAGGGCCATGATGGCCGTGCATCGCTAATCAGAATATAAAGACCCAAAATAACAGAGGATTGATAATATATTAATAACTACGGATGAGCGACAGGCATTTATGTCGAAATCTAAGTCAACTGACATTGAAGTTCAAAAAGCTGCTTCATGTGAATGAAGTAGAAATCTCATACAAAAAGCTCTTACTACAAAAAAATAGGTCGCTGTGTCAAATTAATTCTAGGTCAACTGATATCAAAGTTCAAATCTGCACCTGAATCTGTGACAGTAGTCAAATTTCAATGATGTAGCTCTCAATTCAAAAAGTAGGTCACTGGGTTAAGACTTAGGTCAACGCTATATTCTGCATCTGAAACTGTGCATATAGTCTGAATTTACTCTGATTACTAAAGGTAGATTATAGGGTCAAAATCTAGGTCAACATATATCAAAGTTCTATTTTGCGTCTTGTCTAAATTTCATAAATGTTGGTTTAGAAACAAACAAGGCCATAGGGTGTTATTTTTAACTATCTACAAATGAGAGAAATCAATGGGCAACTTTTGTCGGCCAATTAATAATCCAGAGCTATTATTCGTACAAACTTGGTTGAGGTCCACCATACAATGTTTCACGCTAAATATATATTAGATTTAATATTCATGGGAAATAATTTCTTTCCTTTTAACTAAATACAAATTAGGAAATTTTTGACCCCTGAGGTACGGTCAATTTAGACCCAAGGGTTTATAATTTGAACAATCGTGGTAAACGTCCTCTTGACAATGTTTCATGCCAAAGTCTTAATGATTTAGGGATCTGCAGAAGATTTTTTAAGCTGTTACTGTATGAACCTACAGGGAAAATTCATTACCCCGACCCAGGGGATGGAACAAATTTCCACCAGGGTTATTATTTAAGCAAATTTGATAAAGTTCCACTAGACAATGTTTCATGCCAAATATTTTAGCTTTAGTCGTAGAGGTTTTAGAAAAGAAGTATTTTTGATGTTTCTACTTATATATGCAAAAGGGCTATAATTTAACCAATTTCGTAGCGGTCTACTAAACAATGTTTCATGCTAAATATCTAAGATATAGCCCATGTAATTTTCAAGAATTAGATCTTTGAAGTATTTTCTATACAAGATGCTGGCGAAAATGAAAGTATGCTCAAAAAGTAAACCTTGAAAGAAGTATGTTGTGTTGCATATCCTAGCGAATCATGGTGCGATGGATTGATACAAGATGCCTATAGAGTTGGCACTCCAGATGCAAACGGTCAACGAATTGTAATTGCCAAATTTTCTTTAGAAAATACCAAACATAGATTTTTTAAAGGCAGAGATTCATTACGCGCTTAGAGAATTCGCATTTCGGATGAACTCACAACAAAGCAAAGATCAGAATTAAGCACTTTAAAATCTCAAGGAAAAGCAGGATATTATATCAAGGGGAAACTTCATATTAGACCTCACAATGATAAGCAAGACCATACGAGGCAATTGGTGAATGCAAAAAGAAAAGTGCACTTTGCGGAATTCGATGATGCATCCCAAATGAAAATCAGTCCAATGACTGAGTCGTTTGGTGGCCAACCAAGTTATAATAACAAAACTCAAAATAAGTAGCAATCTGGTCAAGGCCCTAAATTGGAACATTTAAATATTGGATTTGGAATATTGAAGGCGTTCTAAGAAGAAGTGATGAAAAAGACTTTTTTGATTATTAAAAAGGTTATGACATTATAGGCTTGGCCGAAACTTGGGGAAGAAGCAATGAAGAGACAAAATACCTCTTTGAATCTCATACAGAATATTTTTTACCAGCGGTGAAAAAAGCGAAACATGGCAGAGCAATGGGGACATGTCCATGTAATGCAGTAATGAAATGGCTAAATATATAAAGCGAATTGATGAAACATGCACTATTGGTATAATATTAAATATTGACAAGTCATGTACAAATACAAGTGAAAATTTATTTATGATGTTTATGTACCTACCGCCACTTGAATCACCGTTCTACTCTGATAAGATATATAAAGGCATCTTCTTGTTAGATGATTATCTGACTAGAATATACACTGAATACAATTTAACAAATGTAGTTTTAATGGGCGACCTAAATGCACGATCGGGTGAGTTAAATGATTTGGTTGCAACAGATTATTGTATACCGTCATTGGAGCAATATAACGACATTTTTGATTGCCCTGTTCTTGATGCCAGATCTTCTTGCGATAAAATGATAAACACACAAGGCAGACATTTAATTGATTTATGCAAGATATATTCGTTATATATAATGAATGGTAGAATCGGAAATGACAAAAATATCGGTCATTTTACTTTTTCATCAACACAAGGTAGTAGTGTTATTGATTATTGTTTGGTTTCTAAAGATATAGTACATTTGATTCAGAATTTCAACGTAGAAGAAAGAACGGAATCGTCACACTTTCCCATTCGTGCATCTTTTAACATTAGTGTTGAAACGGTTGAAAGGCAAGAAGATTCTCAATGTGTTGAATCAGTGTATGTGTTAAACAACAAAACTAAGAGTTTGTTTCAAGATAAGGTTGAGAAATATTTCACAAACAAAACCGTATTTGATATTATTTATAAAATTGATAATATGAATGTAGGCATAAATGAATGTGTTTCAAATTTAATTAGCATATTTTACGAAATAGGAGCTGAATTTAAACGACCGAAGAAAAATAATTTTAAACCGCATAGCCAGAGATGGTTTGATAATGATTGCTTAATATTGAAAAGACAGAAATATAAACATTTGAGAACCTATCGTCAACACAGATCTGAAGAGAACCTGAAAATGTACATGCAAAGCAAAAGAGATTTTAAAACATTATTGGAATCAAAAAGTAAACAGTTTTTTAAGAAACGAGCTCAGTGAATTGTCAAACAGTGTTAATAATTCAAAATCTTTTTGGTCGAAATTAAAACGCTTAACAAATCATAAAAGTCAAGTGACAAATGATATAAGTACTATACAATGGCTACATTATTTGAGGGTCTTTTAAATCCTTGTTTTGCTGATGAAAATAATGTTGAACCCATTTCAATAGATATAACTGTTGAAGAACCAGATTCTGAAATGGAACATCATATCTTTAATTCTACTATAACAGAGGATGAAGTTCATCTTGCTATTAGACACTTGAAACAATGGAAAAAACCTGGACCAGATGAGATTATACCTGAATTCTTTTTATATAGTATTGACATCATAATACCTATTCTAATAAGGTTATTTAATAGGATATTTGCCTCTGGTGAGTTCCCATCATCTTGGTGTGAATCAATCATCGTTTCAATACATATGAAAGGTGATGTAAATAATGTCGAAAATTATAGCGGCATTTCTCTACAAATGTTATAATCAAAATATATTGTTTTATTCTTGTTAACAGACTCAATTATTTTGCACAAATGTTTAAGAAAATTTCTGAAAATCAGTCAGGTTTTAAGGCTGACTGCTCAACGATAGATAACGCATTTATATTAAAATCAATTGTTGATCGTATGTTAAGAAACAAAAGACGAAAACTGTATGTTGCTTTTGTCGATTTCCAGAAGTGCTTTGACACAATTAATAGATTTCTTTTGTGGGATATATTAAAACAGAAAGGTATCAAAGGAAATTTATTTAAATCACTCCAGAGTATGTATGCCGGTGTTAAGGAATGTATACGTTTTAATGGCTCTAGAACTGATTATGTTAACAGTACTGTGGGCTTGAAGCAGGGCTGTTTGGCAAGTCCGATTTTGTTCTGTTTTTTTATTGATGAACTGGAACGATTATTGTCTGAGAGTAATGAAAAAGGCATACAGCTTCATCCTCATATACTACATTTATACATGTTAATGTTTGCTGATGATGAAGCCTTAATGTCCGACACTGTAGTTGGTCTACAAAAACAATTAAACGTTTCATCAAAATTTTGTACTGATTATAAGGTTAAGGTAAACGAAGCAAAAACGAAAATTGTTGTTTTCAAGAATTGTGGCTTATTATCAAGACATGAAAAGTGGTTTTATAGAAACACAAGATTAGAAGTTGTTAACAAGTTTGTTACGTAGGTTTAATACTGACACAAAAATGTTCTTTGAATTTTATGGTCCACGAACTGTGTGTAAAAGCAAAGCGTGTATTGATATCTATTTTAAATTCATTGTATCATTGAATTGTAAAGAAATGTTATATAATGATGCTAAATGATGTCTCAAATGGTTATGTCAATTGGGTTACATCATTTAAAAACTGTTTAGAAAGATACGGATTAGGTTATGCGTTGCTTAACCAAGGTGTACAAAATGAAAATGTTTTTTTAAATGGGTTTTCTTTTGAGCATTATTTAAATGTTTTGGATTTGAAAAAAATTCGATTCATATACACAAACTTTAGAATTGGCAGTTTGGATATTGAAGTAGAAAGGGGAAGATACCCCAAGAAATGAACGAATTTGCAAAGTGTATGATAAAAACAGTGTTGAAAATGAATATCATTTTTTACTTGTATGTGACTGTTATGATGATTTACGCAATAATTACCTGTCAAAGAAATATTACATGCAACCAAACTTGAATAAGTTTAACATTATTATGTCAACCACAAATGAATAACTTATTAAATCTGTTGCTGTGTTTTTGTATTATGCATATGAATATCTTCAAAATATATAATATGATAAATATTGCGACAATATATCTATAAATAACAATATTAATAATAATTTGTTGTATAAAATGGTTAATATGTTAATTGTTATGCACTTACTGTGCTCTGTAAATATGTTGTGTATTCTATTTTGCATGGGGTCGAGGCCAAAAAGCAAATAAATTTTTTCATTGTCATTGTCATATACATGTATAAGGAAAAGCAAATATCCCCTGGGGCGGGGCCAATTTCAACCCCAGGGCTATAATTTAAACAATTTTGTAGATTTACATCAGATGATGTTGCACACAAATATCCAAAGCTCTAGGCCTTGCGCTTTCATATTTATTTAAAGATTTAATTTCAATCCTTTATTAGCCCTTCCGACCTAGATGTTCAATAGAGCAAACCATTTGAACATTTTAGTAGAGTTTTATGCTAGGAAAATTCCAGAAGAATTCTTTATCAATTTGACCCTGTGTTTTCACTGGAGAAATCGTTTGATCGACGACGGACACACTGACGGACAAACCGTGATCATATTACCTCATCTTGGACAATGTGTGCTATAAACGATAGCTTTTCTATATATTTGCCTAGCCGAAATGTTACTGCATAATTGATTAATTTCAAATTCATTTTCAGATATTATTGGTCTGATTAAAAAGAAACATGACTTCTTTGTTAACTTTATGACACATCGAGGGAGCTCGGAATAAGAATTTCTAAAACGATAAAATTAAACAACATACATTTGCTTTTAAGAAACTTGTACTTGACAGTTGTTTAATATGTATTTTCACACAGGAACGAGTGGGAGGTTTTACTGCAAATGATCTCCAGTGAATAGACAATGTACTTTGTATAGCATGATGTTGTCTATTTCTCATATATGTGATATGTTTATTTGTTTGCAAAGTTACTGTCTATTTGATATGTTTTTCACATTTAATTACTTTACATTGAATGCAGGAAAAATATTATTTCAGAACTGCCTGTTAAAATTAATAAAATATATGTTTATAACAATATTATTCATTTATAAGCGAAATATTTTAACAGAAACAACGTATGTTAAGGCGGAAGACATTTCGCAAAATATTTTACTTAGAAATCTTAAGTTCTTCTTCTCCTGTAAGATGACATTAAAAAACATCAACGCTCGAAGGAAATACTAAGAAAGCCAAATTATGAAGAAATGATAATACCCAGAGAACTGAAAAAATGTTTAAATTGCAACTTGTACAACCAAAGACTAAAATAAGTCATAATTTATCAGAAAATGGCAGTCATTGAAATTTAATGATGACATTTGAGAAAATAGTGTATATTTTCGACGAAATAGTTTTGTTATGGAATTTCTTGGCACATTTTAAGGTGGAAACGTTCTTAAAATTATTTGAAAGAATGACGATGTTTTTGAAAAATGCCAACAGCAGCTAGTGAACAGAAAATGGAATCGAGAATTACTTCCGGTAGTTTGATGCAGTGTGAAATATTAATTCCTTAACTATAGATCATTATATGATATAAGGTAGAGTGCCATTGACTTTGATTTTGACGTTATTATAAATGTACAAATATTGTTCGGCTATGCGGAAAGTATCTGAAAGACATTTGAGAAACAGCTGCATTTTAAACATTTGCATTGTTTTAAGACATTATGTTTTGCTTAATGTTTTTCAGATGTATAAAAAATTTCTATGAAGCCAATTTCATTCTACTATCACAATTAGATTACTCGTGAAAGAATGCTTTCAGAAAAATGTGAAATAAAATAAATGAACATGATAATTTAGATAAATTACTTAAACACTCCATATTTCTCCCTTGAAAAAAAAACAAAAATGCATTATTGAGTTACTTCAAAGGAAAATTCGAAATATTTTATGATTAAACGTAATAAGTGAGAAGTAAACGTAATATATGATGACACGAAACGCACATTAGAGACATTTTATTTTTTTGTTTACATGAAGGGTACCGATATTTTTAGTTGACAGTAGAAATATTATTCAAGCATACGTTTAAATTGATAGCATTTGTTTATGTAAGATATAGTTTCCAATGTTTAACGTTACAAATATTTACTTACTTACATAAACACACAATGACATACAAAGAGGGAAGATGCAAGACCTATTATCATAAAAGTTTGATTCCCGGTGATACAGTGACATGTAAAGCTATGTAATGTGAAGATGTGCCCGATAGGGTGCAACATATTTACTTTTGACCAAGCTGTCATAAATATATCAATATACATTTTTCAACGAAGTATTAAACCTTTAAATTAGCTTTTTTATCACACTCTATATTTATGAAAATATAAAACCTTAGCATAAGCTCGTTATATCTTTAAAATCTTACTTATATAGCATTGTTTGTTGGTTTTTGCTAACTTTTTGTATTAGAACATTAGTAATTTTGTTTGCACTTCCATTGATTTTCATGAACATGCATACCATCGAACCCCTATCTCGACTTTCAACTTTTTTATTTATTTGTTTTACGTTTACTCGATGAACCTCTCTTTGTGTAGAATTTAAGCAGTTCTCTAGACGCAATAAATATCTCTCAATAAAGTCAAATTAATGTTTATTGTCGAATTGATACACCGCAATGTCTGTAACATTAACATAACCTGCAACACAATATTGTTTGAAAACAATACAAGTGAAAAACAATTAAACATTCGAAATAGAACATTACGAAAAAAGACGTTTTTCTGATATTTTCGGGACAATAAAAGTATACTAAAAAATAGAGTGAACTATAATAGTAAATGGTCTGTGACTGTCGTAAATATTACACATCAATTCCAAACATTTTAGGACCCAATCCAATTTGCAACATTTTCTTTATTACTTAAAAATATAATCAACAATTTAATATGATAAAGCTGAAATCATTAACTTGCCCCGTCACCTAACATTTTGGACGAGCCTAAATAAACATTTCACATGGCTTAATATCTTGTTCAAAATGAACGCTTAGGTCAACAAGGAAGTGCAGTGTTAAAATATCTAAAGAGGAGACAAATGACAGTGTTTTATAACCCATATTCACTGAAGCAGATAGAGTTGAATGTACAATAGCATTGCATTGTAAAGAAAAGACGTTTATTAGCCAAATATATTAGCTTTAGAAAAAGTATTTTTTGAGACAAAGATTTTTTTAATGTTTCATTATATACGAGAAAAACGCACGACATCGACTCGGTCCAATTGTGACACAAGGGATATTATTTGAATATTTTTAAAGAGTTCTACTAGATAATATTTCATGCTAAATATCTTAGATATAGACATTTTCAGTATTCAATAAGACAATTCTTAAAGTATAATGTTTCTCCATAATTGACCAATTCCAAATTCAGCATCAGATTTTATTGCTCTGATGGAATAGAAGCATGACTTATTTGTTAACTTTATGACACATCGAGGGAGCTTGGAAAAAACTTTTAAAACGATAAAATTAAACAACATACATTTGCTTTTAAGAAACGTGTAGTTGACAGTTATTCAATTTTTATTTAACAGCAAGAAGTGGGAGGTTTTACTGTAAATGTTCTCCGGTGTAGCATGATGTTGTCTATTTCTCATGTATGTGATATGTTTATTTGTTTACAAAGTAACTGTCTATTTCAGATGTTTTTCAGTAAATTGACTTTGTTTTCATTCACGGTACATGATAACCTTTATTCGTCAATTTTTTATGTAAAAATTAGTTTCTACAAAATGTCAAGCTATAGTTTAAATAATTTACGTTTCACGAATATCATTCTATTTCTCAGTTATCAATTCAAAGTCAGAGTCAACAATAATTTTTCTAGAAAATTTACACGAACTATTTCTTTAAGAAACAATATCTCGTGAGAATTGGGTGAGAAGTTATAACGATGCAATGTCAGTTAAATTTTAAACAAATGTGCGAGGTGTGTCAATTTGTTTTTCACATTTTTGTTGTTGATGTTGTTGTTTCCATGTTACAATCCATAGAGACTGACAAAGAAAATAGAGTACATAATACAGTAAAGTTAATTTTAACCAGAAATGTCCATGTATATCATGTATATGTAATGATAAAGATTTTATTATAACTTAAATAACATAAACAATACGAACAAGACAGTTTTGTAAAAGTTTGTTTAAATAGTTTGGTTTTAACCAATAATTTTATGTATTTGTTAGTTGTAAATATTTAAGAAATCTTTCTTTACGAAACTTTATGGTATTTAAGACACAAGATAAAGAATCAGGCCACATTTATAAATAATCCACCATTTAAAGATTCCTACTAACACGCTTATCTATCAAATAAGGCACATGCTTTAATTAAGCAATTCTGTTGTAGTGATTTAAAAGAATTGGAAACCTCAAGATTATTTAAGCTAGGCTTATAACAATTGAAAAAAAAAGGTTGACCATGGCAATAAAAAAACTATCATTATGACCCTGAGTTCATAGATAAGCGTAATCACCACAAAATTAATGTTGGAAACGGCACAAAAATAATAATGGAAATTAAGCATATAGCAGTAGTTATATTTTTGCATGAAAACACTGAAAGATAAACTTACCAGTTTAAAACATAATATTTTACCACAACTTCATTTAAATAAACTCCACTAGGGACCAAAATCCTACTTAAAACATAAAGCTTGAATTTCTATAAGAGATTAACTGGGGCAAACTATAATTTAGAAATATACTCAGAAATAAATTGAAAATCTTAATATTTAGTTTTGTGCTATTCTAAGTCCCATTTGATTGAAAGGCGTTGCAATGCTTTTCAATTTAAGTTCCATTTTCTTTCACAATATGAATAGTTTACTTTGAAAAGAAAGTCATGAACGATTTATCTAACATTTTGAACACAAGTTAATTAAAGGCGTTGCAATGCTTTTCAATTTTAGTTCCATTTTCTTTCACAATATGAATAGTTTACTTTGAAAAGAAAGTCATGAACGAATTATCTAACATTTTGAACACAAGTTATTTGTCTAGACCTTTATCAAATGGAACTTTTATCTCGAAAAATAATTTCAAGTCCTGTCATGTCAAAAATTCTGTAAAATGTAACAATGATGTTCAGGTTATTTAAGTTATTTCGCAGAGTATTTTATCTAATAAACTTAAAGTTTTCCTTATTCTTTAAGATGAAGACACTTCTAAAGTAATAGACATCCACGTTCGACGGAAATATTCATAAGATATGATAATGACTGAAGTGATTGGATTTCGAACTGACCTTAGCAGTATTAAATCTTACATATTGGAGGTACATAATGCATTATAAAAGATATTTCACAAGACCAAAATAAGTCATGATTTATCAAATGATGACAGTCATTGAAATTTAATGATGATATATTTGAGAAAATATTCTACTCTTTCGATGAAATGGTTTTGTAAATGACATTTCTCGGAACATATTGAAGCGGAAACATTTTGCAAATTATTTGAAAGAATGGCGATATTACTGAAGCAGCAGCATTTCAGCACTTCACAGAGAAGAGATTCGGAAATTTCGTCAGGTAGATTGATGCAGTGATAAATCTTAATTTCTTAACTATTGTACATTATATGAAAAATAAGGTAGAGTGTCATTGACTTTGACGTGATTAAAAATATACTGTTAAAGTATTCGAAAATTTTCCTGCAGAAATTTCCCTTAAAGGGATACGAACAACAAGTGCATTTAAAATATTGTCATTACTTTAAACACAAAGTCATCCAACTTTCAAATTTAGATTACCCAGGAAAGAGTGTTTTCTGAAAAAAAAGTGAAATGAAAAGAAAGAAGATAACTTAGATAAATGACTTAAACACACCATATTTTCCTTTGAATAAACCCCCACAGACGTATTATCGAGTTACTTTAAAAGAAAAGTTGAAATATTTTATGATCAAACTCAGTGAGCCAGACGTAAACATAATATATTATGAGAATGATTCGCACATCTTTCCCTTTACTTTCATAAAGTTTATCTAATATTTTCCTTTTTACAGTAGAAATTTTATATAAGCCTGTGTTTAAAATAATTTAATTCTTTATATATATCATTTGTTCATGTGACATTATTCAAAACATTTAATGTCACAAAAATTTATTGACCTGCATAAACACATAATGACATAAAAAGAGGGAAGGTGCAATAACTGTTATTATAAAACTTTCATACACGGTGATATATAGTGTCATGAAAAGCAATTTTATGTGAAGATGAGTCCTATAGCGTGGTTTGTTTGTTTGATTGGGTTTTACCCCCACACTGGCACAGTATATGTCAAATGTCGACGTTGAAGAAAGACCGTCAGGTGCCCTTCCGTGCACAATTGTAGTCACGAACGGACACCTGAGTAGAACCACCAACGTTGCGTAAGCTAGCTGGATAGCTTCCTCATAGGAAATAATCCAAAGTCCCTGTCGGGATTTGAACCCATAGTGGTGAGGGGCAAGTAGTTTAAAGTCAACGACCTTAATCACTTGGGCATGGAGGCGCCGACTAGCGTGGTACATAGTTACTATTGCACAAGCTGTCATAAATATATTGAATAATTCTTTCAATGAAGTATGAAATGTTCAACTTATGTTTGTATTCCTAAGAAAACACGTTAATACATTTTTTTTGAAAATATAACATCTAAGGATAAGCTCTATCTATGAGTTAAAGATAATTATCACGGAGGAGACCTTGGAATGTATATACATTTGTACATGCGCTAGGTCTTCTTGAAGATGTGTCTAATAGTGTGGACCATAATCATTCTTGATCAAGCTGCCATAAACACATTGAACACAAAATACATTTTAAAACAAAACTATTGAACCTTAAAATTAGTTTATATAACACGTTATATCTTTGAAAATATAAAACCTAAGCATAATGAGTTCAAGTCAATCATCACGGAGTAGGCCTAGGAATGTAAAGGCAGTCGTACATACGTTATGTTTTCTTAAAGCCCTATCTAGGAATGTTTTCTAAGATTAAAACAGCCATTGACAGAATATTATATGTTATTATATTTTGTTGATGTGTAGTTACAATTAATGAACAAATGAAAAAAAGGTAAACTTATAAATTTTGTATTCATTCTTTTTTTTATAATGTTTATCACTGCATATGTATTCAAATATGTGTTTTCATTGAGGTCACCTTTACTATTATCTATTAGTATTTTCATTACATTATAAGTTTGCTGCCTCATTCAATATTGTTTAATAGCACGATTTTTTTTTGGTCAGGAAATTAAATAACGTCGAATTCATTAAGCCGTGTAACTTGAAATGAATCTGAAAAAGGAAATATACGAGTAAAATTACCTTACCGTTTTAAGTATATAACTTTTGTCGCACTATTTCGTTGCTACAAAACTCTAAAGATCAACCATCGACAATTCGCAGTTTCATTTCTTAAATTCAAACAAAATTCTTTGCAGCAGGAATATAGCTTTATTCGCTTTTTGCTTAGAACTTCATAAAAATGTTCATTTATTTCTTACTAATATTTCCAGTCCCATCATGTTACTGTAAACATAACTTGAGTAGTTTAAATATGTAGTTGCATTACTCTATTAAACACAAGCATTTAACATTTCAATTTTTTTTTAAAGAAAATCTTTAAATACTCAATATCCCTCAGAAAAGCTATCACTTCTATTTTACCAAAAAGCTTTTCTTTTTTCTTTTAAAAAGAGCAATAGATAAGAAATAAAATACATGAATAAATAAATATAATAATAAAATATTCACTTGCCGCATAGATGAACTATCTTATAAGTATTATTGTATGAAAGTCAAAATACCATTTTGTTTACATTTATAACACATTATTGCATGTTCAACACAATATCATTCAGTTGTAAACCACGCTTAACATGTTTTGATTTCATTTTTTAAAACAACATTATTGACACATGTTTGATCTTTCTGCAGAATTAAAAAACGTATGCATATTTATTATGTTTCAGAAAAACCTTTTATTCCATTTTTCATCGCCTTCTATAAGACAAACCAGGAAAATTTCATGTTTCATGCTCATTTGTACATATTGACCTTTTCATTTGTGATCATCCTCGTTGCCACACTTAATCACTTAATTATAATGGAGATTATAACAACGAAGAAGATCATAAATGAAAAGGTCAGTATGTACGAATGAGCAGGTAATTTTGAAATTTTACAAACAACTACCTGATTTTTTTTAAAAAGACGATGAAAAATTAACTAAAAGGTTTTCTGAAACAAAATATAATAATAATAACAAAATATGTAGGGCAAGCTTTATTATCAAGTTTAATTTAGCACCTCAAACTCCCCATTTAAAGATAAAAATGACCATTTATCACGTGAGTTTTCCAAAAATATAAAAAACGTTTTCCACAGAAATCCCAAACGTTTTCCAGGAACTCCGTGACAGTTATCATAAGAACTCCAAACAATTTATTATGAGAACTCCATCCTTCATGTAACAGTTCCTCCCCCGTTTGCAACACTTTCTTTATTAATTAAATTTTCATAACTAATTTCGGCACTCCCCTTATTTGTTCATGCTCGTAACTTTTTGGAAGAGCCTAAAAAAACATTTCACATGACTTGTCATCTTGTCAAATATGAACGCTAATGTCAACAAGGAAGTGCAGTGTAAAAATATCTCAAGAGGAGACAAATGACAATTTCTTGCATATCAGACAGGATTATCTACCGTTTACACCGGTGCTAGAAAACTCTGTCTTACACCCCCCATGTAAGACAAGTCGCGTGTTTTAAATGACGTCATTGACGCGCGCCTTTTATGAATGAATCGCGTTCTAAGGATGACGTCATTTTTCCGTTATGAATGAAGTTGTATGTTCATACGCTACTATAAGAAAAAAGTGCGTAATGAGAATATCAGTTTCCATAATTTCTGTTCCGAAAATAATTGACATGTAATATGCAAGAAAAAGAATCAAACACCGGCAATTGGTACAGACGGGAATATCTAGCTCTCGGGTAACTGTTTAGCGGAAACTCGGCAGAGCCTCGTTACCGCTGTAAACAGTTACCCTCGAGCTAGATATTCCGGTCTGTACCGGCAGCCGGTGTAAGATTCTTATAGTCTTGTATCCGATATTTGCTGAAGCAGGTAGAATTGAATGTACGATAGAATTGAATTGTAAAAAGAAGAAGTTTATTACTAGATACAGACATTTTAATGAACATACACCATTAGAAAGAACAAAAGGGCATACAGAAAAAGGAAACTGCGGAACAAGCAGTGAATAAAGTAAAAATGAAAGAGAAGTAAAAGGCTTGTCTTCCAAACGAAATCTGATGAAAAATTAAGTCACAGAAAGAAGCCATGTTTTACAAAAATCATGACGCGAATTTCTTTAAAAGATAAAATTTCAACCACTGTGACAATAAAGCAGTATATTGTTTTGAGAAGATTTATTGCTTGATATACATGTACATCTACATGGGCCCGGTAAAACATAAGAATTATGAAAATCAAAACTATTACGTTCTCAAGGCTAAAAAGTGCAAGAATAGACTCGTCACATGCATAAACGAACGCACATAAAACAATAGTTATAAACGTGCATGACTTCAATAAGATGTCACAATGCATACGTATTCATTCTGCCAATATACGCCACAGCTGAAGTTCCAAATATAAACGTATATTCTCTTTTTCCGTATGCGACAATGCTCTGTCATTTGATAATCATGATAATTTTATATAATAATAATAACACCAATCATTATACAACATGACAAACAAAGTTTAAAAATGTTCATATATCATAGCGTTCTACTTCTTATATAACATTTTAAATTTAAATTGTTAAACACGTGGCTTTACATTTATTGTCACAGTTTTCCTTTACATAAATAGTAAATAATATAAAATCTAGCAGGGCATGTGCAAGTAAACAGCACGAGATGTCAATAAATGACAAAAAGCAAAAACACAAACTACACTATTCACTCAATCATCAATAGCGGTGTTTTATGAATTCACTCTAATCAGTTAAGCACACGTATTCAAACTTATTTTCAACAAAAAGCTATTTCATAAGTTTGTATTTTATAATCAAATATCGTGTAAGTTTATTACATTTTAGTTATCATCCCAGAATTCCTAATTTTTAAAAAAATCATTGCCAGCTATAATAAGCATGAAAACAAAGATTATTTCGTTCATCTTGGAAGTTTGTTAGATGCTTTTATTTTGTTTTTAAAAAGCATTACAATATGAAAGGACAGTAATTATTGCTTAAGATTTTTGTGATAATGTCGTTCAATAATTATTTCATCATAGTTTTATTTCCTTTCTAGAACTACATGAATGAACCTTTCAAAGGACGAAATAGGAATTAGGTTTTATGATTTAATAAAATTGAAAAAATGAGTTTGACTTCCGCCTGTTGTGATAACAAACATTAAATGTGCTTGCCATATATATTTTTTGATGTTACAGTTGAACTATTAGCTCACTATTTCTTTTGTTACAGGGAGAAACACATTGCACCACAACACCATGTCGATGACCTCTTTTTATTTTGCACTTAGTCTGTCGATAGATATTGAAATAGCATGCATAACTCGAAAAATATATTACTCGAAATAAACAGTTACTCACTTCAAACTATTTCAAGTCAGTCTTGTCTATTTGTAATGTGTCATTTGTGGTTTGTTTCTCAATCATGCATAATAAGTTGTTTGCTTTTTGGAAAGAAAAACATGATTCTTTCTTTTCGATTATGAGCTTTCTTACCAACATTTTATTCTTAATTTCACATACCATCTAGTTAAACGTAAAAATGATTATTGGGTCTGTGCAGCAAACTGAATTTGTATGGTCAAACATATATGTAAGTTATCATCAGTATAAGTTAAATGCATGCAGGTCATTATGATGAACATGTTTAAATGACACATCTTATACAAATGAATGCATTTGAGCCGTGTCATGACAAAACCAACATAATGAGTTTGCGACCAGCATGGATTCAGACCACCCTGCGCATCCGCGCAGTTTTATTAGGGTCAATGCTGTTCGCTTACAAACTCTATAACAAGTAGAGACACTGATAAAGAACAATATGGATCCTGATCAGACTGCGCGGATGCGCAGGCTGGTCTGGATCCATGCTGATAGCAAATTCATTATCTTGGTTTTGACATGACGCGACTCCTCATTTATATTTTCACTTCTTATAGTATGAGAAATTAGATGAAGTACACATCCATAGCAAGGTACTAGTCACACTTAAATAATGATGTGTTAATTATTCGATGTCGTACATGTTTGCAGGAAGTTTTGTGTCGCATTTTAGAATTCTCATCTATCGTAAAATAAATGATGAATAGAACGCAGTGAATTATCTGATCCTGGTCTGCACTAGTCGCATGGGTATTTTCAGATGCCACCTGCAGACTGAGACTTAATTCTGAAAGTAAAAGAAGTATGAAACATTCCTTAACTATCTTAGAAAACTAAAGAAATGTTGTCTATGTAGTTAATGATAGGAACTATCCAAAGTGTCAACAGCAGTTGACAGATAAAACATATAGATGCGTGTAGATATTGTCTAATTTACACGTTTTAGCCCAAAGGTACGAACGGTCAATTCGACAAGAATAAGATAAACAACAGTTCAAACAGACTGTCAAAAACCGACTGCATAATTTTGTTATTGCCAGAAATTGTTTATGTTCTTATAATTGGAATTTTATGAAAAATATTGAATCCAATGAAGTAATAATATCATAGATAAAATAATCAAAAGGAAATTTACGTAATCTCAAATTCTATACACCTTTAATTACGTAATATAATTTATATCATTGGTATACAAACATGTAAATAAAAGGTCACCTATATGACAGAAGTGCAATTCTTAAAACTTCATTTATGTGCCTCTTATTGTCTGTTCGACACTATTATCCAAACTTATTTTCTTTACTCGAATATAAAAGTACAGAAAAAAGGACGTCTATTATAATTCATAATACAAGAGGGCCATCGATCATCAGAGGATAAAATAGATGAATAAAGACTCAAAATATACTGATAATATTAATAATTACGGATGAACGACAGGCGTATATGTCGTAATCTAAATCAACTGACATAGAAGTTCAAAATACTGCTTCATGAACTGTGAATGAAGAAGAAATCTCATATAACAAGCTCTTACTACAAAAAAGTAGGTTGCTGTGTGAAATTAATTCTAGGTCAACTGATATCAAAGTTCATATTTTCACCTGAATCTGTGACAGTAGTCAAATTTATATGATGTAGCTCTCAATTCAAAAAGGTAGGTCAAAATTGGTTAAAATAGAGAGAAATAAGAATCCCTAAAGAAAGCCCAACACGGCAAAATTGAAAATGTATCCGACTCGCTTTGATTGAGCTTGTTCAAAGAAGGTACTGTCAAGTGCAAACTACCGTCCACGCCGTCCACGCCCCGTAGCACCGGCTTAAGCAGAATTCAACATTAAATATGAACAGATAAAATTTAGAATTTTGAAACATCCGAAGATTTTGTTCATATGGCGGTTATCATGGAACCTTTAATGTGACTCATTAGTGCCATTCCACGAAAAACGGCATATGGTCCCCAAGTAAAAAATGTATGTGCCCTAAACGAGAAAACAATGGGCGGACTAAATAAAGTGGGCTTTTGAAAGGGGATCTGAAGTTATGAAGCCTGATATCACAGTCAAAAGACAAGACAAATTTAAAAAGCTGGTCACATATCCTAAGGGTGATTCAACAGTATTCAAGTAAGTAGGTATAAGTAAGACTTAGGTTAAAGTTATATTTTACATCTGAAACTGTGCATATAGTCTGAATTTACTCTGTTTACTAAAGGTAGATTATTGGGTCAAAATCTAGGTCCATAGTTATTTAAGTTCTATTTTGCTTCTAGCCTGACTTTCATATATGTTGCTTTAAAAGCAAACAAGGCCATATGATTTTATTTTTCACTACATGTATATACAAATAAGAGAAATCAATGAACAACTTATGTATGGCCAATTATGAATCCAGAGCTATAATTCGTACAAAATTGGTTTATGTCCACTAGACAATGTTGGAACAAATTAACACCAGGGCTATTATTTGAACAAATGTGGTAGATGTGGGCTATATTTGAACAAATGTGGTAGATGTCCACTAAACAATGTTTCATGCCAAGTATTTAAGCTTTGAGAAAAGAAGTATTTTTGATGTTTTCTACTTATATATACAAAAACGCATTACCCTCGGGGCGGGCCAATTCGGACATAAGGGCTATAATTTTTTTTGTAGCGGTCTAACAAACAATGTTTCATGCTAAATATCTTATATACAGCCTAGGCAATTTTCAAGAAGGAGATCTGTGAATTATTTTCTATATATTTATAAGGAAAAAGTGAAGACCCCCTAGGGCGGGGCCAATTTCAACCCCAATGCTATAATTTGAACAATATTGAAGATTTACATCAGATGACGTTACACACAAATAGCTTAGCTTTATTCCTTGCGCTTTCATATACGAAGATTTATTTACAGATTGCAATTTTAAATCTTATTTACGTCCTTCCGACCAAGATAGAGCAAACCATTTGAACAATTGAGTAGTGCTTTATGCTAGGAACATTCCAGGAGAATTCTTCATCAAATTTGACCCAGAATTTTCACTGGAGAAGTCGTTTGAAAAGAGATCGACGACGGACACACTGACGGACAAACTGTGATCATATTAGCTCACCTTGAACACTGTGTGCTCAGGCAAGCTTATAAAAAACGATAGTTTTTTTATATATTTGCCAAGCCGAAATGTTACTGCAAAATTGATTAATTTCAAATTCATCAGATATTATTGGTCTGATGGAAAAGAAACATCTTAACTTTATGACACATCGAGGGAGCTTGGAAAAACATTTTTAAACGATAAAATTAAACAACATACATTTGCTTTTAAGAAACGTGTAGTTGACAGTTGTGTAATATGTATTTTCACAGCAAGGAGTGGGAGGGAGGCTTACTGCAAATGTTCTCCAGTGAATGTACTTTAATTGTCTAGCATGATGTTGTCTATTTCTCATATATGTGATATGTTTATTTGTTTACAAAGTAAATTTCTATTTCAGATGTTTTTCAGAAAATATATTTTGTTTGCATTTACGGTATATGATATCCTTTATTTTCCATTTTTATGTCAAAATCAAAATCTACAAAATGCCAATCTATACTTCCAAACAATTTACGTTTCACGAATATCATTATTATTTCTCAGTTATCAATTAAAAATCAGCGTCAACAATATTTTTTCTTGTAAATGTGCACGAACTATTTATTTAAGAAACAATATCTCGTGAGAGTTGGAATTATATTTCAGGGTGTATCAGGGACGCAATGTCATTCATAGTAACAAGAAATGTGCGAGATGTGTCGTTGTGCGTTGCAATTGTTTTATTGCATATATAATAACTGACAACAAAATATAATAAACTTCAGTTTATCTTATCCTGCAAGTTTCCATTCATATGTAATAATGCATATTTAAATAAAACTTTGGTAACATACGCGATAGGAGCAAGAACATTCTGTAAAATGTTGTTTAAATAGAGTAATGCATGTTGTTTGGTTTTCACCAGTACCCCTATGTATTAAAAGTTGTAGAATATTTAAGAAAATTAAAAGTAAAGTATTTGTTTATAGAACTCGGTGGTATTTAAGTCTGACTATTCTTGACACAAGATATAAAACAAGGTCTAAACTAAACAAAACAAAAAAAAGATCAACAAGGTTAAGGCAACGATCACAGGACGCAGCCCCCCCCCCCCCGCCGACACACCCAAGTAGGGCACACAGAAGGCACCATACAAAAACCTGGAATGGACATAAGGACGGCGAAAAGGGAGGGACATGTAATGTGTGTGAATGTAACATGTTAATGCATCATTTTTACGTACTTTTATTTAATACTTAAATGCATATCTGTCATAAAGCACATGTTTATGTAAGCAACTTTTTGTGGTGAAGAAAAAGAAATCAAAACCCCGTATGAGCTTGTTTTAAAAATATGTTTTAAAACTATTATAGAAAAACGGAAAATATGAAACACAACAAAATGGCTGATCATTCTAATTCGAATACTATGTAAAAGACCCTGATTCTATAGATAACCATAATTAAAACAAAAACTTATAAATCTACATATAAAACGTACAAAATTAAGCATATCAAATGGAACATTAATCTCGAAAAATGAAGTCCCGTCATGTGAATGATCCTTAATAAAAATACTCCTTTAATAGCAATATCTTTTATAATATGGAAAACCTTTTAAACAGTAACAGCGGATGTTACGTCGCTGAATATTTTACTACCTTAAAGTTCTTCTTTTTTTTCTTTAAGACTATGATAGTTCTACAGTAACAGACTTACACGTTTGAAGTACTATTCAGAAAGCAAATTGTTGACATTTATATTTTTATCTTTCGACAAAATAATTTGGTAAATTAACATTTCTAGGAGCATCAAGAAGCGGAAACGTTTTTCAAATTATTTAAACTAACGACGATATTGTTGGAAAATGTCAACATCAGCTATTGAATACTTCACAGAAAATAGAATCGGGACTTACATCCGGTAGATTGACGCAGTGGCAAAACTTAATTTCTTAGCTATTGTACATTATATGACATTAGGTAGTATGTTATTGACTCTGACGTTATAATACATAATTATAAGTTCTGTTCGACGATTTGAAAATTATCCCTAAAAGTTACAAAAACTACAGCTGCATCTAAATCACTTTCGTTTCTTTAGAAATTATATTTTGCTGCGAACCTATAACTTGATTTTTTTTCAAATGCGTAAAAACTTACCTTTTTGAACTGGAGTCATCATACTATTAAAATCAGCTAACCCATTTCGAGTATTTTCAGAAGAATTTGAAATAAAAAATCAAGATAACTGAGATAAATGGCTTAAACGCTGCATACTTTTCTGAGAGAAAAAAAACACACACTGTTTAATCAAATTATGTGAAAGGGAAAGCTTCAAGTCGAAATATTTTATAATTATAACGTTGTCTTTAAGGCATATACGTAATTTATGATGACATTAAAGACACGTTTTTCTTTTATGAAGAGTACCTGAAATTTTAGTTGATAGTAGAAACATTATTAAGCTTGCGTTTAATCCAATTTCATTCTTCATAATTTGGTAGCGTTAGTTCATGTACAATTAATGTTACAAGTTTTATAAATATTTTTGTACGTATATACACATAATTATATAAAAATAAGTAATGTGCTAAAAATACTGTCATAAAATTTTGTTTCTAGGTGTAATATTGACCTGAAAAGGTATATATGTGAAGATATATCTCTTAGCTGTCAAAAATTTAACAAAATAGATCCTTTCAACGGAGTTGTGTCTTTGTTTATATTTCACTTTAATTTCATCTAGGAATATGCAAATACACGCCCTAATTCTTATCGCTTATCTACGATTGATTTGAAAGTTTGAAAAAGCCGCTGACAGAATGTCGTAATTATATGTTTTATGTTAAGTTTATGTTTAGTTACAATATCTAAAAAGAAATGAACAAGTTAAACATTGATTTCAATACTTTTCTTTTACAATATCATTATATTGAAGCTGCCTTATTCAATATTGTTTGATAGCATTATTTGTTTTGATTGAAGCATTTACTGTTTTATCAGAAAATTAAATAACATTGACATCCTAGTCTTGTCACTTATAACGAAATTTCATATATGAAACATGTTTACGGATAAGGGAACCATACATTGCAATGTAACGTTTGTGTCAAAACAATATTATGTACAATTAATATGTATAATCGATGACAACTCGTATGATTGGTTGTTTAAGAGCCTTTATGCTACTACATTCTTAAGGTTGCTTTTTATCTGTGGTTTTCTTTAGAGCTATCATCTTTCTATGTATTGTTTACCTGAATGGTCGTTAAAATGTTTTTTTTTTAGCATAATTAATGTGAAACAACTATTTGTTACGTACATCCTGACGGTGCATAAAAGTGTTCAAATAATTTAACGATTTAGAAACATGCAACAAATGATATGGTCATAATTTCTGTTCGAGCAATGAAACAGATATCATAACTTCATATTTAATACCATTAAACTATACTGGCAATTAAGTCTCCTCTTTTATACTGACTTATTAGAACATGCGTTTAGGTTATTCCGCTTTTGTTTAAAGCTCCTTAGCACTTTTAGTTAAACTTTGTTTTCTTTATTGTTTATTGTCACTGGATATAAACTTTAACAAGAATTCCTCTTGTACAAGTGCAAAACAACGCACATATAGTGAGAGCCAAGTGATAGGTTGTTTGCTAGTCCATGTTTATTAATATCAGGATGGAGAATAACAAAATACAAAGTACCTGAATACCTTTTTTGTTAAATTGTCATTCGAATTATAGAAAATGCAGAATGCACTTATCGAGAAAGTACCTTATTGAAAAATAACTCAAAACCTAGTTTTATCGGAAAGTTATACAATGAATTAAAACTAGATCTTTTGATAGCTCTACAATAGACTCCAAACTTTGTTTTACTTAATAGTTCTTCAAAATATTTGTAAAAAAGATTTATTTGATAGTCCTTCATAGCCTCTATTCTTTTGAGATTAAACGATGTGTTACAAGAAATTGCGAATTCATTATTATGTTAAAACAATTTGATGCATAATCAGTCTTAGTTTATTGACTATGTAGTAAAAGAGATAGGGAGTCTTTTTGTGTCGTCTCTACGGAGTAGAAGCGGCATATAGGTATCACTTCTCCGTCGTCTGTCTGTCCGTTTGTCTGTCCGTCCGTCCGTCCGTAACAAAACTTGTCCGGACTACTCCTCATAAACTACTGGTGCAATTTCATCCAAACTTTATAGGAATGATCAGTACCAAGTCTAATTGTGCATATTGTCAGCATTGTTCGGTTCAATGATTTTTGTAAGAGTTATGGCCCTTTAATATTTTTTATTTTTTAAGTTTGTCCGGACTACTTCTCTTATACCACTAATGCAATTTAAATGAAACTTTACAGGATTGATCTGTAACTCAAGTCCTTGCGCATATTGCACGGGTTCTCCGATTGAATGATTTTTGGCCGAGTTATGGCCATTTGATAAAAAGGTGTTTTTTTTCTGTGTGTTGCCAGATACACAAAAGCTTGTCTGAACTACTTATCATAAACTACTGGTGCAATTTTATCCAAACTTTACAGGAATGATCAGTACCAAGTATTTTTGTGCACTGTCCGTCTGTCTGTCTGTCTGTCACAAAACTTGTCCCAACATGAAATTGGCCATCATGAGGCGACACATGTGATCACTGATCGCTTTTGTTATTATTATGAATGCTTCCAGGCTAGGAAAAAGTGATAAGATGCATCGAATAATTTTACATTAGGTAAAAGTGATTGTGTTTTCATAATGAAAAGTTAAGTTCAATAAGTGAAAAGTGAAAATGACGATTAAATAAATCTATAAATTTGTAAAAGAGAAAGATAAGAAAAAGGAAAAGATTAAACTTTTTGTTTTAATTTATAATATTTCTAACACAATAATGGCATGATATACATGTTATTTAAAGAAGAATTATATTCATACTGTATTTAAATATTTTGTGTTAATATCAAAAGTTACATAACTTCTCTCTTTGCACTGCAAAGATATGTATTCAAGCTTTGATGACAAGAGAATGTTTAGGAATTATGTTAAATTTGTGCATAATAGATCTTTAAAGTAATGTGCAATAAACAAGATAAGAATTGATGTGCTTTTATCAAAATGCATCTAATCAGCAGAAACACATCTTTATCTAGGCCAGTAAATAAATCAACTTGTTTTCTCTATTGTTCAAAATATACGTTTCTTCTTGCATCGTTTGTATTCTATTCTTTATCAATCATTTTACGTTTTTACATTTGGAATAGATAATATCATACAGACAAGCAGATGCTCTGACAAGCTTAATATATCATTGTACAACAGAATATCCATTAAAGCACACATTCGTTAATGATGGTATTATTACAAAGATAATATTTTAAACTTTTACTTTCGTTGCCAAGATGTATGACATTTCTAAGAATATTTTACTTAATTCAAAGGAAGCCTTCTTTTTAATGGTTCTATAGAAAACTGTAGATTTGTATGAAATATTTTAGAAAGAAACGTCTCGTGTACTCTGCTAAAGAGGAGACTCAATACCTCCGATATTAAAGCAGACTGCTTAAATGCCAAATGTCACATTTGTAAATGCATCGCTATGTTTTTGGGGAAGTAAGATTTATTGTAAATATGCTTAAGTTATTGAGTAAAAACATTTATGCGCCATATTTAATACAGAATCTAAGCAAGAAATGAACGAAATCGTTTTTTTTTCTTGTTCGATGCATTTATATTTCACAGGATAATGAACATTAGAACACGTACTTTCGAGTTTTTTTATTGTATTTATATTTCACAGGATAATGAACATTAGAACACGTACTTTCGAGTTTTTTATTGTATGAACCTCCATAAGAAAGTTCAATAAATGCTCTTTGTTTGGGAGGAAATCTTTTTTTTCAGACATAATATTCAAATGATTTCATTACACCTCATATTGTTTACCTTCACTACTGTATGTATAACTGTTAAAAGCAAACGTGAATGTAAAACATATGATTGGTAGATCTTATTTGCTCAATTGAAGAGTGATAAAGTCAAATTAAATAAGATAATTTTTCTTTTGTACCTCATCATAATCTTACAATTCGCGGATGTCATTAAGAATTCATTATGTTATATCTGAGGAAATATTGTTCTTTCTCAAAGAAATGGCTTTTATAGTTGACATTTCTTGGAACATCCAGAAACGGAAATACTTTCAAATTCTTAGGAAAATTGACGATAGTATTGAAAATGTCAACAGCAAAATCAGGGAAAACTGTCTGAGATTTTACTTTTTCCAAAATAACATATTTTAACGTCATAAATTTTAAATAATCATTTTTAAACGACAAATCTGATTTAAATCAAGACTGACAATATTAAAAAAGAACATATGTCAATACCTGGTCCACTTCAGTAATTCAACTTTGGGTTAAGATAAACACCAATCTCCTACGCAGTGATCTCCCCTTATCAGTACAGAGAGATCTCTGCCATCACAAACATTGGAATATCCAAATTTGGATATTTATATTTTTTTGCTTTTTAATTTATTTTTCATTATTTTGTGTACTTTTGATAATTTTTTGTTAAAATATAACGGACGTAGGTACAAAAAGTTAAAAATAAAACAGAAAGAGAAAAATGACGTTAGATTTTCTATGTAACGGTCGATATTTACATTTGAATTTCGACGTTACGTCATGTGACTTTCATCATCAAGTGACGTCTGTGAAGGCAGTGATTACAATTCTGCCAAGGGAGGTAATCAGTGTGAGGAGTTTGGATAAACACTTCTTCATTAAAACAATAAAGCTGTTTTGATCTATATCACTTTTTAGCATTATCTCCGTGTATAAACCGAAAATGTAAGGTCAACAAAATGCATGGAGTTCCTATTCAAAGGTGAACAAGCTATTTGTTTTTCTTATTTGCCATCAAGTTACTAAATTCCAAATTATACAATTTACATGTTTAATGTTGAATTCTGCCTATGCTGGAGCTAGGGGTGGTTCGGACGGATGATTGCATTCGCTACTTCTGTCTATATGTATCATACCGACCCAGCAACATTTTAAATTTGCTGTTTTGGGCGATTTGTAGTACAGGCAGGTTAATTGACATTATCACCTAAATATAAGAATTTTTTTAACACAATTGAACTATTTGAAAAAGAGGAAAGCCACATTTAATCTTACGGTTACATAGTTATTAATTTGACATCTGTTATTAAAACATAAAATTGTTGTAACTTAAGAATATTTCAAATTTCACACATTTTTTTGAACATATAGTTTATAAGATAATTATAACAATATTAAAAGTAAACAGCATGAAAATCAATGTAAATTCATTATTCTTTCGTTAAATAATTGCTCTGTTTGTCGGGTGCACGACAAATATATACATTGTATATAAGAACAGCTTGGGTTATTCAAAAAGTAAAGGCGCAAATTTGTTGATTTGAAAATAAAATGTAAATTCATGTATTAAGCATATTTGTAACGTGGGATAGAACGATCGAGTGATGAAAAGCAATATTTGGATAAATATTTGGATAAAATAAAATGTGAAAGTGTTATATATCGGTGGGATTAAGATATAATTGTGATATTCAAAACAAGACGGTTACCCCACCCACACCATCAAACCATTGAACTATATTTGAGCCATCAAATGCCTGCAAAGACAACAAAGACAACAATCAAGAGGAAACGAAATAAATCTTCTCCAGATCAGAAAAACTCTCAAGTTAGTCAAGTAAGTCTAATTAAAAGACATAAACTTACGTATCAATCAGACACAGACTCTGAATATCTTAGTGCAATTTCGGATAATTCTGATTGTTCGGACACTGAAAAAGAACCATTAGTTATGTGCACAAAGGAAGATTTGGAAGAGGTAGTGGGCAAAATGTTCCAAAAACTAAAGGTAGAACTTGTCAATGACTTAAAAAGGGAGCTTACAAACGATGTTGAGAAAATTGTGGAAATTAAAACTAAATCTCTTCAAACAGAAATCCTAGAGTTGAGAGGTGAAATAGATCATCTTCGCAAATGTGTCCGAACTGCCAATAGTGAAAATGATGATCTAGAACAATATGGGAGGAGAATGATGCTAACAGTATCAAATATTCCTGGTGATACAGGAAATTCTCAAGAGAATGTAGAAGAAAAGATACTGCAATACGCTAACAATAATCTGGAACTCAACCTAACAACAGATGACATTGACAGAGCGCACCGATTGGGCAAGCACAACAGTGACATGGAAAGAAACAGGCGGGTGATTGTAAAATTCACCAATTCAAAGGCACGCCAACAGGTCTTCGATGCTAGGAAAAAAACCGGAAATGGCATCTTCATACAAGAGTCCCTGACCAGAAAACGAGAAAGCATCGCTTATGAAGCCAGGAAACTTAAAAGGGAACACAAACTAGTAAATACATGGGTTGCAGGTGGTAACATTTATGGAATAATGTGTGTTAAAAACAAGGAGACAAAGATTATGATCAGAAGTATGGAAGCGATACAACAAATCAGAGAAGGTATTCTACCAAAATATCAATTACCATCATATCCATAAACAATTAAAAAGACAAACAAAGTAATAAAACTTATATGGCATTTAAATGTCAAATAGTCAAACAGTAACGTTTTTGTTTGTTTACATTCTATTTATAGCGATACGAATTATAGCTATTTATAACTGATGTATTTTTAAAACCTGGTTTACCAATTTTAAAATTAGACAGATATTCTAAAAATAGATTATTCGGCTACCTGTCACAGGTGTACAGTATGGTTTACAGTCCGTGTTAATATTCTTTATATTTTTGCTTCTTTTTATACTCAAAAAGTAAACAAATCCTTTTGAAAAGTCAGTTATCATTATGCAAACATACTCTTGATCAAACATTTAATGTACCTCACACATTTTAATAGGTACATATGAAACAATTTTGAAGTTAATGTTATCGCGCGAGCGGATCTTGTGCAGTATTGTTATAATAAACTAACTATAGATGTTTCTTTTCTTTTTTGATGATTCATATCCATTTTTTTTTATTTTGTCTTAATTTCTGTCGTTTTCTTTGTAATAAATATAGTGTAAACTTTTTTTTTTTTTTTAAACATAGTAGAAAAAGACAACAAGAAACTGCAATAACTGTTTATGTATGGCCTTACATCGATATGCTTGACCGAGCGAATAAGGCGTGATTTTTCAGCATGCACAGAGTTTTCTTCTTTCTTTTTTTTCCTTTACATGTAAAAAATGAGTTTTGTTCATGTGTTTTTTTTCTGTTCTATATGTGTAAGAAAGCGTTAATTTATTTTTATAATAAGATAAAATATCTTGATAGGTCTAGTTTAGAAAGAAAGTATATAGTTTTTCTCCTGGTTATCTTCAATTTAGTTGTTTTAATTATTCTTCAATTTCTTTTCTTTCTAAAACTGTTGCTGTATACTTATTGTTGTGTGTCGGTCGTCACCGGTTGCTCTCCATTAACAATTTAATTATAACGATCCCATTGTTGCCTGCCTGGACAATGCCACTTACATACCGAAATGATTATAGTTAAAGACTTACTGTTATGGCGGGCAATTGCGGGGTCGTGTGATTATGAGCAGATAACTCATGATGTAAGACGTATGTACAACAATTGTCTCCCTTTTATTACAGTTTTATTACATTTTTACTTTTTATATCTACTACTTAGAGCAGGCGACATTGAGTCAAATCCAGGCCCCGAGATTAGTAAGGAAAATTGTTTAACTATATACCATCAAAACATTCGTGGCATTAGAAGTAAACTAGACTTTGTAAATGACAACTTTCTCGATTATGATATTTTGTGTTTTACGGAAACAAAGTTGGATGCAAATGTTCAAGATAACAACTTAATTTTACAGGGGTTCGATCATATGTTTCGTAAGGATATTTCATGTCATGCTGGGGGGTTATTAACTTATGTTTCCGCTTTTTTAAGACCAAAACGTGTAGATGTTTTGGAAAACATCCTTCCAGAATCGCTATGGATAGAAATTAAAGACAAAAAACATTCATATCTATTATGCACTTTATATAGGCCCCCTCATAGTACGGTCGATTTTTGGGATAAATTAAATAGGTGTCTCGAACAGGCTCTAGAGATGCAAAACCACATAGTAATGGTAGGAGATATAAATGAAGACCAGCTGAATTATTCGAATCATAAACTTCGCGACGTGTTATTACTGAACAATATGACCAACGTTATTCAGGTACCAACTCGTGTTACACCAACTACCAGTACATTAATTGATCCTATAGCAACAACAAATAACATTCATGTTTTAGATTCGGGAATTTTCGAAACACCAAACGAGATAAGTGATCATTTCGGCACCTACATTTTTTTCAAAATTGAATTTGATTCAAATAAACCATTTAAAAGAAGAGTATGGAACTACAATAACGCTGATTTTACTACATTTAATACCCTTATTCGTGATTTCGATTGGTCGTTAATTATCAGTGAAAATATTGATATTGCATGCGAACATTTTACAAACACTTTTTTAGATATTGCTAAGCGATGCATTCCTACGTATATAGCGTTAGTAAGGCCTAAAGATAAACCTTGGTTTAATTCCGAAATTCGAAAAACTACGCGACTTAGGGATAGACAATTTCATAAAGCATTGAATTCAAATAACGTACATGACTGGAATAAATACAAAAAAACAAGAAATAAGGTAAATAATATGAAAAAACATGCCAAAAACGTTTTCTACAACAATTTAGAATTTTCACTTAACGATCTTAATAGCAATGATTCGCGCAAATATTGGAAAACGGTAAAAATGCTCGTCAAAGAAAACTCTTCTGATTCGGGAAATATTCCACCTCTTATTAAATGTAATAACACAGATATATCATATTCTGACACAGAAAAAGCAAATACACTGAACGATTTCTTTGTTTCAATTTCAAATATTGACGATTCAAACACTGAACTTCCGGTTTTTTCATTCAAAACACATTCAAAACTTAATAATATTTTAATTACAGAACAAGAAGTTACCGATATATTAGATAATCTTATTATAAATAAAGCTTCGGGTCCCGACGAAATTAGTCATAGAATGTTGAAAGAAACATCTAAATCAATATGCAAACCTCTTTGTTTACTCTTTAATCGATCTTTAAATGACAATATGTACCCATCTAATTGGAAACTTGCTCATGTTATGCCTTTATATAAGAAAGGAAATAAAGATGAAGCATCTAATTACCGACCAATTTCACTAATAAGTTGTGTCGGAAAAGTAATGGAAAGAATAATTTTTAAACATATATATAACTATTTTAATGAACATTCACTTATTTTTCAAAACCAATCAGGCTTCCTTCCAGGCCACTCCACTATTTATCAATTAATAGACATTTATAACCAAATTTGTAAATCCTTTGATACTAGGGAATCAACATGTATAATTTTTTGTGATATTTCAAAAGCTTTTGATAGAGTTTGGCATAAAGGTTTAATTTTTAAGTTAAGACAATATGGAATTGAAGGAAACTTGATAAACTGGTTGGAAAATTATCTAAAGAACAGAAGTCAAAAAGTTTTTGTTAATACTTCGTATTCTTTACCTAGGTATTTATTCGGTGGAGTCCCCCAAGGCTCGGTCCTTGGGCCTCTTTTATTTTTGATTTACGTAAACGATATAGCGGATTCCCTTTTAAGTGTTACAAGACTCTTTGCAGATGACAGTTCTCTTGCAGTAACATCAAACAATGTAAACACAATCGAAGAAACTATTAATCACGACCTCGATAACATTCTTACTTGGTCAAAACAATGGTTGGTTAACTTTAATCCAGCAAAAACAGAAGCGATGTTCTTTACATATGTCAATCGAAATCGACCTAATTTATACTTTAATAATGTTCAACTTAATTTTGTAGACCACCATAAACATCTAGGTGTTACTTTTAGCAAAGACGGTAACTGGCATGAGCACATCGCAAATATAGTATCATCTGCATCAAAAATACTAGGTTCAATGAAACTGATAAAATTCAAAGTTAAAAGAAATACTCTTAATCATATATATGTTTCCTATCTTCGTCCAAGGCTTGAATATGCATCAATTGTATGGGATAACTGTACACAATATGAAAAAGAAACTTTAGAAAAACTACAATATGAAGCAGCAAGGGTTGTAACAGGTCTAACTAGATCTGTTTCAATTCAAAATCTTATAAACGAAATAGGATGGCTTTCATTAGACGACAGAGAAAAAATGCAAAAACTTATTTTAATTTATAAAGAAAAACATAACCTTTTGCCGTTATATTTATCACAGTTATTCCCACCAACAGTCGAACATGTTTCCTCACAATTATACTCGCTACGAAATAATGATAATTATGCTTCAATAGCAAGAAGAACAGAAATTTATGCTAAGTCTGTCATTCCGTCCTCTATACAACTATGGAACGAATTACCAGCCCATATTAGAGAATCAGAAACATTATCAATATTCAAAAATAAGCTTAAAACATTATATAAAGCCCCTATTGTGCCACCATTTTATATCGAAGGCGATCGTGTATCTGCTGTCTACCATGCTCGCATTAGAAATAAATGTAGCAATCTGAATTCTGACCTTTTTACAAATCATCTTACTTCTAGTGCAGCATGCGATTGTGGTACTCTAATTGAAGATGCCGAACATTTCCTATTCCAATGTCGAAAGTATACAATACAAAGAAGAAAACTATTTACAAACACCAGAGAATTCCACCCGCTTAGTACTAAAAAGCTACTCTTTGGCATTGAAAATTTAACCGACTTTCAAAACAAAATCTTATTTCAGCATGTTCAAAATTATATCAAAGAAACAAAGAGGTTTACATAAAACGTTACTACATTGTTTTTTATTGTAATTAACTATAACAAATACTTAAGGTTATTTTTGCTCATTACAAACAAATCGGTATGTGCTTAACAATTGATGATGGGGATTGTTGGTGGTAGTGTCGACACACAACTGATACAGCAACATTTCTTTTCTTGTTTTCTGTTCTTCCCTTTTCTATCTTTTCATCTTAAAATGAAAATGTATTGTTACTTAATGCATATTTACTTTAATGTATAACTTTCTTTACTTTATGAAACTGATGTTAATCATTTACAGGGAAGGGCCCACGATAATGTTGTAAAACCTTTTGGCCCAACCCTTTTGTATATTGTGTAATTTTGTTAATGTAAATGAATTGATGTATATTTATATATGCAATAAAATATTATTAAACTAAATAAGAACAGCTGTTTTGCCTGTGCTGCGCATCTTTGGAAAAAAGCTAAAGGATAATGTCCAAATACCAAGGCTTACTAGTGAGGCAAAATTAGCCGCTATGTTGTAAAACCATGATTATATCGGATATTTCAAGAACTACAACTTGACAGCAACTATATGTGATAAAACTTTTAACTGTAATTCTGATTTCACCTAGTTTAAAAATGACTTTTGTTTACTTGTTAACAAATAATAAAACTTATCCCTGGCTGTTATAAGAAAATACAATGACTTATAGATAACACAGAAAAAACGTGAAAACGAGACAGGTGAGTAATAAAATGAAAAAAAATCACTAGTAAAACTTGTTAAATAGAAAAATGTGTTCAAGAAACATAATGATGGAATAACCTTTATAACATTTGCTCAACCCCTTTTATAAATAATTTTCAGGTCTTTATGTATTTGTTCTTTTCTTTGAAAATTCCATTTATTTTTAATATGATTATAACTTACGAGTTACATTTTGCAAAACACAACAATATCTAGAGTATAAATCAAACATCAACTTTATTGTGGTCTAGACAAATGTTTATAGGGAACTATATTCATTGAAGTGTAACTTATATAAGAACAGATGTTTTGCCTGTACTGCGGCGTCCTTAGAAATAGCTAAAGGATAATGTCCAAATACCTAGGCTTACTAGTGAGACAAAATTAGACGCAATGTAGTAAAATCATGATTATAAGGGATATTTTAAGTATTCTTACTTGACAGCAACTGCATGTGATAAAACTTCTAAATGTTAGTCTGATTTTACCTAGATTGAAACTAACTTTTTTTTAACTTGAACTACACAAATTTCTGTAAATCCATCAGTAAAACAATAGGATTATAAGGTACGAGGTGCAATATAAGAATATCGATTTAATGTAAAATAGTAAATAAGAAATAAAATACATGTAACACTCCCGTTTTGATTAGAAATAATTGACTTCTTCACATAGAACATAAAATTTGAACTTGTTTATCAGGATATTTTAACTAGAACATTAAGATTTATTTTAACATTATCAGAACAACAATTTTAGTATCCATTAAAAGGTAAATATACGCTTCGAATTGAAAACTAAGATATTTTAAATATTGCGATCCTCTTCTTCGGAATAAACAAAGCAAAGGTGACACGCAAATCATTAAAATAATTTATGAATAGGTTTGTTTAAGTGCAATTTTAGAAGTATATGTCATGAATTTTTCATAATAATATATAATGACAATGATATTTAACAAGCAACTATCTATGCATTTATAAATCAAAATGAAAAAAGACACGACAAAATCATTTGTTACAACATTTCAGAGGAAATTATTGACCGAGGTGAAACAGACAGTAGGCTTGAATATCTCTTGTAGAGAAAATCAGACAAAATACAAGAATGCAAAAATATTAAAGTTTGTAAGTTGTACTTAGTTTTACTAGCAGAGTATAGCGACGAGACTGTTACGTGGAAGGTTCATGGTTTGGGTGATTTCGAGGAACTTTTCCTGTAGAGAAAACCCGAGGCCATATTTCATGAAGTTGAAATCGTGAATTCGTGAGGTTGAAATAGTGAATTCGTGAAGTTAAAATCGTGAATTCATGAAGTTGAATCGTGAATTTATGAAGTTGATATTGTGTGAATTCGTGAAGTCCGCATGTTTAAAAAAACGGGAAATCAGGAAGTTAAAATTATGAATTAATGAAGATGAAATCGAAAATTATTGAAGTTAAAATGACCCTACCTGTTTTTCGTACGATTAAGTTTTGCCTTATCTGCGCTTGAAGTATAAAGTGTTCATCAGAAAGATAAACTGACGCCATTTTATTTCAAATCTTCTTGATAAGACCTCATTTTTGTTATATATATATATATTTTTCTAGTTTTGTAAATTGATAAATGAAATGAAATTGTGTCGGTACAAAATGTTCTTACAATACCTCATGCGACTACTTAAATATATCTCATCTTTAGAGGTCATTATGGTTTTTAAAATAATGGCAACTGCCTCTGCAGGAAATATCTTATAGAAGAAACGTCTAGTTTGTGTGTATTATAGTCATAATAGAAATGTCAGTCATTATCGTCCCTCTAAAAAGATGATTATAACAAACCTAGGCATGTTTGTCCTTGCAATGGAGAACATTATAAGTTTGTAGTGAATTTATATATTTTTGTTCCCTGTGATCAATTGCATGAAGTATGCCATTGGTGACATCAAAAAAAGATTTGAATGAATTTACAACACATTCAATCCAATGCGTCTGGTATAAAACTGACTTTAAACCTTCATATAATCAAAGAAAGTGATAATCAAAATGTCAACAATAATATAATAATGATAATAAAAGAAAATAATAATACGAGTATGTACAATATTTGTATTGTTCTATGAAGCATTATTAAATATCATGTCCTTTATTGATAATAATATTTTTCATATGCTAAAAACGTAATTGCTATTGGAAACAAAATGAAATATTTTGATCGAATCGTTTGTACTTTGCATTTTGTTATGATTCTTGAACAAACGTGCAAAGTACAATGACATTTTCTATAACCGACTTCTGAAATTATCTTTTATCCTATCTAAAATGTCCATATATATACTTCTCGTCTACACGTGATAAGTCTATTCTCACCAATACAGTTACACTCATTGCGGCAATGATGTATATCAATACACGAAAGTAAAACATTTCTTTTGACCTTTATGTCGCAGTAATAATTGAAACTATTGCTTTTTGGTGTAATATTTTATTGTGAATACAGTTTAAAAACTTTAAATAAACTTATATTTCTAACAGCAAAGAAAAAACGTATCATTTGTCCAGTTTCATGTTAAGTTATTAAAGGTGAATACATGAAAACGGTTTAAGTGTCCTTCAAAGTTGTTATAGTTTCGATTTAACTTAATAATATTTTCAAAGAATTAGTGAAATTAATCATATTTTAAAACATCACAATAAAGATTAAAATTACTTTTCGATGTTCTTTAGACATTTTAATGAAATCGTTTTGCTATGCAGAATTATCCCAAAATATATATTTAACTGTTAAACAGTAACAAAGGAAACCAAATAAAGTAAATACCAGACAATGCTTTTGTTCATTAATGTAGTTGCCTTCAAAATCAATACCATTTACTATTGAGAGACGCTCCCAATGTAATCCCTTTGTGGAATTATGGAATTTATGTGAGCATTTAATACAAGCTAATTCAAGAGGTAAGGTAATATTACACGAGATTGGGCCTTTTTATTACTGTAATGTTGAACGCCATTGAAAACTCGTCACTTAGTGTTCATGTTATTTACATAATAATGAATAAGTGGATGCAAAGTATTCTTAACAACATAGAAAACGATTCCATACTTTCAATGTAAAGTAAATAATAATCAATTAATTAATTAATGCAAATATACTTAACGCTTTGAACACATGTCATTGAATGTACATGCTCATACAATAATCGTCAGTTCAATAATCATCAGTTAATGCAAGTATTTTCCTAATCAGATTTGAACTATTAATTGTGTTATGAGGTTGAGGAATAGAACAATGCGTTTATGAAATTGCAATTTGGAAAAAAAAATCGCTCAGTACAAGCATGAGGAAATTACTTTTCCTTTAAACCGATTAAATTTAACAAGTTTTAGAGCGTGTATTATGAGCAAATAAACATTTTAAATGAGACGTAGAAAACTCACTGGTCAGGTCCTGTTGGGCCATTGGCTCTTGTGCGCTCAGCCTTCAACGCCTGAATACCTAGCGTAAGAGCCGGTCAAAGTGACGAACACTGTTTCGTTTCAACAGTTTTTAATGCAATAACATTTGCGTAACATTCCTACCAGCCTATGAAAAATCAGTAATGCGATTTAATGACGTTCAGTATATTTATCATGTTTGTTTTTCTTTATCTTATGAAATGAAACAATGTATTTTCTTGCAAATTTAACATTCATCTAAGCAGAGTACGAGCAAATCCTGCAAAAACGTTTCTATGGATAAACGTTCAATACACTTTTGGCAAAAATTGGTTATAACGTTTTTATTCTATATAGATGTATACATATAGATTATCAATATATCAAGTTAAACTCAGAAAGGAATTGGACCGAAAGCTACAATAGCTTATGATATTTCTCTCCATTAACAAAAGCTTTAAGTACAAATAATAAATGCCTATTTATCATTATAATTACTCTCAAGTCGAAAAAGTGAAGAAAATAAAAAAGTATGTACAAAAAAGTAAACAATTGATAGAAAATAATAGGAAGAAAGATAGAGAAAGGAGAAAAATGCGTTTTTTTAGTAATGTACAACATGCAATATGTTCAATCGTTTTCGTCTAAAGCAAGTTATTATATGAACATTATGTTGTATGACAATGAGTATATAAAATGTACAAATTGACAGGATTTAATAAGTATTGCTCAGACAAACATTCGTGCATGACATGGTTTATGTTTAAGTTTAAACGATTATAACCAATATAACAATAGTAATAAAAACCATTAGTTTGTGTTTAATTAAACATTAAATGTAACATTTTGCTGAATCATGTTTTACCAGTTCAAGATCAGAACTTATCAGATCTTATATTCAGAATGAAGGAAATGCTTATGTATATACGATAAAAAATTCAAATTATTATTATTATTATATCAGATTATTGTTCACATTTTTAAGTTACAAAAGAAAAAAGAAAGGTAAACCTCAAAACTTTAAGAGAAATGTCAGGGTTCATTATGAGTGTTTGCAATAGCTTGACAGAAGAATCTGATTACAGAACTGATGAATGATAGAATAAGAACTTCGAGAATACAATTTTTGGCAGAAAACTAGGAATTATGCAGAAATACCGACATTTGTTTGCTTGTCTGATAATTTGCTTTATGTCTTCAGTACATACATAACTGTATACAATTTCAATGTTATCTGTGAAATCGTATTTTCCGTACCTTTGTTCCGATTTATTTCCCAAGAAAATCTTGGTTTATGCCGCAGCGTCACAGCTCATAATCCCGGGTAAGTTAAAATTTACCTGATTGACTTCCGAAGGATCACTTTGTTTCCAGATTTTTTTATACACAAGCTAATCTTGTAAAAATCGTTTGTGTGATTAATGCTTCCGAGGAATCACTTTGTTTCAAGATTTTTATACTTCACAACAGCAGGTTCAAGTGCTGTGTGGCAGCTGTAAAAATGCCCCGTACTTCACTTTAGTGTTGTAATATTTTTCTGGTCCTTCGGGATCATTAATGCCAGCAATATTAAGTGTTGAGAATTGAGTACCGGTCAAGCCGGTGCTAAGGGGCGTGAGGAATGTTGCAAATATTCATTATCCCTCATGTACAGACTCAATCAAACCGAGTCTAAAATTCTCTTGCAATTTTGTTGTGATTTATGCTTCCGAGGGATCACTTTGTTTCCAGATTTTTTTAACTGTCTCTTTGGTGAATTTCTTGCATTTTCAAGTTAATACAATTTTAAATATTTAGAAACGCAAAACCAACTACCCTTCTTATTTCACTTAATTGATTTCCCGTATGGCGTTTGCAAATATCAATGAACAGGCTTGAATTATTCCCACCTGACTTGATTGTCTCCTAATTCAGCTTTTTTTCAGAATACAAAATTAATTTAACGCTTTGGTTATGAGTCAAACGTGAACTTGAAAATAATGGTAATTGATTTATTGAAGAATATAATGGCATTTTAATCAACTTAAGAAATGTAATTAGATTGGCATGGATTTATGGGATGCTGGCAACAAGCTACCGATATTCATGAACGCAATAAGGATAACACTTTTGTCCCAATGGTAATAGTAAAGAGTCATCAAAGTGCACATAGCTTCATGCCGAATTATCTGTCACAAATGATTATAGTGATTAAACATAAGGATAAGATCGAAGGTGAATGGTTAATTTATTGAATTATTTATTGTTAACTTGTGAAAAGGCGTGCTGTTCGATTTTCAAGCCGATTGTAAAGCATACAGCAGTTATTGCTTGTAGGATACTTAAATATGCCCAAATCAGCAAAAATGAAATTGAGGTACCACATGGAGAAAGTCTTAAAAAAGTCGTTTCGTCATTGAAAAGTGTTAAATTATATTTTGATAATTTTCACTTTGAAATTATCAAATATAATTTTCACAGATAAATCAATAATCAACTGAAAGGCATAAAATAAAAGGTGTCAATAGGTTAATTACACAAAAAACAACCCTTTTCATTAGACACAATGTCACAAGTAACAATTTGGGTTATGAACATAAAACACTCGCAAAGCGTAGGATAGGTACATGGAATTGAACACAAGAATCATATCAATTGTTGTTTCCAATTTATGGGGACTTTTACAAATGTATAATGGTTCTAATAAGAAATGCAATGTATTCATTCTTACCGGGTAGTTTAAAAAGTAAGAACGTCATTTGGAACACATAATGTGAAGAATTTGAAGATTAGCATATCAATGTATTACAAACTATACAAAGAATATTTAATTAAAAATGAAGTTCAAGGTCATCACTTTGCAAAATTCAGCAACCCATGTCTTAATTCTACGAACACATTAAGACACGTAGGAAGAGACCTGAACTATAGACCGCTGGTCACATTAATCTATATGGCAACATCTCACGGCGGATACAGGTTTGACATCATTGCTAGAGCGTTATGGGTGGGAAACAAGTCCCGGTGACTTTGACAATTTTTTCCAAACTAAAGGAGGTCATGACTTTTATTCGTAAAAAGGATTTAAAAGAACTTGAATTTGTCGTGACCGCGAGGATGGAGGTGCTTGAGTTTGGTTGCTAAACCTCGGGTATAGATGACCTGCCAAAGAGGTGGAAGTTCGTCATACATCACAACGGATATTAGTTTGAAGGAATGTAGATGGGTATCAACTTTATATGTTTTTATTTCTAAAAATTATTCAATAGTTTGCATTATAAAATGAATGACCATCGTATCTTTTCCTATACTAAGATACAAAGATTATTTTTATAGCGATTTAGTGTTCTACGTATCATAAACAATTAGCCAGTAACCTTTTGTTTTACATAATGACTAGAATCATGAAATATATCCTACACAATTTGTATGTAGTTTGCTGAAGAGCTAATAAAGAAAGTTTTATCAGATAAAGTTATTGAAAATGGTTAAACAGTAATTTGAAATGATGACAGGAAATCTACCTTCTCCTTATTCTCACAAACATATTTGCAATATAAGTAATCTCATTATGGCTGATATACACGTACGTACTACTATTTGCTACTGTTTTACAGTCATTTCGTTTTCTTTACTTGCTTTCAATTTCTTATTACCTTCACTTGTGATGCAATTCAATTCACATTAAAGGACGAATTGTCACATAAGACACATTTTCCTTTTTTTGAAGATAGTAAATAGATTAAATAAACTAAAATTACTACGTTCGAAACAGACAAGTTGTAATCTAATTAAATGCAATTCGTGAGCGCACTTTTATAATGATTTATTTTTTTAATAATGAGAACACTTAATTAAATTTTCTTATTTTATTTGACTGAATTCAATCATTCTTTGGCAAATTGAGTAACAAATACGCAAGAAAATATTTGTAACAAGTAGTGAATGTAACACATAATTGAATGAACAGTAACATTATTAAATATTGTAAGAAGTAAACGTACTTATTTCAAATGTATAATGTGTGTTTATCGTAATGATAAAATACATGTATACGATTAAAAAGTATCTTAATAGCATTAGAACATTTGATAATAGAACATTGTTGGAAGGAAATGATAAAATTATGTGTCTTAAGTGTGAAGCATTATACCGACATACAACGGACAACGACCCATATTTCATAGTCATACATTTTCTAATCTACAACGGATTAGCCGCGTAAATTATCATGTTAACAAATTTCACCACATTTTTCTCATTCTCATAAAGTCAACAGATGATCACCATTCCAGGAAAAAGGACAGATCTTTTCTCGCCAAATGATTATATTCACTTGATACAAATATAATTTTATTATTATAAATATAGCACAAATATAATACAATCGGCCCGAGTCATTTTGCTAATCTTAAAAAAAACTAATTATACAAATATAATTGTTATGACAAAGATATTGTGAAATATATTATTATTTATTTCAGTTTTAACGAAATTGAGGTAGACGGACTTCTGTCTTATGCATTTTGATCAATAAATTGAATGATAATCTGGTACGAAAATAATTAAATCGTATCTTAGCCTGTTGAAGTAAGCTGACTCTGTCCGTCTCATATGTGACGTTCAAACCTTTACTTTTACACATTGTTAATACCATATTATTATTTTCTCTACTTGAGTCATATGATTTTCTATCCAAAACCAATTCATTTTCAAACAAACGAACAAAAACAAGCTAACAAAAATTAAAAAAAGGAAAAACAACAACAACAACAGCAACAGCGGACATTTTTCCGTTCTTGAAAGATATATCTAAGGAGGACTATGTTGAAGCATTTGGATTATTAAACGTTTACAACTTTTTATTTCAGCAGGAGGAATTTTCTTTTAAGGATTGAAATAAAACTTGTTAAATATTTGCTCTTTCGGAAAATTTATTCACTAGTTTACATAACTTATTGACCTATACGGAAGCGTCCTTGTGCCAATTTAACATATTCTATAAAAAAAGATAACTCCTACGTAGGACTTTGTAACTCCCACGTAGGACTTTATAACTCCTACGTAGGAGATAAAAAACCTAATTAGGAGTTTATAACTCCAACGTAGGACTTTGTAAGTCCTACATAGGACTTCATTAGTCCTACGTATGACTTTATTACTCCTACGTAGGAGTTATAAAAACCTAATTAGCAGTTTTAAAGTCCTACGTAGGACTTACAAACTCATACGTAGGACTTTATAACTCATACGTTGGAGTTAAAAAAAGCCTAATTATGAGTTTATAACTCCTACGTAGGACTTTGTAAGTCATACATAGGACTTTATAACACATATGTAAGAGATACAAAACCTAATTAGGAGTTTTAAAGTCCTACGCAGGAGTTTAAAAGTCCTACGTAGTACTTTATAAGTGTATCTCTACGAAAGAGTTATAAAGTCCTACGGAGGAGTTATAAACTCCTAATTAGGCTTTTTTATCGCCTACATAGGAGCCAAAAAGTCCTACATAGGACTTACAAAGTCCTACGTAGGAGTTAAAAAGCCCTACGTAGGAGATAAAAAAAGCGTAATTAGGAGTTTATAACTCCTACGTAGGACTTTGTAAGGCCTACGTAGGACTTTATAACTCCTACGTAGGTCTTTATAACTCCTACTTAGGAGTTAAAAAAGCCATATAGGAGTTTATAACTCCTATGTAGGACTTTATAAGTCCTACTTAGGACTTTGTAATTCCTACGTAGGACTTTTAAGTCATACGTAGGAGAAACAAAAACCAAATAAGGAGTTTTAAAGTCCTACGTAGGACTTCCAAACTCATACGTAGGACTTTATAACTCCTACGTAGGACTTAAAAAGTCCTACGTAGGAGACAAAAAAGGCTTATAAGGAGTTATTAAGCCCTACGTAGTAGTTTAAAAGTCCTACGTAGGAGTTTCTAATTCCTACGTAGGACTTTATAAGTGTTCTTCTACATAGGAGTTATAAAGTCCTACGTAGGAGTTATAAACTCCTAATTAGGCATTTTTATCTCCTACGTAGGTGTAACAAAGTCCTACGTAGGAGTTACAAAGTCCTACGTAGATGTTATAAAGTCCTATGTAGGAGTTAAAAAGTCCTACGTAGGAGTTATAAAGTCCTATGTAGCAGTAAAAAAGTCCTACGTAGCAGTTTAAAAGTCTTACAAAGGAGTTATAAACTCCTAATTAGGCTTTTTTTTATCTCCTACGTATAAATTACAAAGTCCTTCGTAGGACTTATAAAGTCCTACGAAGGAGTTATAAACTCCTAATTAGGCTTTTTTTTATCTCCTACGTAGGAGTTACAAAGTCCTACGTAGGAGTTATAAAGTGCTACGTAGGAGTTAAAAAGTCCTAACTAGGAGTTAAAAAGTCCTACGTTGGAGTTATAAAAGTCTTTCGTAGGAGTTTTTAAGTCCTACGTAGGAGTTAAAAAGTCCTACTTATGAGTTAAAAAGTCCTACGTAGCAGTTTAAAAGTCCTATGTAGGAGTTCTAAACTTCTAATTAGGCTTTTTTATCTCCTACGTAGGAATTACAAAGTCCTTATTTGGACTAATAAAGTGCTAGGTGAAGTTATAAACTCCGTTTTAGGCTTTTTATCTTCTACGTACATGACGTAGGAGTTACAAAGTCCTACGAAGGACTTATAAAGTCCTACGTATGAGTTATAAACTCCTAATTAGGCTTTTCTATCTCTTACGTATGAGTTTTGAATTTTTTTTTAGAATATGTTAAATTGGCACCAGGACGCTTCCGTAGCTAACTCCTAATTTCCTATGGTGTGCATTTTATATTCAAAGATGTGTCACGTTTGTAAGGTAGCATTTGCTTGGGCTACGTAATAATTATCAAAGAACTTTGTGAAATAAATAAGTGCAATCGTTTTAAATTCACAAGATAGCGGATGGTAAGAGGTTCTACTCTTGTGCTCGTTTGTGCCCGTTCGTGACTGAAATAATACCAATAAAGACAACCAACACAAAATAACAAAATAGAACTTTATATATCAGTAACAACCGAAAGAATCAACACATATGTTTGCTATGTTATTACTTTGCGAAATGGATTATTCTAGTTTGTTCAAAGTAGCACTTGATTTTCAAAATTTGAGTAACTTCATTAAGATAAAAAGAATTATTTCAGTGCGAAATCAATTTTCCACGAAGACTATTTTGTAAAGAATTATCTATAATTGTTCTTTTTTTGTTCATTTCATCAACATGGTGTCTACCTTACTAAACCTATTAAAAACACTTTTCTTGAAAACATTTTCTAAATTGTGAAAGCCTTTCCGTTGTTCATTTTTTATCTTTAACAAACTATTAATCAAAGTTTCTTAAAATAGAGACGAAATATTCAAACGTCAATCCTCATTTAATGTTTTTAATAATTAAATACATGTAATTAAAATTTCTTAAAAATGTGTCGGTAATCTATATTCATTTTTTCTATTCATTTTAAAAACATGCCACGACAAAAACGTCACATTTTGTAAAAACATTCAAGTTGATAGATTGGAAATATAACATCATTTAAAACAAAAAGATCAACTCTTTTGTTAGTGAGTATACCTTTTTAAAAGTGCAACAATAGATTAAATAGGCAGATTTTACATCATTTATTATATAATACGTCAGATCAATGCAGGTAGAACTTTTTATATTTTAATAATCTATAATAATGAATAATAAGCTAATAAAATGTGAAAATTTACAAATGTAAAAATGTTAGTTCACAAATCAAAAACTTGTTTGTTATTTCAAAGAAAAAGTCTGAAGACACACAAGTTGTCCTTTCAGTTTTCTTGAAAAGGCAGATGTAATTATCTAAAAGTGAAATTAATGGTTTGATACAATAACGATATAAGAAACAATAGTTAATAATTCAATATTAAAAGATTCATTACTTTATTTTTTTTAAATAGAATTAATGGCTTTCTTTCCTTTAGAGTTAATCTAATTCACAACTGTTTAAGAGAATGCTCACAGCTCATTGACTCATTTCTTTTAAAATTATCTCAATTATATTTAAGTGACAACAAAATTTCATGCTTATTAATTGTTTTAACTGATACAGCTGATTTGTGAATAATGAAGCCAAATGTCATCAGACGACCAAATTGTGTATTTCAATTATTAATGAAGTATATTTTTTAATCAAGACTTAGATTGTAAAAGATGACATCTTACCAAAAATATATTAATTGTAAGTACACGTTAATAAATTTAAATATATACTAGTACTTAAAATATCTACTATGTTTTCGAACACGGAGAATGTTATTTTTCAATTTATCTTATTTTTATTCTATTTACCATTTAATCTTATCAAGATATAAAAAATTCATTAATTTTATAATAACAAGAGCTGACGAGTCAACGCTTTCCGGCGCTCTTTCTTGCTGATTTCCAAAGACATTGTTTCTTTATTTCATAGGTTATTCATACATTTCTTCAAACTCCTATATGCCATAGGACTTTAAATTACCTAAACTCTCTAGTCAATCAATTCTTGATATATATATGAATTAGTCACAGTGGTCACCTTGTCATCATTCAAAACAATATTTACATTATTTACATTATTATTCTTAATATTTACATTAAAAAGCTACACTGAATGGACAAGACATTGCTGCGAACAGAAACACACTCTGAAGGAATAAAACAAGATCAATCAATTTAAAGGCTACAATCATATATGAACTGATTGTATTGATCGTATTGTATATTTGACAATATACTTTATTAGACTTCTTACAATCATTTAGTACACATTGACAAAAGCTCCTCAATTTAAGCGGTATTTTAAGTCAAGCTTTGTAAGAAAGGATAATGGACGTTTTTTTTTAAATTGGTAGAACACTATAAGTATTATATATACTAGACACAACTTCTATAACTTCGATATTTTTTTTTATTTATGACTCAATTCAAATGAAAATTTCTAAAAATGGTACACATAATGCAGTCTATTCAATTCCATGTCGAGCAAAAAATGCGCCTAGTTAGAAGTTTGCTTTTAAAGGTTATTCAGGATAATTATTAAACTTTTGTGTGATTTGTTAACTGAACGGACCAATTTGTTTCTCATCAATAATCCATAGAAAATCGTTTTATGATAATGATATTAGAGCTTTACTGAATATTTAGATTATTTACTCTTTAAATATTCAATTTTTTGTTCAGAAGAGTTTAAATATGGTAAAGTTTAGTTATATTTTGCGTCTCAACTTTGTCAAGTTTTTATTTCTCTACAAGTCCAATTAGGATTGTATTACCTTAAATGAAGCTTATTCTATTTTATAAACTAATTATCAGACTTCTGATATCCCAAACAAGCACTTAATTATCCTTAACGCAGAAAGCGAGTCATAAATTTGCACATTAATGATACATTTTGCTATGATAATAGACTGTAATGAGAGATTTCCAGCAATTATTGGATGTTAACAGTTTTAATCAAACGCGTTGCTATGGAAAATGTTAAAGTTAATTATTGTCAGGCAACTTGTTATCAAAAGGAGTTAGACAAGGCATAAATATTAGGAACATTTATGTACAATTATTGCAATTATGTAATTTCCAATAGGCCACTGGGGGTTGTTTATACTGTTAATGTCAGTGTACCACGTGACTTAGAAAATATTACTGTTACAGGGTAACAGTTTTTTTAACAGTATCACGTGGTCTATTTTGTAAAGTCATCTTTAAAATCATAACAATTATTGTTCGGGTTATTAGATAGATAACACATGTCAAATGTCGTAAAAATACTGTTACCTCGGGTGACGCCTCGGGTAACAGTATTTTCATCGGGATGATATTTTTACTGTTACCCGCAAACCCAGGTGTTAACAATACAATGACGTATATTAAAAAAGTAATGTCAAAGCTCTTGTCCCCAAAAGACATTGACATATTTTGTTGATAACAGAACAGTGAGACTTGGTATACAAGTTATAATATCATAATTCATGAAAATAAACTTATTTTACCTGTGCAAAGTTATATGGTTGTTTTTTTACTTTCTTATTTTCTTGAAAAATGCAAAACATGCATTGAGTGGGAATTTTGTACAAATGAATAAACAATACTCTGCCCAAGGTATTGCTAGGGAGGGGTACCTCTGTTATCTTTTGATATTATACCGATTTGTTTCCAACTTTCCGTCTTAAAGTAATGCCATTTTAAGATTACAACTTTCACAAAAGATGGCCCATCAAGAAAGAAATAAACCCAGAGAACCAAATTCACTTACAATAAAACAAATCATGCAACGTATCGAAATATCCATTTTACAAATCATTAAAAATTGTGTTTATATTTGATAATGTTTTGTTATTGTGTTTCGATATCGCTAAAAATTTGCGAAATAAAATTAGTACATTCGTTAAGAGTGTGACGGAAAGAATAACAAGTAGTAATTTTTTAAACAATAGCAAGATTTATTCTTAAAAAAATTTACTTTATTATTTAAGTACTATAAATGGAAATGTCTAATATTTAACACAACTTGGTTGGTAAAGTAGCTGTTGTGTGCCAAATTAAATAACCTGTCAATAATATCTAACCCAGTGTATATATAAATAGATGCTTTACTATTACCATAGGGACAAAAGTGTAATCTATTTATTTAATTATCTATAATAGTGAATAATAAGCCAATTCAAAGTTCACATTTTTTCCTTTGTGTAAATTTACAATATTAGTTCACAAATATTATAGTGCTCGTCAAAAACCTGATAGTTATGTTAGAGGTATTCCCACAAGTTGGCCTTTCATGTTACACAGTTTTCTTCAAAAGGCAAATGTAATTATCTAAAAGTGATGATATGACGAAATAAGAAACAACAGTTTATGATTAAATATCAAAAGATTCATAACTTTAATATTCTTTTGAAATGAAATATAAAAGTTTCCTTCTTTCTCTTAGAGATAATTAAACTCACAAGTGTTGAAGAGAAAGCTCACAGATCGTTGATGCATTTCTGTGAGACATTAATTCAATAATATTTAAGTGTCAACGAAATTTCATGCTAATATATTGTTTTAAAGTGACATTTTGCCCATCCAAGGGTATAGCTAGTGAACGGGTGAGGATCAAAATAAGTTTTCATTTTGCCATAAATATTTTCAATTTAACATTTAAGTTCACATAAACAATAAATAACGCACAGATCCAAATGAAATTTCTTTAAAGATCCATTGGAATTTACATATAACGCTTAGTTTATAAAAAGAGTGGGTTAGTCTTTTTAAATTTTAGGCAGTATTATAATTTTATCCAAAACATTTTCTAATATCAACAGTTGGTTTAAACACCATTTTTACATTCAATCTTCCGAAATATAAAGTCAATTCAGCTTAACTTGACTATGAAAATATGAGCATCATGTCACTTTAACTGATACAGTTAAAACAATTTGTGAATAATGAAACAAAATGTCATCAGACGACTAAATTTTCTATTTTAAGTTTTGATGAAGAATAATTTTAATCAAGAAATAGATTGTAAAAGATGACCACTTGACAATAAGATATGAATTGTAAGTACACGTAAATAATGTGAAATATATACTTGTACTTTAAATATCTACTTTGTGTTCGAACACGGATAATAATATACCAATAATCGTTTTTTAAATTATCTTATTTTTATTTTATTCACCATTTCAATGTATCAAGATATTAAAGATTCATTTATTTTATAAAAATAAGTGCTGACGATTCAACGCTTTCCGGCGCTGTATCTTGCTGATAGCCAAAGACATTGCACTCCTTAAACATTGTTTCTTTATTACATAGTTTATTCATATATTTCTGCAAACTCCTATATGCTATAGGACTTATAAATATCGAGTTCAACGGTATTGTAAAGAAAGGCAAATGGACATTTTTAAATGGGTAGAACAATAAAAGAATTATACATACTAGAGAAAACTTCTAACTCACTTTATTGTTTTTTATTTTGATTCAAATCAAATGAAAATTTCAGAAAATGTTACACATTATGCAGTCTAATTCATTTCATGTTGAACAACAAATTCGCCTAATAATTAAATGGTTGAGTACCAACCGGCTTTTACGCTTGAGCGCAATTACAATTTGCACGTTCAAATTATTGAAATCCACATTTATTGACCTATAAGATTGGTGATATAATTGTGTATAGAAAAGTTCCTAGTAATGATACAGGCAAGAATAGAAAGCTCACGGGCAATCTGGTTGAACTTGAATTTCACGTATTTGTGGTAGAAGAAGGTCTTCATTGTGACGTACCTGCTGTAAAGAAAACTTTGGAATAAAGTTGCAGCTTGTATCTATTGTGTGTATTTTAATAGAAATTGACTTCTACGATATCTAATTCTCCCAAACATCTTATAATTCAAAGTGATTATTCAGAAGAATAATAAGAAATCAAAAAGTCATAAATCATGTTTTTGCAAAGAAAATGTCCTTATTTACATGTCATATAAATGTTGTTTTTTTGTCTAGTTTTTGTTTGTTTGTGTATTTGGTTGTTGTTATACATTCTATCATTTGAAACATGCAGGAATAGAACATATATTTTTCAGATTCAAAAGGAAAAGTTGTCGCATTTTAACAACGTCGACTGATGGTGCCTGAGAAAGCGTAAAATGTGACTTCAAATCCAAAAAGACAGCTAATACGTTTGTGATATATTAAATTCCTTTTAAGTATGCAACATGCTAAACAATGATTACGTGACATTTATGCATTAAATAATTTATCTATGCACAGTACTATATAAATTATTAATAATTATATACGAAAGTGAGATTAAAGTTTTGCATTTATAGGTAATTCAAAACAATTTTAAACTTTTGTGTCGTTTGTTAACCGAATGTATATATTTGTTTCTCATCAATTATCAGTAGAAAATCATTTTTATAAAGAAGATATTAGAGCTTTACAGATTAATTAATTAGATTATTTACTCTTAAAATATTCAGCCTTTTGTTCAGAAGAGTGTAGAAATGGGAAGTTTGTACAAAACACCACTCTGTCCAAGGAATTACTATAGCTGGGTTAGTTGGGTATCTCTGTTATCTTTAGGCATCAATCGATATGTTTCCATATTCTGTCTTAAAGTATTGTAATTTTAATACATTGTATATCGACTGCCTCAAAAATGGGTCATCAACAAGGAAATGAAACCAGTGAGTCAAAAATGGGCCATCAACAAAGAAATGAACCTAGTGAGCAAATTTCACTTACAAAATGCATAAAAAACGTATTCAATTATCTATTTTGAAAGTCATTAGAAATTGTGTTTATATTTGATTATCTTTGTTATTGTGTTTGGATAATACTAAGAAATTGCGAAAGGAAATTGGTATTTTCGTTAAAAGTGTGACTGAAAAAATAAGCAGTAACACTTTCAGTGATATAGTCACATAGAACCATTATAACAATAGCTGAACTTTCTTTGGCTTTCTTAATAATTATCAACTAATCGGTGCGAAAATATCTCAAAGCTAATTGTTTATCTTTCAATGAGTTCGATCTATATATATATAGACATCTTCACACATATCTTCACTTACAGGGCCCATATATAAGACCGAGTTGAGTGGCATTATTTCATGCAGTCAGTTTTTATATATGCCACTATATAGGCCTATAATGAACATTTCCATACAACAGAACTAAGGGGTACTAATTTATATATATAAACTATATATTTGATTTTACCATAGGTGAAAATATATTGACTAATAACATAAAACCCCATAATAAATATATACATTTGTGGGACATATATCATTTACTACTAAAACCGGCCTACGGGCACTATGTTAGAAGGGTAGCGTACGCCCCCATACATCGTTTTAAACATGCCAGAGTTGCGAGGCCTTATATATGCCCCACATTAAATATACACCCCACAAGTATGGTCTCAAATAGACCGATGCCCCGTAAAAGGAGGAATGTGTTTGTATATATATATATAGCGGGAAAAAAAGAATGAAGTGATGCCTTTTCTTATCGTTATCTTGAAGATCCCTTTAACGGGTGAAACCGGTTGATATATCTCTTCAATTATTTATTACAGTTTTGTTAATAAACAATTGCAATGTAAACTGGAAAAGGCATCACTTCATTCTTTTTTCCCGCTATTTTTATCCGTATTGTTTTAAACTTTACATTTTGGATATATATATATATATATATATATATAAATATATATATATATATATATATATATATATATATATATATATATATATATATATATATATATATATATATATATATATATATTGTGTCATTTATCTGTATTTCATTAGTAATTGCATCAATATATGAAAAAATCCGTCGTAATGGAGCTACCGGAGGGGCGGAATAAAAGTAGATTCATATGTCATAATTATGTTACACTGTCAACGATAAGTTAAAAATAAAATAAAAAAACTCATGATAAATATGAGAAAATAAACTAGATTCAGCTGAAAAACTTACAATTGTTGGTAGTCGTGAACATATAATTATGTAAAACGAACTTATACTTACATGAAATCGATTGTACTTTTCAAAGTATTCCCAAATGATGTTCTCTGTCTTGAAATTCACCTTTCCTGAAATGACAAATCAGACCAATTAGATTTAAAATGGTGGATAAATGAATTAAATTCGGAATAAAACAAAATTTAATAGCGTTTACGTATGAAATTTGTGTGCTTTTTTTATCAATTTACACAATTAGATTATTACAGATGTATAGGATTGAATATTAAAGTTTTATAAACTGCAATTCTGTTTAACCGTCTCCTATTAAAATAATGCAAGTGTGAACATGAACGTCCACATAAACGTTCACGAGGAAACCAATGAAAATATACCGATTTGCCTGTTTCAGCCCACTTACAATACTCATATAAAAATTCCTTTTATCATTAATGATGTTTTCTATATTTTCATAAAGACATATGAAGAAAATGTAAATAGAATTTCATAAACTTTGCATGATAAAAAAAGATTCAGTTTGTGGATAAAATTTACCTCTGAAAGTGAATGTTTACTTTTAAATGCCATTTTTATGACCCGTTTCGTTTTCGTCTATATGAAAATGAAGAAACTTCCAGAAACATCTTAAATAATAAACAATTAAACAACGTGTTTTTGTAAATGTTTGATAAAATATCATCTTTATTTACTGTTTACAAAAGAAATTGGTTATTTTTACAGTCGAGAATGACATTTGTGTTCAAATATTTTAATTAAATCGTGTTTATTTAACAAAGTTAAGAGAGACAAATCATGTTTTCCCCGAATTCAAATAAAAGTGAAAGAGTTTAACTGATTAAATTAGAGTCTAATGCTCTGAAGCATTTTGTAGAACAGTATAGAGTATACGATAATGCTTTTCTTGTTTATAAAATAGCAACAGAGACACCCATTCATTCATAATTGACTTTTATTAAGTTGTTCCCAATTAAATGAACAATTATACTATCTAAAAGCGCATGTTACTAGGCATACAATACTATTGTTCCTATATTAAGTTTCGTGTTGTTTTGAATTCTATGCTTTCAGCATTAATTTAAAATTTGTTTATGATTGTTTTCCGTGGTAAAGTAAGTCATAAATTGAAACGAATTACAAATAAGCTCGGAGTTTTAGACGAAGTATTTTGAAAATTATAGATATTGCCTTGGCGGTATTAATGTGGTTTGATTTGTAAAGTTTCTTTCATAGATAATATCTTTTGCCAATTCATCGCATACCTGATCGAGATAAATTTCACATAACGCTCTATTAATTGAAAATACAAGCAGGATAATGTTTCAAGGAAACAAATGTTTTGTAGACACAAAAGAACTTTATTTCATAAAAATGTGTATCTATTCCTACAAAAATGGCATAAATAGAAAATTACCTACAGTCAATTTTACAAATGGAATGAATGATTCTCATTGATAATATGCATACAATTTTAGTATGTTTTAGCAGCCATGTTCACTGATTTATTTTAAAATTATGTTCATTATGCACCTCTGACTTCTACGACTGGAGTTGGAGACGTTCAAAATGTGACTTGCAATTGGTATGAAGAATGTGAACATGCTCCCATTCAATTGATTATAACTTTTATTCATTTTGTTACACTTAAAGTGTCTGATGCTATATATCTGCTGCAAAATTGTTTGAATAATGAAATGAATACTTAAATAAGAGACATTCTCTGTTACATCTTTTTCAGAATCGGCCATAAGATTATTAAACCAATATAATTTTATTGTTCATCATATTTCATAAGATACAGTTTTACATTCATTAATACTAACGGATAAAAGTATTTTTCTCATAAAATGTCGTTTCGGAGTATCATTTTCAGGAGAAAATGATTTTTTTGTACAATAATACTTTATTTACAGAAGTTTTGGAACATTATAGTTTTTATTAAGGTCAAATGTTTAAGAAGTACATGTGCTCTGCTGTAGTGAAATGCCAAAACAAGACAAGTAAAAATCCTTTCATTCATATCAGGTCATTACATGACAACATGATAAATGTAGGACACCATCTTATCATTGGATAGTTGATATAATTGTAAACATGGATGCAAAATCATTTCTGTGGAATTCAAAATATTTTGTATCTCTAAATAATAAAAATGGATACAAAAATTTATTATTTTGACAAAGGTAGTGTTTCATAAAAAGGAACAAACAACAAGATAATCACGATATCAATTTAAACATCTGATGACTAAATCATAACTTTTTATCTTCCGGAAATTCTCAAGACACATACGGGCATGTTATCAATATTCTAATAAACAATATTTGTTTGTTTTGTTATGAATATGGAAGATGGCATATAATTTTATAACTGGTGTTAGTTGACATCATTGTTGTGAGAGAATTGACAGGAATTCATGATTTACTTTTACTTTGATGTATATGAAAAAACTGACAACTTAAATGTTACACTAGAAATGTGAACTATTAAGCATAATTATGATATATTGTTCATTTGAATACTTAATTAATTTCATTGCAACATCTTTAGATGTTCAGATTTTTATACTTCACAACTGCAGGTGTTAAGTGCTGCGTGGCGGCTGCAAAAATTTGTCCCGTACTTCACTTCAGTGTTGTTATATTTGTCTGGTCTTTTTGGGATCATTGATGCCAGCACTTTTAAGTGTTGAGAATTGAGTACCGCTCAAGTAGGTGCTAGGGGGCGTGATGGATGTTGCACGTATTCAATATCCCTCATGGACAGACTCCTGCAATTCTCTTGTAATTGTTTTGTGATTTATGCTTCCAAGGGATCACTTTGCTTCCAGATTTTTTTACTGTTGTAATAGTATTGTATCTCTTTTTAAAGGCATAATTGTTTCGTAAGTTTAGTTTGAAGGCATAATTGTTTCGTAATTTTAGTTAAGTGTTGCTTGAGCGTTGATGGTAACTCGCATTTGCCAGTACCGTCCATGAACAGACTCAATCAATCCGAGTCTGCAACATTTTCAATTTTGTCCTGCTGGGCGTTCTTAAGGGATTCTGTTTTTCTCTACTCTATATCATTTTGTTGTTTTGTTAAAAAATGACAACTGAATATTTAAAATTTTATGCTTTTGAATTTTTGATGCTCTATTTAACGGATAAGTTTTTTTTTATTGAATTTCATTTTTCAGGTTATCGTCTGATTTATACTTGTAATAATATATAAAAAATAGTACAACAAAATATAATATACTTTATTACTTCAGTTTTACATGTAAATTATATGAATAATGTTCTTTCAGTAATCTAATTTAATAAAGTTTAAACATACATACATTAACATAAAGAGTAAGTTCGGAGTAATTTCAAGCAATATTTTACTGGAAAAGAACTCTTTTTTCAACAAAGAGAACATTTTTACTTTGAACTGGCAAGTCATCAAGATTGATTAAAGAGCTTTGCTATGAAAAATGGTGGTAGTTTATTTATTGAAATAAGTAAAGTGGCAATTACTACTATCAAAACTGAATAAATTCCTTTTTTAAACAACTCTTTGGGATACTTCCGCAATATCTTGTTATAATCTTATCATCAAAGCTTTTGTATTTTTGTTACTGACATTAACAGTCCTAAATAATGTATAACAATTTTTGTAATTTTGCAAAACATTTCCCAAAGCGGATTGACAAAAAACGTATGACCTAACCTATTGAAATGTCCTTAAGAAAATTAGACGTCGACACAGTTATTAATTCTCTTCCTAAATATTGTGTTTTTAAGGCAATTTAGCTTCTTTAATCTGCACGAACATTTCCGTTGACGTCTTGTGCTCGGATAGGACAAAAACTGATATAATCTTAAAGGGATAAAGAAATGTTTTTTTTTATTCTCTCTTTTCTATTCTGTAAATCAAACCACATACAATATAGGAAGAAGAATTTTCATTCTTATTTATAATTGTCATAATAAGAGGAAATTGCTCAAAAAGAGTCAAGACAAGCATATATCTTGTAAATCTTATGTCAAATTCAATTGATTTTTTTGTTGCTAAATGTTTAAGCAGATTCGTAAGAAAATGTGTAGATTTTAATCTCAATAGTGCTTTTCATGAAATCGCCCTTACATTTTACCTCTGCATTGGCCAATCTTTAATTAGCAAATCACAGTGTTGTAACTGATGTGTTGTACACTTTGTAAATTAACACTTTTTGCTTAGACTTTCATTGCTACTATTCTAAATTGTAAGTTCTGACGAGTTCTTATAAATAAGCAAATTACATGTTTTATAAACTATACAGACATATGATACAAAGGAAAGCTATTATAAAGGATATTTTCAAATTATGAATGTTCTTAGAAAATAATTAAAGCAACATTTTAGGCGAAAAGAAATAAAGGGTCACCGATATCGTTTTTAATCCCGAAAAGTTGAATATTTGGCTTTATATTTTAGATTTCAGGGGAGATATTTCAAAACTGAAAGTAGGACTTATTTTTCTGTCTTGTTTTTTTATTCTTCATAAGTCTTACAATGCATTGTTCCAAATTTCAAAAATTGATATAGAGCTGCTTAATTTTTTTTCTTTATTTTTTTTTAAAGAAATTTTCATAAAGAAATGAATTTCCCTTCAAACAATTTTCAGCTTCTACAATGATCGTTTTAACTATTCCTAGCAGTAATTTATGGTATAAAACAGGTGTCTTTCCCGATCTGTTATTAACGGATACAATGTGTATGGTGTCATAAATTGAAGATGTACAAACCTTTGAAATTGGACGTTGTTTTACATATTTTGATATCCGCTTTAATTTTCACGTTATGTTTATAAAAGATCATGTAACATATTTTTATGGTTTTAAATCGTTAATATGATCCTCAAATTAAGATTTATCAATATTATAGATTCCAAAAAGCATTATTTATAAAGATATTACCGAATTTAACATTTCATGTAATTAAATGGAGGTAATTAGAAATTTATTTTCTATAAAGTTTATTAATAAGTCAAATTTTACAATAAGAAATGAATGCATATATTTTAATGATTACATAATATATGCACAAATATTTGCAGTGCATATTTTACATATTCTTCGATGTTCGAAAATTGTTTTATTTGCATAATTATGTACATATATATAATGTCACTTAGTGTGGTAAACCACTGTGATGACATCATCTTTATATTCCGACAAAACATTAATAAAGAGTAACATTCTTCTTTAATATGAAAAGATCAAATCATCAAAATATTTTTATAATTTTTAACCAATGTATGCATCATTTAAATATATTAGAAGCGCAAGTTCCTGTTTTAAAAAAATTTGATGTTATAATTGATATAAGCACACGTATTTCTGTAGATCAAGTAGTTATTCTTTTCACCATCCACTTGTTTTGTTTTACAAATTAACGTTTCTTTAAAATTGTTTCTATTCTTGTATAAGTAATATAACATGAAGTGAATTTAATCTTTAAAACACAACAACTGTCTTTAATATTTAGTCAAGACTGTGGTTAGACAACAAATATTATTGTCGCTATGACATTGTATCTGAGCAATAAATATAAAGTTTACGACCATAATGTGCAAGTTATCTCAATCCTATAATAGATCTCTCTAATCCGAAAGTCTGATAAATTATCAATATGCGTGTTTATAAATACAGTGTGTAATATGTTTGATAAAAATCCTTCACAAAGGCCAATGAACAGTCGGATATTTTAAATAAAACATGTTCAAAATGCTCAAAGATATAACGTTTCTCCTGGGGTTGTATCATTATTGTGACAGAATGAACACCATTGAGAGAGGCTATAAAAAGAAATACTACTACTACTACTACTACTACTATTACTGCTAATGCTACTGCTACTGCTGCTGATGATGATGATGCTGATGATGATGATGACGAAGGCGATTTTGATGATAGTATTGTCTAAAGTATGTATTATATACTATATTATGAGTAAGAGATAAAATATGATAAACAGATAAAATGTTATCATGTTTATAATATGAGTAAAAGATAAAATATGATAAACAGATAAAATATTATCATGTTTATATTATGAGTAAGAGATAAAATATGATAAACAGATAAAATATTATCATGTTTCACTAGGAATCGCTCAAACCTAATCAGTAACAATACCAGTATGTCAAGGTGATACATTGCTCTCTATTTCTTTTGAACAGACAATCGTATAACATTATCATCTGAATTATTCCATTTGTTTTAGTCCAGCAATGTTGAAATGCATATGAACGATATGATATATATTTTTGTTGTTCTACCTAGGTCAGTAATAATGAACCTTTTCTTCTAATACAATATACAATCTCACATTGATATCAGATGCCCATCAAATCTTAAATAAGGTAAAGGCAGAAAAAAGAAATACTCCAAAGAAGAAATTTAGAGACACGTCTTTCATCATAAACAACACCATCACAAATATTATCTTTATATGTAAAAGACTGTAAAAAGGGAGCATATTTATAATTTTGGATAACTCTTTATTTTCTTTTTTTCTTGTGAAGTGTATTGCTTTGTTTTGTTTGTTTTTGTTCTTGTTTTAGTTATTGTTTTTCTTTTGAAGCCATTGCAATAACAGGCAGATAGCAGAATATTTTCAATCATGCTGTTTGTTATATATAGGGCATTTGTTATTACTATGTTCGCATTCAGTACAAATACTACTAAAGTCATCTATTTCTTTCCTCGTCAATACCCTTTGTATAAAAATGTACATTTCTTTGCATTAGATGTTTTATTACCATTACTTTTATTTTGATGAGAGTAGTCTACTTTAATTTTGATAAATCCGACGGATGATTTACTATATTACACTTTCAAATGTTCAATAACTGTTGTGAATGAAATATAGGGTTAAGCACGGTGAAGGTGATAATGGTGAATGCAAACTTGTTAAAAAATAAGATGTTTATTGTACTTTTATATGAAGTCATTTATTCAATACCGGGAAAAGTTCAACTCAAGTTTGCAAAAATCATTGCTTTAATATTCAATGCGATAATCGCTATTGTATTATACTTGTACATTTTCGAGTGCTTTGGAAAAAAACACTCAGCTTAAGGTCTAGTCTGATTAATTTTAACCAAGCACATCTGTAAGTGAAAAATCTAAATCAAAACACAAAACCTCTTTGTAATTCATTTTCAAATGCTTACAGTGTTTTCATTCAAATATAACTTCAGCAATGTAATAAGTTTTCATTCCGCTGTTATTTCAGGACGCAACAGTATAACTTCAGATTATAAACATCGATTTTCCCGACAAGAATGGCATTTAATAAAAGGGAATAAAGATGCTAATCTAAAATAGCTTAGCTGAGAACATGACAATGGCATTTATTCGACAATGCACTTATGTTATATTTAATGTAAGTCCATTTCATCTAGCTACTGCATATTTTAGATATTGTGCCAACGCAAACGTTAAATAATAAATCTTTAAATGAATGTATTTATCAATCAAAACCAACAAGAACAATGTCAGAGTCAGATTTAATTTGTTGTTTACTTATTAAGCAAAGCAAAATTATCTTTATTTAGGAATGCTAAGAAACTGTCAAAACTAAACTTTGTAATGAAACGTTGCCTTCCAAAGTTTAACAATATTTAAGACGTATCGTATTTTAGAAACAGGGGTTCAGAGCATGCTTTGTTATGGAGTGAGTATTTTTTAATTTTGTAGAATTTGTTTTCGGAAGTAAATCAAGTGTTGTTTCTTTGGTTGTTACGCAGATATTAACATCTTTTTGGTCATTAATTAGCGGTTCGAAAACCTCACCTTAAAACAAAATAAAATGTTATTATTAATACTATTATTGTCTCACACCTCTTTGCATTTTTACCGAAATTTCAGTAATCAGAATTTCAGGGAATTGTGTTTGTATTAATTATTCATACTTTGTTTTGGACTTATACAATTTTCAAAATGAATTTAAGAAGCAAATGGTTATTGCCTGAAACACTGACTTTTCTTAAATAAATGCGTACAATAGGCTCCCCTTTCCACAGGCTAAATTGACACATATTTTCCAGCACCTCAAAGCAGTACTCATTTGTATGAAATCCAAAATCTTTAATCGAAAGCATCTTCAGATATATATAAAGAAGTTCTAAAAATATAAAACACCTTTACAATCTACGCCAATGCTAAAACATAGGTTTTGTGCTTTGCTATCAAATGGAATATATATGCTATTCCTAAAAAGATACGCAAAGGATGAACAATATGTTATAGAGCTCGACATAACAAGACTCAAAAAAATGCCTTTGATGACTTAATCCATAATTATGAACCGGCATGCTGGTCTTAGAAGAAGTGTACTTTAAAATTGAGAAAAGTGTTGTAAAGTACTATTTGCAATATCTTTTATATAATCAACATATTAACAGTCTTCTGTCTAATTGCATTGACATTGCATGTGTGCGTAGAATGTTTCATTCAGACGGGATTGGTAAAAAACTTAGGTAAGTCATGTTTTGTTGTTTTGCTTTGGGTTTTACCTCACATCGACACAGTATAGGTCATATCGCGACGTTCCAGCTTTACTGGTGGAGGAAGACCTAAGGTGCCCTTCCGTGCATTATTTCAGGCACGAACGGGCACCTGAGTAGAACCACCGACGTTCCAGGTAAGTCATAAAATAGATAAAAGTATTGAGGGAGATAAAGAATTATTTTCTAATTTTCAAATGTCCAACCTAATGAATAAAATTATTATTGGAAACAATGGTGCTTTTTATCATGATTAAAGAAGCCTATATTTTTGTTTATAATCCTTTTAGTTAATCCAATGAGATAAATGTGTTACATTGAACTTATTTATCTCTAAAATAAAAAATATATCACTAATGTACATACTAATTAAAACATATCACTAATGTACATACTTATTAAAACCTGTTTATAATAAGATTATAAAGCTATTTATATAGACATATTGAAAGTATTGTAACAATATAGTTTAGGATTGCTTTAAAATGAATTAAAATTACTTTGGATGAATCGTGTGGAATTAAGGCAAATGGCAAATGCAGAAAAATACATTTCTAGATTAAGCTGTAAGTGAGCATGTTGTTTAAGCTTAGAAATATATTATGAAGAAACTAACAATGGCATTATTTGAAATTCCTTCAACTATAAACTTTATTCTTTTATTTTGCTGAACTTGTTTTTAAAGCATTGAACGTTCCACTTGAAAGGAATATGATATGACTTATGCACTTGATCTTGAAGAGGTAAATATGACACTGCCTCCTCAGATGAACATTTTAGCTTTCAAAATGTTATGAAGCGGACACTAAACACTGTCGGTGTTTATCTCAATATGTGAACGACTTGAAATCTATTTTTGGAAACATTCAAATAGCGTCAATGTATATAAAACTTATAAATTATGAATACATGGATTTACTTTGAAAGTGTTTCGTCTATTTATATCAGCAATATGGTATGAACGTGACAGAAAATTGGATAGTAGATTGAACATTAGCTCCATAAACACGCGATGTTTTGTCAGACGACAATTAATTGTGTGGACATTTTATCCCTTTAGGGACGTTGCAGAAGGTTAATGTTATATTGCTCTGTGCAATTTAGTTTGTCACGTATGAAAAACGTATGCTAGATTTTTCGACATTAGATTTAATTACAGAGGAGAAGCAGACAGACAATTTTCACCCCGAGATATGCCCTGGTGTTAATTTATGAAATAAATAAAATGTTTGTACAATTTCTCTCTGCAACTAAAAGATCATCTGAAATTTATATTTAGTTTAATTAATTCAGATAACCCTGTGTATAAATTTGCTTTCATTAGAAATAAGTCAGTAAGCTAAGACATGTGCTACAATAATTGAACAAATTGTCAATGGATCTAGGTGTGATAGAGACAAAGTAAGGCTTGGCAATGATGTATTGAAAGGGCAGAGACTGTATCGAATTATTTATTTATTATACCTGACCCTTTTAGGTTGTTGATATTTAGGACAATAAATACTCTATAAAATATCCATCTACGCCTATATTCTGATTTATTTTCGAACCTGTGTCGCATCAAAATAATGTTGATCGATAAAAGACATATATCATAAACACTCAAAAATTTGCTACTAGAAAATGTTCCAATGGATGTATTGGTCAATAGAAAAAAGTTAAAAGAGGTAACAGTACCTACTGAGATGAGATAGGTGTATCTGAAGCCTTTACAAAATTCATTGTTAATACAAAGTTAACATCAATAATTAATTACTTTTAGGGGTTTTGCATTCAAATTTCGAACGATTTGTCGAAACCAATTAATATTAATAATTTGAACAACTATATAACATTTTAAAAAGCAAGGATGACAGTTCCTTCGTGTGCATCATAAACATCTATAATAATATGAGCATCAATGTAAGCTGTGTGTGGTTATCATAGACAATGTTTCAATATGTTTGTCAGATATACGTTAGTATTTAGAATTCGCAATTCAAAATAATGTTTCAATATGCATGTCATATATACGTTAAATATATATTTTTTTAAATTAATATTCGCAATGTTGACAATCTGTAATGTTTCAAAGAAAAATACAAAACATATTGTTAAATTGAGTGTCTGTAGAAAGTATGTGACTGAGTCAATCACTTTGACAATTTAGTTTAATAAACAAATTGAGTTATCTCATCATAGAAATTACACATGGTATGCATGTTCAAGTCATCGTATTTTTCTATTAAAGAAGACCATCGGAAATAAGAGACATATGATTGTAGTTGTATATTATTTATGTGTTACGTTCTCTAACTAAAATATTATTGTGATGATGATCATGATGATGATGATTATATGTTTAGAAATACTTGCACTTAGTTGCATTGGATGAAAATCAATGCGTTATGCATTCATTCAGTACACACTAACATACTTCAAAATTATAATTAAGTAAGAAAACTGCATAAATTTTTCCGTGTTTTGTCCAAATACAACAATGTTGTTATCACAATTATTTCAAGTCATTTATTTTCTCACAAGTCTCTCACTAATGTTTATTGGCATATGAATTTGTAATTTGTCAGTGAACAGCAAATACTTTTGTCGTTTTCGTTTGTCTGAATATCTTTGGCTTATCTTTTTTTAATTTATGTAGATCGTCTACCATACAAATGTGTAGAGGCTTTAATTGAAAACTTTACATTTAGCTTGTGGACATATTTTGGGGCCCAAAATAAACATAGATAAACTGTTCCTCTATCGATAGCATAGATTTAACTTTTGTATATCATCATACGTTACCCTTTACAAATATTAATATCTAACACATTTGTATCAAATATCTGATCAATGTAATTTGTTTGATGGCAAGTGTGATTTCTTTATGAACTTATGGCTCAATCAAACCGAGCCTGCAACATTTTCAATTTTGTCGTGTTAGACTTTCTTTAGGGATTCTGTATTTTCTCTATTATATGATTCTTTGTGGAAGTTTAGATTTATACTACATTTATATTTTAATTTATTTTTTTGGAAAAGAAAACTAAATGTCGACCAAAATGCTTTTTTGTATGTTTATGAAAGAAAATTTTGCTTTCATGATATCGTAACTATAATGCAAATATTTTTTAACGGATCAGAATCTAACCTACAGTTGAAAACCTGATTTATAGATCAAACGAGTATGTCTTATTTTTTTTTAGAAAAAAGTAATACATTAATACATTATAAGTGTACAAACTAAATCATCGAATTTGTTTCTTACAGCTTCTTCCATAACTTTATGAATAAAGTAAAAATCCTGTATAAACAGTTGACCAAGAAATTCCCGGTGTCTTTAATATTATAACGTATTTTTCGTGACAGGTTGCAAAATGTAGGCGTATCTGTATGAATTTTGCACATATATATATGATAAGAAATGTACGCCGACTTCTAACTAAACAAGATCATGTGTTTTAATTATTGTATTTTGCAAAAAAGATCATTTTTGCTTAATTGAACATTGTTGTACACACAATATTTAATTAGATATCATTCTTATAGTACATTTATCAATAAAAGATCAACATTAGTTATTACCTCTAGTATATATACAAGATCCCTGAAAAACTTTTTATCACTTGTACAATTATACATCGTCATACAAATATAAACACAAAGCACAATATTAGCCATTTATTACGAGATTGATTCAATAGAAAAAAAAACAAAAACAGATGATCTGACAAGCTCAATTTATCATTGTAAATGAGAACATCCATTAAAGCACTTATTGGTTAATAATGGTATTATTACAATGATAATTTTAAACTTTTACTTTTGTTGTTAAAATATATAATATACATAATATTGAGAATATTTTACTTAATACAAAGGAAGCTTCATTTTATTTTCCGCTTTTGAAATAATGATAGCTATAGAAAACTGACAATAACATTTGTAGGAAATATTTAAAAAGAAAAGTCTTGAGTACTCTGCAAAAGAAGAGACTCAATACCCCCTCACCGATAATTTGATATAAAAACAGACTGGTAAAAAGACAAATGTCAGATTTGAAAGTGCATCGCTATGTCTTTGAGTAAGTATATTTTATGGTAAATATGTTTAAGTTACTGAATAGAAACATTTACGCGCCATCTTTTAAACAATTTTCTTTTCTCTCAGCAAGAAATAGATAAAATTGTTCCTTTCTTGTTTGATGCATTTCAAAGAACATTACAACATGTACTTTCCTGTTTTTATACTTTGAACCACCATCACTAATTTCAATAAATGCTCTTTGTTGTGGAGGAAATCTTTTTGTCAGACATAATATTCAAATGACTTCATAATATTTTACATTGTTTACCTTCACTACTGTTCATATTACTGTAACAAGCACACGTGAATGCAATTATTATGACTGGTAGATTTTATTTACTCATTTATAGTGTGATAACGTCATAAAAATAAAATAATTTATCTTCTTGTATCTAACCACAGTCTAACAGTAATGGATGCTATAAAGAATTCATTTATTTATGTAATATGTAAGGAAATATTGTTCTCTTTCACAGAAATGGCTATTATGGTTTACATTTCTGAGAACATCCAGAAAAATTGACGATAATATTGCAAATGTCAAGAACAAATACAAGAAACACAATGAGATTCTTTATTCAAAATTTACATAATGATAATGCTATCAAATATTTTTTCTCGGAGTTCAAAAACTAAAAGAAAAGAGTTATTGTTTATTGTTTAAATTAGTTGATATATATTGTTTCCTCTTTCGTTTATTATAAAGGCAGACGTAAACAATAGTTCTGTAACGATAGAACGATTCCGCTCAAGTTTTGGGTCAACTTCTGGATTATTGAAAATAAATTATGGAGAAGGTATGTCTAAAAAGCAGCGGAACAAACGGCAAGAGCATAGGATTTGCTGCAGTTGTTTCAATCTTGTTACCTGTTCAACAGTGCTCAAGTAACTGAGTGCAAGGTACTGAAGTCATCAATCAATAAATTTAAAATACTTTTCACAATATTCTTTTTTTATTCAGCTGCCATTGATTCAGTGCAAAACATATCGACTAAATATCGACATTGGGTGACAAATTTCGACGATACCCTACTACATTGATAATTACTTACAATTTTTACCAATGTACTTGCCTTTAATTCAGTTTCATAGCTGTAAAATGATTTCAGTAAAATGCATGATCTGTTTATAAAATCATTATGTGTCTTGTATGTCCATGTATTATTTCTTCTATCGAGACAGAAACATTTTCAATTGTTCAGTATTGCCCGCCTTTTGTCCTATGTTAATGACCCCAAATCGGTAATGGTACAACGGTAATCGTAAAATATACAACCAAAAGTGTCCATGAATGATTGAGTCTATGTTAAATGTGCCTCTACTCACATAATTATGTAATGCATTTTTAGTAAAAAAGTACATAAATACCATTTATGTTATGACGATTCTTAACACAGTAAAAAAAACTTATTAATGGCTGTTATAAAAAATACGATGACTTTTAGATACCACAGAAAACACGTGAAACAGGACAGGTGAGTAATAAGATGAAAAAGAAATCACTAGTTAAACTCTAAATTGAAAAATGTGTTCAAGAATCATATTGGTCAAATAACCTAAACCATTTTTGTTTAATTATAAATCATTTTCATATGTTCTTTTCCTTGCATATTCCATTTATATATACTTACGAGTTACATTTTACAAAGCAGAACAATGTCTAAAGTATAAATCAAATATCAACTTTATTATGGTCTAGACATAATATTTATAAGGGATAATATGCATTGAAGTTTAACTTTATAAGAACAGCCAGCTGTTTAGCCTGTACTGCGGTGTACTTGGAAATAGCTAGAGGATAATGTCCAAATACCAAGGCTTACTAGTGAGACAAAATTAGACGCTATGTAGTTAAACCATGATTACAAGGGATATTTCAAGTTGACAGCAACTATACGTGATAAAACTTCTGATGTAATTCTGATTTCACCTTGTTTGAAACTGACCTTTGTTAATTTGAACTATACAAATTTCTGTAAATCTTTCAGTTAAACACATGTGTATAAAGTGCAATATAAAATTATCGATTTAATGCTAAATAGTATAGAAGAGAAAAACTTGCATGCAACGCTTCAGGTTTGGTTAGAAATAATAGAATTCTTTATAAAGAACATAAATAGTTGAACTCGCATAAGTAAGATTTATAGCAACAATTTTATTGAATATACGCTTCGAATTGAAATCTAAGATATTTTGAATATTGCGATTATCTTCTTCGGAATAAACAAAGCAAAGGTGTCACGCAAATCATTGAAATCATTTATATATATTGTTTGTTTAAGTGCCATTATAAAAGTATATATAATGACAATGATTTTAAACAAGCAGCCATCTATGCATTTACAAATCAAAATGAAAATGAAACGACAAAATCATTTGTTACATTTTAAGGCATATTTTCACATAACAAGTGAGTCCAATATTTTTTAATTGTTTTATAGCTTGATAAAAAGAAATGAGAATTTTGCTTCAACATATAAATTTTTTTGTTTTTTTTGTTTTGGGTTTTACGTCACATCGACACAGTATAGGTCATATCGCGACGTTCCAGCTTTACTGGTGGAGGAAGACCTCAGGTGCCCTTCCGTGCATTATTTCAGGCACGAACGGGCACCTGAGTAGAACCACCGACGTTCCGTAAGCTAGCTGGATAGCTTCCTCACATGAAAGAATCCAAAGTCCCTGTCGGGATTCGAACCCACAGCGGTGAGGGGCAAGTGGTTTGAAGTCAACGACCTTAACCACTCGGCCACGGACGCCCCAACATATAAAAAAAATTATAATTGGAATCCCGGTTTCTTTTGCAATGAAAGATGTAAATTACTGATGCTTGTCTTTTCTTATTGTAAACCCCATTATGTGAGAACCAAATAAAAATGTGGTGGATGCTTCTGACCGCAGACAATTTTGACGTGCTAGTATGACGTTCACCACTGAATGACTAGGATATTGTAAAATCACATGTTAAAAAATATTTTCAGATTAATTTCAATAAAAACGATTCTCTTTATAATCTTTCGCACTATAAAGGGGTGCCGGTAAATAACAAGTTCAGAAGTCAGAGTGCCTCATACAACCAAATTACAGGATAACGGATTGAAACGTTTATAACTAAGAACTTTCATGTTCCAAACAATACCATTTCTAAACTGAAGGCCATTTGTCCAGTTAACTATTACCTATGACCCATACCCACTATGAATATATTTCTTATTTTCCACCCTTCATGATACAGGCAAGTCACCATTATTGTTGTTGTTTTGTCTTTGGTTAAACATGAGCCGAATTAATTAACACGACCGTGTTTTATCTGAAACACACACACACGCACACATGCACAAACAACACTGCATTTTTGTCTAAAGAAATGTGCGTTACCTGAGACATCGCTGTCATATAACAGCTGAAGAAAAGCAAATTCAAACATCCACATAATGCAATATTGTTTAATTTAGTTATATTTCATAATATATATGTAAACGCATTAGTTTACATTTTAATCAGAATAACAGCTTAAGAAAGGGTATGCACAAACACAAAACTTATTAAGTTTGTTTCATGTTACATTTCATTGTTAATCAAACAAAATTGAGTTTTTTATGTTTTTATGTATCACACGTAAGTTACAACTGACCCTGTTTGTTGGACTTTTACTTCTTGACAATTTACCATCCAGTAATACAATGCTTAACAATTGTTGATGACGATTTTGTTTCTTATTCAACCAAATAATCAGTATTTGTATATCATACATTGCTATCTTTTGCTGGATGCCATTGTCATCAAAATCAAACAAACAAGTTAAATGTTGATGTTGCACATCAAATACGCCACCAAATGATGTGAACACTCGAGAGTAATTTACTTTTTCTTTTTCATAAAATATTACTAAATAAATATAGATAAGATATGGGGCGGTAGCATAGCTTTGTTATCCTTGCTACCAAATATGCGTGATGATGGTGATGGTAGTTTGTTGTGCAGGCTGTCAAGCCGTTAACCAGTACTGGTTGCATTCACTGATTTACTCCTGTACAGGCAAGAGCATAATTTCAGTGCGATGCCAATGATCGTAGAGAGAATTTCATGATCAATCACAACGTGAATCGAACCCGGGTCGCCCAATTCAAAGTCCAACGCTCTATCTATTGACCTAACCGGACGTGCTCACATGTGCCAATACAATCTTACTTTATATATGAATTTTCTAACAATTCAGAGCAAACAATATTGTAACGTATTATTTCAAACATTTGGTTTCATAAATTTAAATTAAGGAAAATTGTCAAAACCAAAAAAACTAAATTCTATTATGTATTATCTCCTCAATAAAGACAAATTCAGTAGTTAATAGTATACTGATAGTAACATGTGCTTCAAAACGTAACAAATTATATTTCTTGTGCCAATAAAAATTTTAATTGTTAGGTAGTCTAACAGTTTTAACTCGTCTAAGTAAGGGAGTTGTGTTAAAGAGGAAATGTTGATTTTCAGGAACAAAATAGATTGCTTAAAAAATAACAATGAAATTAAAAGCGTTTACGGTTTCCTGTTATGATTGCAGTTAACTGCATAAACAAATAAATTTACAAGTACGTTTATAAGTTTATAGCTATTAAATGACAATTTTGCAATGCTGTCAATTAATATTAATGTAAGTAATTTCATACTGAATTATAGAAAAATAACAAAGTCCGTCTATACCCTAAGGCCAAGTAGAACGTAATGCTTTAATACATCATCATTGTAGGTCGGCAGAAAAAATCTCGCAGTCGTGTTTTTCTGAATTATATATACATGTAGCTTATTTAGTTAAATATAGCTTGTGTAGAAAAGGATAATTCCTGATAATTAATAAACAGGCAGTTCCTCAACGTATTTAATCCTCATCATTTTTCGTGAATGATTTAAAAAAAAGCTTGTTAAATTCATAAATGTAAAACAAGTATGTTAGAGTTTTTAACCTTTTCAACAAGGAAAGAACCTTCCTTTGCTTTGCAGAAATAAACAAACATGTTTGCTTACGATAAAATCAATATAAGCTGTGACTTAAATCACGTAATGGATATATGCTTTCTGTAGATTTATGTTACCTTCTAGATTTATGGTTTCTTATGTTGGATACAATCTCTTTGATTGCCAGACTATATCACACAGTTGTATAATGAAATTAATTTTACTTTGCTCGAATTTATCAGAGAAAAATCATGCTAAACTGATGGATTTTCCGAAAGAAATGTAGATTCAAATCTAAAGAGCAAATGGTCACTGTATGTGTAAATAGTTACGTCTTGTGCTTTTTGATATTCTTTGGATTACATTCGTTAATTAGTTGTTGTCTTTCTCTGTACAATGCTGTCATTTATTTTGCGAAAGACATATGATTATATTCCCAAGTTTTCTTTTGTTTTATACAATAAACGATGGTTAAATCGTTTTTAAAAAAGTTACTTTTTAGACGATAATCACAACAAAAATAATTGAAACATATGAACACATACGCAACATATCAATACACATGAAATTAAACTGCTTATATCACATCATCAATGCTTCTCATTGACACCTGAGTGTTATAAGGCAAGAAAATATGTAGTTCTGATTATATTTTGAAACAATACCTATTTTCCCTTATCTGCACTCATTTGAAGTATAAGTTTTCAGCAGAAAGATAAGCAGACGCCATTCTATTTCAAACCTTTTTCATAAGATCTCATTTGTGTTATATTTAGATATTTTTTTTTAACTTTGTTAATTTAAACATGAAATGAACATGCGTCGATACAAAATTTTTCTTACAATACCTTATGCGATTACTTAGATCATATTCCATCTTTAGAGGTAATTTTGGTTTTATACAAAATGGCAACTGCCGCTGCAGGAAATATCTCAGTTTGTGTGTATTATATACGCTCAAGCCGGTGGTAAGGGGCGTGAGGGATGTAGCACGTTTTCATTATCCCTCATGTACAGACTCAATCAAACCGAGTCTGCAGTTCTCTTGTAATTTTGTTGTGATTAATACTTCCGAGAGATCACTTTGTTTCCAGATTTTTATAGTCATCATAGAAATGTCAGCCATTATCGTCTCTCTAAAAAAGATGAATATAACAAACCTCGGCATGTTTGTCATTGCAACGGAAAATATATTTAGTTTGTAGTGAATTAAAATATTTTTGTTCCCTGTGATCAATTACATTATGTATGCCATGGGTGACATAAAATAAAATTTGAATTGATATACAACTCATTCAATTCAATGCATCTGGTTAAACATGGAGTTAAGACTTTCATATCATCAGAGATAATGATAATCAAAATATCAACAACTGTCATCGGAAAACTTTGTAAGGGAAACTTTGCTTTTAAGAAATTTCTTTCAAGCAAAATTGAAAACCACCCTCATTAAATATTACCCTTTTATAGATTTGATTCTTCCGAAAAGAATATTATTGATGGTAAGAGCCGTGTATAATGTGAAGTGCAGACACTTGGATAATAATAATAATAATAATCATAATAATTATAATAATAATGATAATAATAATAATATAAACAATATTGGTACTGTTATATTAAGCATTATCAAATATCATGACCTTGATTGATAATTATATTTTTCATATGTCAAAAACGTTCTTACTATTGGCAACATAATGAAATATTTTGAACGCATCGTTTGTACTTTTCTTTTTGTTATGATTCTTGAGTAAAAGTGTAAAGGACACTGACATTTTCGATTACCGACATCTGAAGTTATCTTAAATCCTATCTGAAATGTTCATATTTATACTCTTCTTGTCTACACGTGATGTTTCTGATGTTCTCTAGCGTCTCCTGGGACAAATTAATATGTTTTATAATAAATCTTTTCATATAGTTGAAGTCACTCCATCAATACACGGGTGTCTTTTGCCACCAATTTAGTTACACTCACTACGGAAATGATAATTGTTTATGCACGGAACTCTTTTCTCCCCATACAGTTAGGTAGCACTCCACAGTTAATTTCAAGTTCCTGCCGTCAATGTCCTACAAGCAATACGTCTATTTATTCTGAAACCAAACTACACAACCTGGAAAAAGAAAACACATTTTGTTGAGAACATATATGACATAAGATTGCAAATCTACAAAGAAATTATCCCATCTACAAAAGGCAGGCAGTCAAAAAAGTTGCAATTCATTCCGTTGAAGCCCAACATCTACAGTGGCCTGAGACCCAAAACAACACATTTCGTCCCTCTGGCAAAAAATACCTGCAAAAATGCAGGCTAAAGGAACACCGTCTCTGCTTTAGCAACTCCCTATACATGCAAAATATCACAAAGAAACTGGTGCTCAACCTTGTAGATATTTTGCTTCTGCTAAAAGTTTGTACCCCCCTGTTAAAGGACTGGTTTTTACCGTGCATGCTGTTTAAACGCAATGTTTACAAAAAATGGCGGCCTTGACATCTATAATCAACAGCATGTGATTTCTGGCCGTGTTTTCGAATTTGCCAGTGATCATATTAGATGTCACAAAAACAAATTTCATGCTGAAAATGCACTTTAAAGCCAACCAGTCATATAAATTCACTATATCCAAGATATCCACCCTGGTCATTCGAAGCTGTGGCTTACATTACTGTGGTGTGCTACCTTACAGTCAGTCCGTAAATGATGTTTATCATTGCACGTGAGTATTTTCTCACGCTTACAATTATGCTCACTACTGAGATGATTTTATGAGTGCACGTGAGTCTATTCCTTTTCAAACAGTACGCTTACTACGGAAATGATGTGTATCAATACACGATAGTCCATTCACATCAAAAACATTTTTAGAGCTTTATGTAGCAGTTGCAAAATCAAATTCAGTATTTGAAGGACGACAGGGACCATGTGCTATTTTCTTGTAATGATTGATGACTTATGATAATACCCAATGCAAAATAAAGATTTAAATATAATTTACGACAGTAAACACGTTTTCAGCTGGTCCTTCGATTCCAACACATTAAGGTTGAAGATTGAGTACCGCTTAAGCCGGGGGAGAGAGAAGTTGCACATTTACATTAGTACTCATGAAGAGACTATGCTTAACTGAGTCTTCAGTTTTTCGCATAATACTGTTGTTTTACTGACCCTTTTCCAAATTATTATCATAATTTATATTTGGAATAATAACTCTTTAGTGGTAAGGTCATATAGTAAAAAATATTTTACTGAAAACATTAGAAATAATTTTATATGTGTTATGCAATATACATTATTAGTACACTGTCTTAGTGTTAAAACGTATCGTAGCAATAATTGAAACTATTGCTATATTGGTTAAATATTATATTGTGAATACAGTTCAATAACTTTCAATAAACTTGTATTTCTGAATGCAAAGAAAAAAATATCATTTATCTAGTTTCACATTTGTTATTGTAGTTGAATACATGAAAACGGTTTAAGTGTCCTTCAAAGTTGTTATAGTTTCGATAAAACTAAATTATATTTACAACGAATTTGTAAAATCAATCATTAAACATCTTTACCATTTTAAGGTAGCTCGCTACTTTCCGACCGAAATTTGACAATATCTCAGATCTTGATGATTTCTGGTATACAGACATGTAGATATGTAAGCTTTACTTCTGCAGCATTATTTTATAAATAAACAGCGTTACTATGACGTCAAAGCGCCCTCTATCGATGGCGGCGAAATTGCGTCTTTTTTATCAATAAACATGTCTGTTATTATCAATTTTCATCCGATTTCCTTCATTTTAATTTTATAATGTTCAGTAAATGTATGTCTTTGTAATGATGTCTTTCTTGAACATTTGCTTAATACTCTGCGATTCTACGTTATTTTCCCTCTCGTTCTGACGTCCATATTTGATGCAAATATCGCGCGATATCGCAATAAAGATTGTGAAATAATAAAAAATCAACACGGTGAATTTTGCTTTTAATTTTTTTAGCATGTAGTGAAGTCATAAAAGAAAATATTTATGCAATAAAAATATAGGGTCAACGCGTAAGATATTTTGCTATTACTATTTGAATATAAAATAAAGGGTGAGTTAAACGTAATGATTTTGGTGACGTCAAATATTTTTCTCAAGGAAATTTTCACGACTTTTTCGATAAATAACATACTGACAGGAATAAAAATGTGTGAAAACCATCAACAACAATAGTTTGTAGACATGTTCCGTAAAAAAGTCCTGGCAGATGCCTGCATTTCGATGAATATCTTCAATTATATACATGTACAACAAATCAGGGTATAACTGTCTGCAAAAGTTGGTATCAATCGCTGAAAAACTGCAACGAATGGATATAAATACCTCGAGGACTGAAAGACAATTCAGAATATTGAAAGATATAATTAAAGGGCCACCTAAGTGGAAATTATAAAAACATAAATTTTGCAAAGAATGTCAGAAAAAAAGAATGAAAAGGCTGATGCAGTCGCATTGTCATCATGTTATGTATATCTCGGTACAACATAAACTTCCATGTTATCATATGTAACAATTTTGAATTGTATATATCAGTTAGTAGGAACAGAGACATAGATAACATCTATGTCTGTGGTAGGAAATAAATCAAATTTACGTTTCAAAAATATATGATCAACTGGAAGTAGCAACGATTTGTACGTAAGCCATGATTCACTGGTAGTCTTAATTATATTATAAAATCTAGCAGACATTTAATTCAAAAATTTTCTACACGTATAAAAAATTTATTTATTAACAGCCATCAGATATTCTATTTTCTCTCGCAGCTAAATACCCTGCACTAAGCGTGAGACTCACATTTAAAGCAGGAATCACGCTCTCATGCTATGGCTTTAATTTCTCACGTATTTCGTTAATTCACATAATTACAGATATTCTTATTTATTTTAAACTAGCTGACTCGCGGTATGCGTTTACTAGCGCATCTTAAAGGCGACCTGAAGCCGCGATCATTTCTCGATTAAAGGCGAAAGTTCCGTTGATTTATTTTGTATGTTCAGAAGCGGAGAATTTTGCATATTAAATACAGATTCCCTTGTATTGAAGACCATGTAGGATCCTCAATTTTTGAGAATATGGTTGTTGGAGAAGCTCGTTTTTTGTCTGCACATAATGCAGTGCTATGTAGAGCCTATGAAAATAATGAACTATGCATTTTATGTTTTATTGGCGTCCGCGCCGAAGCGCGGCGCTCATTGGAATGAAATGAGATTTTGTGAAAGGGCGACAGCAACTTCTCGAGCCTTTTATAGTTGCCAATAATAAAAGCCGATCATTCCGATCGGTATGAGGGTGCTTGATTATTAATTAGTCGCGATATGTACAATGAATGGCGAACTGGAGAATTTCGCAATGCAAACATTTTCAAATGAAATAACCTTTTCCGTCAATAAATCGCGCTCTTCGGGGTATTTTTGCTTATCATTTTGTAGTACACAGTGGGTTATTATGGTATGTTATTCCGAAAGCTGTTAATAGAATGATGAGTTGATGACCTAAATATTCCGAAAATCTATTTATAGAGGGATGTACTCATATCGGTAATTCCCGGTCTCTCCCGGGATTTACTAATGACCGGCGAATAGTACCACACGTTTATTGTCCGGTCTCTCCCGGTTTTGGAGTAGATGTTTGATATCGTTACAGAACAGAACAAATATTTTACAGATAAATAAGCTTTTTTTCAAAATGAATGTTTGTCACTTAGTTTGGTTACAATAATTAATAAACACAGATCAACTCTCGAATTGATTGATTATTATTATACATAAACATACAATTCGAAAAAAAAACCAACAACACAAATCGCATGTTAAATTTTATCTATATGAGATAAAAACAATAAATATGTACAATAATTGAGAAAAAATGTACATTTTTATGGCATTAATATGACACTATCAACTTTAAAACATTTTATTTAATTTGTTATTCGTGTTTAGTAAAGATTCCGAGGAATTATTCAAAGCTACAAATCAGATTTTATGAATTATTCAATTGATTGATAATTTAAAAAATGATAAAGAAAAATACAAATGTACATGTATATGGTTTAAGAATAAACAATATTATATATTGAAAGATTAACCATGATTTACTGACTTAGTTAAGTTTTGACTTATAATCGTCGGTCATTATGACAATTGAATTCTTAAAATAGTAGTAAACGTAAAAACTCAGTATTAAAATAGCGCATAAACACACACAAAAAAAGAAAAGAAAACAATATTCATAAAATCTGTATTTTTTTTTTTTATTAAAATAGAAATTACATTTATTGTATAATAAACAATTATGCTCAACATGATCAACATGGTAATATAACAAGTGTCATATTGTTACTTAGTGTGAACAGATACCTTAAGAGGGGGTCCTCGCTAATAGCGATAACATAATAAGGGACAATTACACAAGTATGGTGTTGATCATGCGTTACACATATGGATTATAAATGATTGTATACATGTATATCCGTTGCTATTAATAACCACGATCATAAAGAAATAACAAGTAATATTCTAATTTCTAGCATGCCGATCAAAGTTATAAATAATGAACAATGTCTTTCGTCCGTTCATTCAAAAGTGATATACAATTCTGGTAAAACCCAATGAACCATTGAAAAGTTTATGAGAATATCTTGTCATCATATATCTACTCGTTCATCTGCACCTGCTGTTTGGACGCCCTTTGATGCTTTGCATCAATGCTTTTCTTGTATTTTCTTATTTTTTAATATTGGGTTTAACGCCGCTTTCAACAGTATTTCAATTAAAGCGGAGGGAATTTAACGGTACCAGTGTTTCTCACAGTATCAACTTCTCTTTGGAAATGAATGACAGGAGTCCGAGGTGGACCTTGAAACATTTCATAGACAGTAAACAATTCTAAAATATAATCTATTAGTACAATAAGCAATCGTGTCTCGAATCCATGCCTTCCGAATTCAGCGTAAGACCACTTTACCGATTACAACGTGGCAACAGAAGAATATTCAAAGTAAAAAAAACCTGATTATGATCTCCGTTAATAAGGGAGAAGTCCATTTTATTGCTAACATCATAAACACGTGTTGTTTGTGTGTGTTTGAGGTTGTTTTTTTTTTCTTGTTTTTTTTTTTATTTTTTTTTAAAGCAAACTGTATTGTATTAAAAAATGAACAAGATAACGTCAACATAATACATTATTCGTATTCAGTGGTAACAAAAGTTGCACAAGTTAGTTAATAATTATATTTTGTATTTAACTAAAATATACAGTATAACCTCTACAGAGAAATGCCCTTTGTTGCCTAGAGTGGTTGCTCTACAGAGGTAAAATGTAGTGGAACTCTTTAGAAATAAATAATACTTTGAGGGCCGCTATGTTATACTGTACAGTAATGAAAAAACGGTAATGAATCCGAGTTGAGTAATGGTTATATTGGGTGTACATTCGAGTCTGCAGTTGCGAATATGCATATATATTTTTTTATTCAGTATGATTTTGCTTCCAAAATAGTTTATAGTTTGTCACATAAGTGCTCATTTTCTAATTATCATGACATTTTAATTAGATTATAATTATATAATCTATGTATTGCACAGACTTAGAAATGGTAAGCAAAAATAAAAACAAAATAAAGGTTTTTGTTTCTTGTACAGTTTGTTTTTAAATATTCTTAAAGGGACTCCAATGAGGTTGAAAAGCTAAACACATAACATTTGAATTTCTTACATAAATGAGCTGGGCACTTTAAACAGAAATATATGCGAAGATAGTTAAGAAATATACTTTGAAATAAATTGAAAATCGTATTTTTATGTTTTTGTTAGCCCGATTTGGGTGAAAAGCGTTTAAACACTTTTCATTTTGAATAATTATTCTGGAAAAACGAAGTGCGCGAATGCTCTGAAATTTTGCACAAAGATTCGTGGTGTAAACCTACATCAAATGGTACATTTATCTGGAAAAAATATTTTCAGTTCCATCATGTCAAAATACCTCAGTCCCTTTAACATATTTGAATATTATTTCTGAATTTTATTTATCACTTATTTCGGCACATTTGTATGCATATCTATTTGAATTGTATTTTTACGATGTGTTTTGACACCGAGGCTCGTCTGCCTTTATGTGATTTTATGAAAGTGTTTAAAGACTGAATGTAACGTAAAATAAATATTCTACGGGTAAGCGACCTTATATTCTTACTACATTCATACAGCAATATGTGAATCTTATTTTTTGCGCTGAAACTAGTTAATTCATATAATAATATAACACTTTAACAACATCACATTATAAAATTAGAATTAAAAGATGTATGAGACTGTGTCCTGCAAATTAAAAAAGTATTTAAAAAGGGATTGTCGGATTAAACATTGTAAATGTGCTCATCTAGCGCATGCTTTCAATGAGAAAATAATCAACAATTTAAAAAATATACATTTCATCAAGTCCCTGTGTTGTTTATACTTACTATCGTAATGTTTGACGTAAGAAAATTGTTATTTGGTATTATTCTTTGAACTCCAACAACTATTAACGTTACCAAAATCATAACGTTTCACTCACCCTTATTTTATTTTAAAACAGTAATAGCAAAATATCTTACGCGTTGACCCTATATTTTTATTGCATAAATATTTTCCGTCACTATCTCACTACACGCTCGGAAAATTATAGCAAAATTCACCGTGTTGAATTTTTTTTATTACACAATCTTTAATGCGATATCGCGCGATATTTGCATCAAATATGGACGTCAGAAAGTAGAGATAAATGACGTAAAATCGCAGACTATTAAGTAAATGTTAAAGAAAGACATCATTACAAAGACATACATTTACTGAACATTATGATATTAAAATGAAGGAAATCGGATGAAAATTGATAAGAACAGACCGGTTTATTGATAAAAAAGACGCAATTTCACCGCCACCGATAGAGGGCGCTTTGACGTCATAGTAACGCTGTTTATTTATAAAATAATACAGCAGAAGTAAAGCTCACCTATTTATATGTTTGCATACCAAAAATTATCAAGATCTGAGATGTTGTCATATTTCGGTCGGAAAGTAGCGAGCTACCTTAAAACACCACATTTAAACATGAGGTCAATAAAAATTAAAATTACGTTTCGATGTTCTTTAGACATTTTAAAGAAATCATTTTGTTATGCAGAATTATCCCAAAACATATTTTACTGATATAAACAGTAACGAAGGAAACCAAATTAATTAAATACCAGACAATGCTTTTGTTCATAAATGTAGCTGCCTGTGTCGGGTTATGTCAAGTCAAGCCAAACCAAAATCCTTTTATTCATATCAGGTCATTACATGACAACATGACAAATGTAGAAAACCATCTAAGCATTGGATAGTTGATATAATAGTAAACATGTTAACAACATCATTTCTGTGGAATTCCAAATATTTTGTATCTCTAAATAATAAATATAAATACATACAATAATGTTTTTTACAAAGGTAGTGTTTAACAAAAAAAGAACAAACAATAAGATAACCATAATATCTACTTAAACTTTTCAGGTTAAAATGAATTTACTAAATCATAGCATTTAATCTCCCAGACATTCTAAAGACACTCGCGGACATGTTATCAATATTCGGTTTAAAGATATTTGTTTGTACATGTTTTGTTATGAATATGGAAGATGGCATATACTTTAACACTGGTGTTAGTTGGCTTGATTGTTGTGAGAGAATTGACAGTTATTCATGGTTTACTTTCACCTTGATGCATATAAAAGTACTGACAACTTAAATGTAAAACTAGAAATGTGAACTATTAAGCATATGTTATATTTTGCATTCAATACTTAATTTATTTCATTACAACATCTTAACTTTTGTAACGGTATTATATCTCTGTTTAGAAGGCAGAATTGTTTCGTAATTTTATTAAAATGTTGTTGTTTTGTTAAAAATATGACGATTGAATATTTGATGCTCTATTTTTCGGATAAGACTTTTTATTAAATTTCATTTTTTTCAAACTTTAATCTTTGTAATACTTGTAATGATATATCAACAAAAGTACAACAAAATTAATAAACTTTATTTCTTATAAATTCCCTTATTTATACGAACTCGGCAGAACTTGCAGTTTAGAGTGGCAGTTTCAGAGGATTAATTTAAAGTCGATTTCACAAAAAGCAATATGGACATTAAAACCAACACATTTTCTCACAATTCTGGTAAAATATTTAGCAAAAAAGAAATCAATACAATTTGTACAATCTGACATTAGCTTCACAATAAATATGCTTTGCCCTGACTCTGAGACGATTCCCTATTATTATGACATTTATAGATAATAATGAAAATTCTTCTTATCATAATGTATGTGGTTTGAAAAGAGCGGATAAAAAGCATTTCTCTATCCCTTTAAGATTATATCAGTTTTTGTCCTGTACGAGCAAAAGACGTCAACGGAAATGTTAGCGCAGATTAAGGAAGGTAAATTGCCTTAAACACGCAATATTTATAAAGAGAATTAATAAATGTGTGGACGTCTAATTTTCTTTAGGACATTTCAATAGGTTAAGGTCATAAATGTTTTGTCATTCCGCTTTTGGAACTGTTTCGAAAAATGACTTAATTGTTATGCATTATTTAGGACTGTTAATGTCAGTAACAAAAATACAAAACATTTGATGATAAGATTATAACAAGATATTGCGGGATATGTCCAACAAATTTGTTCCAAAAAATAAATTTATTCCGTTTAAATAGTAGTAATTGCCACTTTACTTATTTAAAATAATAAACTGATACTTTTTTTCTTAACAAAGCTTTTAAATTAATCTTGATAACTTGCCTTTTCAAAATAAAAATGATTTTTCACTTTGTTGATAAAAACAGTTCTTTTAAAAAATAACTTGAAATTACCCTTCATTAACTCTGTATGTCAATGCATGTATTAAATAAGATTACTGAATTAACATTATTAATGAAATTAAGATGTGAAACTGAAGTATGAAAATTGTTCTTACTGTAGGATTTATTTAAAATTTAAATTTTCTTAGAAAATGATAAAAAACAACATTTTAAGTGGAAATAAATCATGAGCGGCCGATCTCTATTTTGAGATATCTGTCCTTAAAAATATGGCTTATTCCAGGGGCACAAAATTTAAAGACAGTGTCTTATTTTTGTGTTTTTTTTTCCTTCTTCATTAGTCTGACATTCCGTAGTGCCAAATTTCAAAAATTGATAAAGATCTGCCTGTTTATATCTTTTTTCTTAAAGAATTTTCATTAAAAAAAAAAACTATTTCTAATAGAATTTTCAGTCTCTACACTTAAACAGCAAATTAACTTTTCCACGACGTAATTTATGGCATATCTATTTCTTGCCTTATCAAAAACCTTAGTATCAAACGGGACATTTCTTGCATTAGATTTCTTTTTAAATTTTTTTTTATTTTGATAAAAACTCCATTTTGATTTTAAATCTATTTTATGAAGAGTCTACCTTTTTTAAAATTACAAATGACTGAATTTAACATACTTTAAATTGTTGTATATGATATTTAAATTTTACAAAAGTACAGTGAAGATGATGTTGTCATTTATTCAATACCGGGAAAAGTTCAGCTAAAATAGGCCAAAATCTGCTTTGGGAAAAATATAAACGCTGAGCTAAGGTCTAGTCCGATTACTTTAAACCAAACACTTGTGTAAGTGAAAAATCTAAATTAAAACACAAAACCGCTTTGTAATTCATTTTGAAATGCTTATATTGTTTTCATTCAAATATAATTTCAGCAATCTGTAATAAGTTTCCATTCCGCTGTTATTTTAGGACGCAACAGTATTACTTCAGATTAAAAACATCGATTTTCCCGACAAGAATGGCATTTAATAAAAGGGAATAAAGATGCTAATCTAAAATAGCTTAGCTGAGAACATTACAGTGGCATTTATTCGACAATGCACTTATGTTATATTTAATGTAAAGTCCTTTTCATCTAGCTACTGCACATTTTAGATGTTGTGCCAACGCAAACGCAAAATAGACTCTTTAGATGAATGCATTGATCAAAACCAACAAGGACAATGTGTCTGGGTCATGTTTAACGTGTTGTTTACTTAAAAAGCAAAGCAAAATTATCTTTATTTAGGAATGCTAAGACACTTTGAAAACTAAACTTTGTAATGAAACGTTGCATTCCAAAGTTTAACATATTTTTAAACGAATCGTATTATAGAAACAAGGGTTCAGAGCATGCTTTGCTACGGATAACTGATCAGGCATCATCAATTTATCCGCAAATGACCGACTTCTAACCGAAAACGTTTGTACTTTTTATCAAACCTCACTTAACCAAGCTGAAAATCGAAACATTATTCATCGGCAGATAGAGTGCAACCGGAAGTTCGCTTTGTCATATTGTATCTGGATATAGTATATCCACATGTTTCATAGTCATGTACTTTGAGACTAAAAGGGAGATTATTCTTGACTTGAATTTGTTAATATAAATCTTTGTTTCTTGATTAATGGTGACAGAAAAATTACCACAAGATTCAATGTCCGATCAGAGATGAAAATTTCACGGGAAAATGTTCACCAAGGATCGAAAAAGCGACCACTGGATTACAATCCAAATCTCTCTCTATGGATGCTTATCATGGTCAATACATATTTAAAGATAAAATTAATAATTGGCTTCAATGTTCGAGCGATATATGTATGTGTTAATTTCCTTAAAGATAACAGACTCCAATGGGCACCAATGGACATCAGCTTTTCATAACCTTTATTCTTTTATAAATTAAATCATAAATATTAAAAAAAATTACCACTGAACCAAATAAAATTTTTATCATTAATATAGTTTATAGTCACAACCTCTTTGCATTTTTTACCGAAATTTTAATAACCAAAATTTCATATTTAAAGGAATTATTTTTGAATTATTTATTTATGTTTTGTTTTTATTTTGGACCTTTGCACTTTACAAAGGTTCTTCGGGATCATTGCTGCCAGTACTATTAAGTTTTGAGAATTGAGTACTGCTCAAGATGTGCTAGGGGGCGTGAGGGATGTCGCACTTATTCATTATCCCTTCTTTACAGAATCAATCAAACCGAGCCTGCAATTTTCATGTATTTTTTTGTGATAAATGCTTCCGAGGGATCACTTTGTTATCAGATTTTTATACTTCACAATAGCAGATTTGAAGTGCCGTGTGGCAGCTGTAAAAAGATGCCCCGAACTTCACTTGATGTTATATTGTTGTTATATTTTTCTGGTCCTTCGAAATCACTGATGCCAGCACTATTAGGGGTTGAGAATTGATTACTGCTCAGGCCGGTGCGAGGGGACATGAGGGATGTTGCACCTATTCATTATCCCTCATGTACAGACTCAATCAAACCGAGTCTGCAATTTTCATGAAATTTTGTTGTGGTAAATGCTTCCGAGGGATCACTTTGTTTCCAGATTGTTTTGAAACAAATGGTCATTTTTATCTTAAATAAATACATGCGCGTATAATAGGCCCCTTTTCACAGTCTAACACGACATATATTTTCCTGCACCCAAAACCAGTCTTCATGTGTGTGAATTCTAAAAACTTAAATCGGAAACATTTTCAGATATAAGTTGGAAAAATATAAAACATTTTTACCATCTACGTCTTGGCTAAAACATTATAAGCTTTATGGAACATTTGCTTTTCCTAAAATATACCGTATGTTATGGGGCAAATGTTATGGGAAATAGCAAGATTCAACAAAATGCCTCTAATGACTTTATCCATAATTAAGAAACGGAATTTTGGTCTTTAAGCAGTGTATATTTGATAAATATTGTGTAATACAATTCGACTAGATGTGATTTAAACCTGTTCAAATCAAGAAAAGTGTTGTAAAGTACTAGCAATTAGCAATATCCTTTATAGAATCAACATATTAACAGTCTACTGCCTAATTGCATTGGCATTGCATGTGTGCCAAGAACATTAAAAACTGAGGGATTGGTCAAAAAACTTATGTAAGTCATAAAATAGTAAAAAGTATTGGGGAGATAAAGAATTATTGTTATCATTTTGCGAATGTCAAAACGAATAAATAAAATTATTATTTGAAACATTAGTGCTCTCAATCATGATTAAATAGCCTATATTTTTGTAAATAATCCTTTTAGTTAATAAAATGAGATAAATGTTTAACATTGAATTAATTATTCTCCAAAATAAAAAAGGCTATAACTAATGTACATATTTATTTAAACTTGTTTATGATAAGATCATAATGATAGCTATTTATATATTTATATTGAAAGTGTTTTAACAATGTAGTTTTGGATTACTTTAAAAACGATGAATCGTGTGGAATTCAGGCAAATGGCAATTGTAGAAAAAATGCATTTCTAGATTAAGCTGTAATTGAGCATGTTGTTTAAGCTAAGAAATATATAATGAAGAAAATAACGATGACATTATTTGAAATTCCTACATTTATAAACTTTATTCTTTTATTTTGCTAAACTTGTTTTTAAAGCATTAAACGTTCCAAATAAAAGGAATATGATATGACTTATGCACTTTATCTTGAAGAGGTTAATATGACACTGTCAGAAGATCTAGCCTCCTCCGTTTAACATTTTGGCATGTTATGCTGAACATTTTACATTGCAAAATTTTATGAAGCGGACACTAAACACTGTTTCGTTTGAAACATTCAAATAGCGTCAATGTGAATAAAACATATAAATTATAAATACGTGTATTAACTTTGAAAGTGCTTCGTCTATTTATATCGGCAATATGGTATGAACGTGACAGAAAGTTGATTAGAACACCAGCTCCATAAACACGCGATATTTTGTCAGACGACAATTAATTGTGTGGACATTTTATCCCTTTAGGGACATTGCATAAGGTTAATGTTATATTGCTCTGCGCAATTTAGTTTGTCACGTATGAAAAACGTATGCTAGAGACATTGGACATTAGATTTAATTGCAGAGGAGAAGCAGACAGAATTTTTCACCCCAATATATGCCCTGATGTTAATTTATGAAATAATAAAATGTTTGTACAGTTTCTGTCTGCAACTAAAAGATCATTTGAAATTAATATTTAGTTTAATCTAAATCAGATAACCCTGTGTATTAATTTGTTTCATTAGAAATAAGTCAGTAAGCAAAGAAATTTGCTACAATAATTGAACAAATTGTCAATGGATCTAGGTGTGATAGAGGCACAATAAGGCTTGGCTATGATGTATTGTAAGGGCAGATACTGTCTCGAATTATTTATTTATTTTACCTGAGAGGTTGTAGATATTCAAGATAATAAATTCTCTAAAATATCCATCTACACCTACATACTGACTTATTTTCGGACCTGTGTCGCATTAAAATAATGGTCATCGATAAAAGACATATATTATCATAAGCACTCAAAATATTTGCTTCTAGAAAATGTTCTTATGGATGTATTGGTCAATAGAAAAAGAAAAAAGAGGTTACAGTACCTAATGAAATGAGATAGATGTATATGGAGCTTTCACAAATTCCATTGTTAATACAACGTTGACATCAATAATTAATGACATGAAGGGGTTTTGCATTCAAACTTCGAACGATGTGTTAAAAGTTAAATATTTATATTACATTTTAGAAAATAAGGATGACAGTTCCTTCGTGTCCATCATCTTAAACATCTATAATAATATGAGAATTAATGTAAGCTTAGTATAGTTATATAACCATAAACATTACGTTAGTATTTAGAATTCTCAAGTCAGTAAAAAAAAGTTTGGACATACATAGGAATAGGATCTTAAAATAAATAATAAAATATTTAAAAAATCGCAATGTTGACAATTTGAAATGTTTCAAAAAATACAAAACATATTGTTAAGTTGAGTGTCTGTTGAAAGTATGTCAATGAGTCAATCACTTTGATATTTTAGTTAAATTAACAAATTGAGTTATCTTATAATAGAAATTACACATAGTATACTACCCGCCTATATGACTGAAATATTGTTTGGAAAAGGCGTGAAATGAAACAAACAAACAAACTAACAAACAAACATGTTTAAGTCATTATATTTTTCTAATTCAGAAGACCACATTGGAAATAAGATATATATGATTGCTGTTGTATATTCTTTATGTGTAACGTTCTCTAAATAAAAAACATTATTGATTATGAATATATGTTTAAAAAATACTTGCATCTTGTTGCATTGGATGAAAAGCAATGCGCCATGCATTCTTTCAGAACTTACTAACATACTTTAAAATTATAATTTAGTAAGAAAGCTGCACATATTTTCTCCGTGTTTTTCCCAAATACAAGAATGTTGTTACCACAAGTTATTTGTTTTCTCAAAAGTCTTGTATTGTTACAATTCATTATCATTATCATAAATCTAAAACGTGTACAGGTACTATCCATATTAATGACAATAATAACAAAATTGATCATGCTTTTGGTAAAATTGAAATTGTTGCAATATATTTTCATTTGATAGGTCTTAAAATGATTTAACATTCTTTATATATCATTTTTATTACGCTTTTATCGAAGAATTAAAAACTTACAATAGCAATAATGGATGTTGAAAATGTACACATATGTATATCTAAAGTTTAAAAAGTTTTTACTGCTTTGCTTTGTTGGTTGTTCGATTGCATTTAACTATGAATAATTTATCTTAAATAGACAAGCATTTTAATAGTCTCCTGAGCCTTTTGCAATAGGCTGTAGGGAGGTAACTAATGAATATTGCCTAGGAAATTTTCTAGATTATAACACGAAGAAATTATGTCCAGTCCCGACGGTCTTAAAACATTTCCTGACAATAATCGACTAATTACACCATTTCTATATCATAAAATCAAAACGACACCGAACTTAGTAATAAATCTATCACAAGACGAACACGATTGCATTTACTTTTGTCTGGTGAACAATTGCAAAACCACCAATTTATGACTTTCAAAAGTATTTTAAATAACGACAGAATACCATCGACAATTACATAGTCTTAAATAAAATACATGTATGTCAAAAGGAAATCTAACTAATGATTGATCTGGTTCACAATATGGCATGACAAGAATATGTAGTTGTTTAATATAAAATGCGAGCAACAATTCAAGTGTACATTATATTTATTTCAGGTACAGAAACAAGTACGTTCAATTTAAATTGAACTTTAAGTATAAAGTAACAAAAAGTTTTTAAATATATATATTATCAATAATATATAGATATCTTTATACTTTGTAAAATGTCCCTACTATGATGCGAAGGACGGATATTCAACATATACTAACAAAAGGAAATTTATACCAGTTTCAAACGTAAAAACTCGTTTGATAAATTGAATAATTCAAATGTTATATGCATGAACTTTATTTACTGTAAATGTTAAAGTTTAGCTATATGCAGTATGTCATATTCGAAGAATACTCAATTTGGCGAGAATGTCTTTAATCAAGGACAATACCTTCTAATGCATAGGTATCCTTTGATTTACAAAGTAAACTTAATAATAATTTATCATTTTTTGCTATCCAATAACTGCTAATGATCGTACAAACTCCATCCACTCTCATGCTGTTAAAACATGAAATGTTCTTTTAATAATCATCTCGTAGTGTGCATACTGCTGAGTGAGTTATTGCGTTTCTGAAAGAATATCATGTTTTACAATTCTCTTGTGTATTACGGATACTATATTGTCTACTAATAAAAGGCAATTACCCCGTTGGGATTATTCTAATGGTGTCCTTCCAGAGCAGTTTTCAAGATATCGTTTATGAAGAAATAATCTTCATGTATGACGGTCATAAAACATTTTCCTGATAATAATCGCCTTACTACGATTTTTCATAAAATGGCATTGACATCAAGCTTTTGAAACATCACGAACGGACAATTCTGGCCAAATACTTATTCATCCTTTTAAGTGTTATATAGATTTAATCTGTACAGCTTCTAATCACATGAACGAAATGGCAAACAAATGTTTCATATGTGCAAATCATATAATACATTTAAATAGAGTGTTTACTTTGACAAAAGAAACACGTTAGGAATTGAAACTTTTATAGAAGAATCACAGCTATGTCGTGTTGGAAAAGTACATGCCCTTTCACTCTAACACACAATGTTTTATAATCTGAAAAACACCTTTTGCCGTAAAGGAAATAAGATGTTATTTTATTTATAGAGAAGCAAATCCCAGTCCCTTTTGCGTGCCAAAAAAGATAAAAATGTTTAATATTGTTATTTAGAAGCATACAGAGTATAGTATCAGATACTGAACATCCCAGTAGTCGAATGTTTTTTTATTCTTTCTTTTATCTCTGGTTCTTAGGCTTTTTATCATAAAAACAATATGTGTGAATGATATGATTTCTGATTGTCATACATCACTAAAATAGAGAAAAACAAAATCCCTAAAGAAAGTCCAACACAACAAAATTGAAAATGTTGCAGGCTCGGTTTGATTGAGCCTGTTCATGGACGGTACTGGAAAGTGCAAGTTACCGTCCACGCCCCTAGCACCGGCTTAAGCAGAATTCAACATTTAACACGAAAATGGTAAAATTTTGAATTTAGAAACATCCGCAGATGTGTTCATACGGCGGTTATTGTGGAACTTTCAATGTGACACAGGAGTGGCATTCCATGAAAAGCGGCGTATGGTTCCCAGGTAAAAGAATGCTTTTGCCCTAAACGAGAAAACAATGGGCGGAACTAAATAAAATGGAATTTTGAAAGGGGATCTGAGGTTATGAAGCCTGCATATCACAGATAAGACGTCAAAAGACAAATTTAAAAAGCAGACAACATATCCTAAGGGTGATTATACAGTATTCAAGTAGGAATACTGGAACCACCCAAGTTAAAAATGGCCGAACAGAAGAAACTAAAAGAACCACATAACATGTATACACATCAATAATGTCGTGCTGAACGATCTTCAAGGATCAAAAATATAACATCATTGATTAAATGTACGGGGAGACTTTTTACAGCCGCCACACGGCACAAAAAACACTGATGTGACAATAAAATAGAGAAAAACAAAATCCCTTAAGAAAGTCCAACACAACAAAATTGAAAATGTTGCATGCTCGGTTTGATTGAGCCTGTTCATGGACGGTACTGGAAAGTGCAAGTTACCGTCCACGCCCCCTAGCACCGGCTTAAGCAGAATTCAACATATAACACGAAGACTTTTTTTTAAACCAAACATACTACATAAGTGTGTGTGTGTGCGTTGGTGCGTGTGTGTGCGTGCGTGTGTGTGCGTTACCAGATTGCACACGAATGCGAATGTATTCTTCCTTAAAGTATTGGGTATTAGATCGAGATAAATTTCATAGATAAAAGAATTGTATCTTTAACATGATTAGTTTGATCTTTCTGTAAAAGCATGACACTGTTTATTCAAACCGTGTATACATATCTTAATATGTAAATATTAAAAAGTAACATAACTTCCCTGTCTGCACTAAAAAGATTTTTATTTTACATTTTAAAAGGAACTTATTAGGAATTACATTAAATTTGAGCATATTGCATCTTTAAATTAAAGTGCAATAATAAACAAGACGACACGAAAATTCACAGAAGTGATGTACTTTTATCACAATGTATCTAATCAGCAGAAACACGTCTTTATCTAGGCCAGTAAATAAATCAACTTGTTCAAAATATATGTTTCTTCTTACGTTTGTATTCTATTCTTTATCAATTATTTTACGTTTATACATTTTGAATAGATAATGTAATATGGGCAAGCAAATGCTCTAACAAACTTAATATATCACAGGATAACAGAAAATCCATTTAAGCACTCATTCGTTAATAATGGTCTATTAAAAAGGATATCTTTAAAACTTTTACGTTCGTTGTCAAGATGTATGACAGTTTTGAGAATATTTTACTTAATTCAAAGGAAGCTTCATTTAATTTTCCTTTTTTTTTTGAAATAATTATGGTTTAATAGAAAGCTGTTTATCTCGATTTAATACACATACTGAAATATTTTAGAAAGAAAAGTCTCGTGCATTCTGCAATAGAGAAGTCTCAATACCTCCGCAACAATACAGTGATATAAAAACAGACTGGTAAAAAGCCAGATGTCACATTTGTATGTGCATCGCTATGTCTTTGAGTAAGTAAGATTAATTGTAAAGATGTTTAAGTTACTGAATAAAAACATCTACGCGCCATCTTTAATGCGTCATTTTATTCTGCAAGAAATTGATAAAATTGTTTCTTTTCTTGTTCGATACATTTATATTCCAAAGGACAACGAACATTACAACTCGTACTTTCGTTTTTTTATCATTGTATGAACCACCATTATATATTTCAATAAATGCTCTTTGTTGAGGAGGAAATGATTTTGTCAGACAAAATATTTAAATGATTTTATAACACCTTATATTGTTTACCTTCACTTCTGTATGTATTACTGTTAAAGCACGCGTGCATGCAATACATATGATTGGAAGATCGTATTTGCTCATTTGAAGAGGGATAAAGTCAAATTAAATAAGATAATTATTCTTTTTGTACCTCATATTAATCTAACAATTCGCGGATGTCATTAAGAATTCATTATGTTTTATTTGAGAAAATATTATTCTTTTTCAAAGAAATGGCTTTTATAGTTGATATTTCTTGAAACATCCAGAAACGGAACTATTTTCAAATTCTTAGAAAAATTGACGATAGTATTGGAAACATCAACAGCAAAAAACAGGAAACACTGCCTAAGATTTTTACGTTTTCCAAAATTACATAGTCTAACGTCATAAATTCTTAAGAATCATTTTTTAAACGACAAATCGGATTTAAAAGCAAAACTGGCAATACTATAAAATCATATGTCTATACCTGGTCCACCATAGTAATTCAATTTTGGGTTAAGATAAACACTTCTCCATTAAACACCTATTCTCACAAGATAGGCCCATCTTACATAGACCAAATGTTAGAAATTGAACTTGTTTTGTACTAATGTTTTATGACATAAGAAGTTAAACAAATATGTATTTGGCATACTGGCAAAGTTACAGCACTCAAACACGATTATTATCGAGAGCGCAGTCTCTGAAGCAAATTGAATACTTTTGCAAAGCGTAATTTACGTTACCTTTACTTAAAATAAATCAATGATTATATTAAAGTTATTTTGATATATACTATTTACGCACTTGATACGATTAGTCACTTTGATAAATAATTTTTCACGGTAACATAACATATTTCATGCACTGGTCTTTATAATACTGTACACTTAGCTTCAACTTTGTCCTTTAAATTAGGTTGAGAACTTCCGGAAAACATATTCATCAGTAATAAAAGTTCCATAAACAAACTCATTGTTGTGGTTATTTTGCTGATCTTAATATGAAATATGAGCATCAAATATCAAGATTAAAACAATTGTTGATTTCAAAATATATTTTGTATGTAGCATTAAACAATACAAATACAACTAGGAAATTGTAACGTAGATTACAAAGTATGCACCTTTAACTTGGCAACATTAAAAGTTAGAAGTTGAAGTTAAAATGAAAGCCAAGTTTTATTTTCTGCCTTTAAATGAACTTGTATGTAACGATAAATAATGTGTTCGTCGACTGAGACAATATAACGAAAGGTTTATACTCAAACATACTCATTTATACATTTCTATAAGAAACTTATAGCTGAAGGCCACAAAATACTTTGTAAAAGACATTTAAACAGTATGTTTTATATCATATATACAAAATGTAACAAAGTCTATGACCAGGTTTTAAAACTTTTACTTTAACATCAAATAAAACAAATGAACAAAGAACAAGAATTAACTAGTAATGGTAACGTAGATTACCTCATATTGAGGATGAATAATGTGTCCAAAAATAAAATGTTAATGTCTTATTTAATGCTCTAGAAAATCATTCGACTCTAAAATGAAATATAAATGTCTGATCTAAAACATCATTTTATTCTTCAAAATGAGATTTATTTAAAGTCAAACAACAATGACTTTGGTGCAAACAAAGCTATTGAATCAGTTCTTTAAAGAAGATATCTTTAATTCAATCATACTAATCTCCTCCTCTTGTATGGTAAATGAGCGCCCACTACGACCGACTTTAGATGGTTCTTCTATGCAAAGTAGAACATCTTCAAACTTGACCCATATCTCATCAGCATTGTTCGGCCATTTGAAGGTTGGTAATTTCACCCCTCTACATTTCAGTCGTTGCATGAATGAAACGAGGCAATCATCATCAGCGTTGTCAACTTCCTTAATCTGCCCAATGTGCCACTCATGATCATATATCACTGCAACCCATCTCCCAGAATCTAATTCCAAGTTTATCTTTAAGGATGGTTTATCACGTGAATCAATATTTTCTTCTTCACACTTTTCATGTTCTGATTCCTTTTCAGGTTTTCTTTTTTCCCTCAGTAGTAGATTTTCCTCATACTCAACGTGGAGTGATCCATTTATACAATCTACACAATAACATGATGTTGTTTGGGTGTGTACGACTCCCTTTGAAACTCCTTTGACATGATGTATTTTCATAGTACCTTTAACTGGACAAAGTATTTTATTGATCACTTCCAATTCTTCTCTGCTCTTGTTACATTCGTCTGGTTTTACTAATATGTATTTTGCTGTCTTGTGACCTTCTTTGGCCCATTTATAGAAGTCTGTTGCATCTTGAATGGACACTTTACCCTGTCGTATGCTTTGGTCAGCCATTCGCTTTGCAGTTCCACCTATGCCGTCACAGGCGCCCTTTCCATGACCGGATTCAAAATAATTCCAGTCCGCTTTGGGTCCAAGCAGCTCATCATGGTTACTGGTTATAAAGAAAGCTGTTTTGTTCTTATACTGTGAGCTGGGTCCATCTGTCCAGTAGTAAACCTTACGTAGGTTGCATTTGAGAGTTTGCTTCAAGTCCAGAATAAGTTTTTTGATAAAAGTATACACTGAGCCAATATTATGGCCAATATCATCAGTTACAAATACGTAGTTTATGTGTTTAAGCTCCCCGTTGTCTCTAAAATACACCACAACTGGATGAAGCGTAATAGAATTCTGGTTCCAGTACGCACTCTGGACCTCGTCGGCAGCTGTGCAAGAGAAATTCTCGGCAAAGTCCATATGTGCAAGTACGTGGCCATCAGGGAGATTTTTCTTTAAGTCACCAATAGCTTTGTATTGTTGCTTTACTAAAAGAATGTGATGTCTAAATTCAGCAACCTGTTCATGCAATGTTTTCTGGAATGTCTCTTTGTCAACTTCAGACATTACAATTTTTGTTCGTTTTTTCCCATCATCCAATGTTACTTTTTTCCATTGGTTATGCTGTATGGTATCCGGAAACTCTTGACAAGTATGTTTTAGAAAATCAGTGTTCTCATCTACCTTTCGAATAAATTCATCCGGATTCAATGGGACATTAGCACAACTTGTTCGGACAGCTTTCAGTGTTAGGGCCATGTTTTGGTGTCTTTGACAAAGGCATTGATTACGCGTAATATACCTTGTAAGTGAAATTGACTTTGGCCGCATGCGACAGAAAGTACTGAATGATATTTTCTCTTCTGTCTCTGACATGTATTTCATGTGCAAAAATGTCAAATTGTCATTCAAGACACGTTTCTGTAAGTACTCCTTTTCTATCTTTACCTTGTCATTTTTACCAGGCAGTAGTCTACTGTTGTCATCTCGTTTAAGGAATTCGACCACTCTGTTTGCGATTTGCTCTCTTACAATTGGTTGTTTGACTTGACGAGGAACTTTGTCACATTTCTTTGACCCATTGAAATTTGTTTTCCGGTTGATACCTGTGTTCTTGTTTAGAAGTGATTTTAGTTTATACTTTTTTATTATCTTACCAGATAATATGTTTGCAATCACTTTTCGACCCTTTTTGCCATTATCTTTTCTAGCACCACTGACCTCTTCAGCTAAAGCACTTCCCAGCAGTAACATCTTACGCACTTTCCGTGGTACTTTCCTTGGGGTAACACCAGCCTCTCTTAACTCTTCTGCTACTCTCTTTCTTGGTGTACTTTGTCTTGGTGATATTGGCATCATCTCATTTTCGTTAACACTACTATTACAGGAAGAAGGTGTTGGTTGGTCATCTGTCTTTTTCTTAAGACGCTGATACCTCTTTGAAACAGTTTTGTACCTTTTCTGAAGGCTTTCATTTTGAAATTTCAATTTTTCGATCTCTCGATTCTGTTTGGAAACTACTCTACTTATTCTTCTTCTTGTTCTTTGTCTTGGATCGAAAAATGGAAGCTTAACAACTATTTTCGGGTTTGGTGTGCTCCAGCTGACGCCATTTTCATCATCAACAATCAATTTATCGTCTTCTTGCATACAGGCTGACTGATTTATTTGTTCTTGAGTTTCAAGCTCCTTCATTCTTTGTCTATATTTCTGGACATTTTTTCTCACCTTTTCTCTTCTTGTTGCTAGATCCTTTTTGGATCTTTTGACTGTTGGTACATAGTAAGACCTTGTTCTTTTTCTTTCTTTTTCAAAGTATTTTTCTCCTTCAGATGCCTTTTTCCTCTCACGATAGGCTCGCTGTATTTCAGCTCGGGATTTACCCATACCTGCTGAAACAAAGAAAAAGTAATCTACGTTACCTATTTTGTAATCAACGTTACCATTTTTAGAAATGATTTAATTATACCTAAATTATACTATTTCTTTTAGAAACAAACATTTTTATCACATAAAACTACTATATAATGATCCACAATATAGGAACATGTTAAATTATTTGGAGAAAAACTACTTATTTGTGTTGCAGATAACACAAGTTGATTTTTCAGTAATCTACGTTACCAACATTTGAATTACACTTGTAACACCTTTATCAAATTTTAGATGATCTGGTATTATGCTGATAACATAAAAGTATCTTTGTAGATATGTTGTAATAAAAATTTGTTGACAAAATCTTTTGGTAAGCAAAATTGGAGACTAATAAAAGATAGAAATGATATAAACTTAGTGGGCTATGTCACAAATATTCGCGACATATGTTTGAATTGATTAGGGTATTACATCAATTTTTTCGACATTTAAGATGTATAATTTAATTATTTAAAAACTGTAATTAAAAAATATTTTATTCCTTACCTTGATTCGTTTTCCTGAAGATAGCAGGAACTTTAAGTGATATAGTTTTTCTGTACCGAAATTGCAGACGAAAATGACGAAACTAAGTGGCAAACTTAAAACAAAGGGAAACAACTATGTGTATATTGATCCAGAAGTTTATTATACGGAACCTAAAAACAGTTTAACCTTATTTCACACATAAAAATCAAATTATTTGCCGAAATTGAAGAACAGTGGTAAAGTTGATTACATCACGTAAATTACACCCTGATTATCATGAGCATGAAAATTTTTACCAACAATAAACTTTTATAAATTAAATAAATATTAGATGTTGTACAAGTCTTATCTTATTATTGATGGTCAAAAAAGAGCTCTCGATGCCACAGTATTTGAGTAATAGCAGTAACGTAGATTACAGTGTTAACTTTACTTTACAAATATAAAGTTTGTGTTTTTGGTGTAAACAAATTTTATGAATTGAGTTCATTATTATATCACATATCTTTTGTATTATGTTTTTTTAGTTATTTCGTCTGTTTAAACAACTTATAATATGTTTATTGCTGGTGTATTTTTCTGCGCAAACTAAGTAACGTAGATTACATTGGATTTGGAGACAAGACAGATTTGTTTAATAAAGAAGAATGCAAAGTGTTTCTCTCAGACTTTATTTTAGATGACAAACTTCAATATGTCCTCAAACAAAAAATACTAAAGATGTGTTCATTTTGTGACAAAATGATAAAGCAGTCGTGTGTTAAATCATGTAACCCTTTACGGCGACAGCGTATTTGGCTTGAAAATTGATATTATTTGTTCGTTTCGTTTTTTAAATACCAGTTTCTTAAAGCTATTGTGTATATGATTTAAAGGCAGGTACCATGCAATGCTGAAAAAATTACAAAACTCATCTGTTTCATAGTATATTTTTTTACTATCGTCCAGAGACACTCAAATTTCAAACTTGGGCCTATCTTGTGAGAATAGGTGTAAAACAATAAAGCTGTTTTGATCTATATTTGTGCGGTTGTTGAATAAACAGTGTAAAAACAAAGCACATTATCATTATGATATGTTTTCTTACAACTTCTAAATATGTATATCATAGAAGTTAGGTTAATTGTAAATGATCATATCTGAAACAATTCTATAAATATTGGCCTTAAATAAATGGCAAAGTAATTGTATTATGTTGTGGTATTGAATTATACAAAGCTTATCACTAATATTTGATATTTATTTCGGAAAACCTCATATCACGTTTAGCATTATCTCCGTGTGTAGGCCGAAAGTGTATATTCTGTATCTAGTCAACAAAAGATAAGCAAGGAGTTCCGATTAAAAGGTAATCAAGCTAATTTTTTTATTTGCCATCAATAGTTTTTGGTAGATGTTACTAAATTCGAAATTATACAATTTACATGTTTGATGTTGAATTCTGCCTATGCTGGAGCTAGGGGTGGTGCGGACCGATGATTGCATTCGCTACTTCTATCTATGTGAATCATACCGGCCCAGCAACATTTTCAAGTTTGCAATTTTGGCGATCTTAGATATTTAAATTTTTATACATGTAATTATAAAAGCTTATATCATGCTCTTAACTAAATCGGTTCTATATACATGTATATGTTGGTTAAGGTATGATTAATTCATATAAACAGCCTCGTTTTCATTTCTTGAATCCAACAATTCCATAACACATCCATATTTGACTCCATCTAGTCTCGCTGTCAATGAGGCTGTTCTCAAATCTCTCTTTTTCCATAGATGAGTTTTGCCAACATAACTATTCACAATAACCTCTAGCGTTAGTGAAACAACACCTTACACCTTAATGCCCCTTCTTTTTATAATATAAGGAATGATCTCTTGTAAATTTATCTAAGTTTCCTTTTCAGTAAGTCACATAAACCTTCAGGAAATCTGAATCTTTATGAATAATTTACAATTTCATTATGAAATTATTCCCTTTCCGGTGATAACGAAAACGATAGACATTAAAATGTAGAAATATGGTAAAATAGATAAATACAGAATCCTTAAAGAAAGACCAACACGGCAAAATTGAAAATGTTGCAGGCTCGGTTTGATTGAGCCTGTTCATGGACGGTACTGGAAAGTGCAAGTTACCGTCCACGCCCCCTAGCACCGGCTTAAGCAGAATTCAACATTTAAACATGAACATTTAAACATTTACAGTCTGGTCTACACTCCTGTAGACCAGACTGTAATCTCAACATGTGGTTCTGTGCCTTATCAAACAAGCCATTATCATAGTATTGCAAGCAATCCATAAGTCCCCTACCGGTTAGAACCCCATCAACATTCTGAAGGGCCATTGGCCATTCACTAATGTTTCAATTTTCTCTATTTTAAGTAAACTTGTTGGAAAAGTTCTTTAAAAGTGATCACAGGAAACAGTTTTTATGAACAGACAGACAGACAGACGGACTGAAGGACACTCTAAAGTTAATATTTGAAACATCTCTGTTACCAAAATATAACATTTTAAAAGCAAAATTCTTAAAGAGGAGATAACTCTTGAATTAAAGATGCAATTTCATAAAAATTTTCAGCTCTTTTTGACTAATCACAAATATTGTTATATTTGCCATGTTTTAAGCCTATTTGTTGCCAAGGCAACTGATATTTTTTCAAAATAGGAAGAACAGATAAGACATGCATAATCTCAAGACTGCTATCTACCCATATGTCAAGTTTCATAAAAATATTTCCAGTACTTTTTGAGTTATCACTGGATTCAGTTTATGTGTAAAATTTGCCATATTTTCAGTCTATGTGTTGCCATAGCAACCAGAATTCTCAACATAGGAAGAAAAGAAAAAGACTTGCATAATCTCAAGACTGCCATCTACCCATATGTCAAGTTTCATAAAAATATTTCCAGTACTTTTTGCTTTATCACTGGATCCAGTTTATGTGTAAAATTTGCCATAATTTCAGCCTATTTGTTGCCATAGCAACCAGAATTATCAACATAGGAAGAAAAAAAAAACGTGCATAATCTCAAAATAGATAAATAAAGAATCCCTAAAGAAAGCCCAACACGGCAAAATTGAAAATGTTGCAGGCTCGGTTTGATTGAGCCTGTTCATGGACGGTACTGGAAAGTGCAAGTTACCGTCCACGCCCCCTAGCACCGGCTTAAGCAGAATTCAACATTTAAACATGAAATGGTAGAATTTTGAATTTAGAAACATCCGCAGATGTGTTCTGCCATCTACCCATATGTCAAGTTTCATAAAAATAATTCCAGTACTTTTTGCTTTATCACTGGATCCAGTTTATGTGTAAAATTTGCCATATTTTCAGCCTATTTGTTGCCATAGCAACCAGAATTTTCAACATAGGAAGAAAAGAAAAAGACGTGCATAATCCCAAGACTGCAATCTACCCATATGTCAAGTTTCATAAAAATATTTCCAGTACTTTTTTGCGTTATCACTGGATCCAGTTTATGTGTAAAATTTGCCATATTTTCAGCCTATTTGTTGCCATAGAAACCAGAATTTTCAACATAGGAAGAAAAGAAAAAGACGTGCATAATCTCCATACTGCCATCTATCCATATACCAAGTTTCATAAAAATATTTTCAGTACTTTTCAAGTTATCGCGGGATCCAGTTTTGTGGACGGACGGACTGACAGACAGACGGACGGAGGGTAAACCTAAAGTCCCCTCCGGTAAACCGGTAGGGGACTAATAACTTAATAACGGAGTTTTCAAACAGAAGAATTATTGTATATTGTTTAAATTAGTTCAATTGATCAATTGATCTCGTATGTTTAAAATTTATAATATAGGTTTCAACGGAATATTCACAAGAATATAAGGAACATTATAGAATAGGCAAATGTTAAATATAACATTCATATTTGATAAAAAAAATACATATATAGTCCGATTCAACAATAGTCCGATTCGGTATTGCAATAACGATACGTGTATTTGGTAGCGGTTTAGGCTTTTGAGTTAAATATCGCATTTGTGAACAATAATTCCGTAACGGTAGAACAAATCAGCTCAGACAAAAGCACAGATTTGTCTGCACTAGCAAAATTTACCAGCTCAACAGTCGGAGGAAGCGGGGGCATTAAAAGTTCTTTTTACCATAGTCTTTTTAATTATTTAGCTGCCATTGATTCAGCACAAAGCTTATTGACGATAAATCGAAATCGGATGGTCAATATCGACGATAAACCGATATATCGATACTAAATTATAATATATTGTGTGAAATTCTTAGTAAGTTTTAAAGAATTGCTCAGTTTTTCGGCTGCACAACACTAATATAAGAACAGCTGTTGTGCCTGTACTGAGGCGTCCTTAGAAATAACTTAAGGATAATGTCCAAATACCAAGACTTACAAGTGAGACAAAATTAGTCGCAATGAAGAAAAACATGATTACAAGGGATATGCCAGCTTGACTGCAACTAAATGTGATAAAACTTTTAATGTAGTTCTGATTTTCCCTAGATTATCACTGACCTTTGTTAACTTTAAATACGCAAATATCTGTAACTTCCTTTAGTAAGTAAAACTTTACAAAAGGTGCAAAATAAGATTATCGATTTAATGTTGAATAGTATAGAAGAGAAAAAATTACCTTTCGATTAGAAATAATTGACTTCTTTTCATAAAACATAGATAGTTGAACACGCCCATCAAAATATATAGTTAAACTAGGACAGTAAGATCTTTAAATTTTTGAAATTATCAAAGCAACAATTTTATTATCCAGTAATGGGTAAAGTAAATATACGCATTGTATTGAAAACTAAGATGTTTTGAATATTGCGACTTATGGTCCCCAAGTAATAGAAAGCGTGTGCCGCCCTTAACGAGAAAACAATGGGCGGAACTAAATAAAATGGAATTTTGAAAGGGGATCAGAGGTTATGAAGCATGCATATCACAGATTAGACGTCAAAAGACAAAGTTAACAAGCAAATTCGTTGAATTTATATCCCCCGCCGAGTACTGGTTATTATTAACACAACAACTGAAGACATAAGGCTTTATTTATACATTAATCATGGCATAAACAGTAATATTCTTTGAACTTGACAAATATTCAGGGCAATAACAGAGCCATAACTTTGTGTTAAATAGTAAAATCTGGAAATGCCAATGGGATGTATGCATACTACATAACTAATCAAGGGCCATAAATCTGAGTTATAAGTATCTGACTGGAACAAGGCGACTATATGCACATCTCCTCTTAGTATCCCATAAAGTTTCATTGAATTCCAGCCAGTAGTAGCAGAGAAGTAGCGAGGAAACAAATATTTTTCTATAATGGATACTGCATAACTAATCAAGGGCCATAACTCTGAGTTAAAGTGTCTGACCGGAACAAGCCGACGATATGCGCATCTCCTCTTGGTATTGAAGGTTCCCATAAAGTTTCGTTGAATTCCAGCCAGTAGTTGCAGAGAAGTAGTGCGGAAACGATTTTTACTCTATATGCATACTACATAACTAATCAAGGGCCATAACTCTGAGTTAAAGGGTCTGACGATATGCGCATCTCCTCTTGATATTGATGATTCCCATAAAGTTTCGTTGAATTCCAGCCAGTAGTTGCATAGAACTACTCCGGAAACGATTTTTACTCCATATGCATATTGCATAACTAATCAAGGACCATAACTCTGAGTTAAAGTGTCTGACCCGAACAAGCCGACGATATGCGCATCTCCTCTTGGTATTGAAGGTTCCCATAAAGTTTCGTTGAATTCCAGCCAGTAGTTGCAGAGAAGTAGCGCGGAAACAATTTTTACTCCATACGCATGATGCATTACTAATCAAGGGCCAAAACTCTGAGTTAAAGTGTCTGACCGGAACAAGCCGACGATATGCGCATCTCCTCTTGGTATTGATGATTCCCATAAAGTTTCGTTGAATTCCAGCCAGTAGTTGCAGAGAACTACTCCCGAAACGATTTTTACTCTATATGCATACTACATAACTAATCAAGGGCCATAACTCTGAGTTAAAGTGTCTGACTGGAACAAGCTGACGATATGCGCACCTCCTCTTAATGTTGATGATTCCCATAAAGTTTCGTTGAATTCCAGCCAGTAGTTGCAGAGAACTACTCCGGAAACGAAATTCGGACGGACGGATGGACAACGCCAAAACTATATCCCCCTGCCGATTCCATCGGCGGGGGATAAAAAGCAGACAACATATCCCATGGGGGATTCAACATTATTCAAGTAGGAATATTGGAACCACCCAACTAGAAAATGCCGAAAACTTAAAACTAAAAATACCACAAGCACAACAATAATGTCGTGCTGAACGATCTTTTAGGATCGGAATATAACATCCCTGATTGAATGTACGGGGCAATAGATGTCGGGAGTTTTACATAATGATTTATACTAAGAATTATGTTTAATAAGCATTTATCTATGCATTTACAAATAAAAAAAAAGAAAGTTGAAATCCTGACAAAGTCATTTTAAGGCAGATGTATTTCAGAGAAAAAGTTTTTGGCCAAGGTGAAACAGACAGTAGGCTTGAATATTTCTCGTAAATAAAATTAGGCAAAATACAAGAATGCAAAAATATAAATGTTTGTAAGTGATAGTTAAATATACGAGCGTAGTATAGCGACGAGACTGTTACATGGAAATGTCATGGTTTGGATTTTACAGTACCGTCCATGAACAGGCTCAATCAAACCGAGCCTGCAAGATTTTCAATTATGTTGTGTTGGACTTTCTTTAAGGATTCTTATTTTCTCTATTTTGAAGCGATATCGATGAGCTGTCCCTGTAGAGAAACGGTCCAATATATATTAATATATTCAATATATGTTTTATAGCTTGATAAACAAAAATGAGAATTTTGCTTCAACATGAAAAATTAACTTGTAATTGGAATTTCTTTTTCATGTAAATTAACGATGTTTGTTTTTTCTTATTGTAAACTCCAAATTGTGAGAACCAACTAGAAATATGGCGGATGTTTCTGACCGCAGACACATAAGTCATGAAACATTGTGACGCGCTAGTATTACGCTAACCGTCAAATGACTAAGATTGTAGAATCAAATGTCAATTTCATTTACAGATTTTAAGATTTATTTCAGTAAAAACGATTATTTTATTATCTTCGGCACCATAAAGTGATAAAATAACGAGTGTTGCCGCTTAATAATAAGTATACAAGTCAATGCCTCCTAGAGAGTGAATTGAAACGTTTATAACTAAGAACGAATATGTTCTAAACAAACCATTTCTAAACTGAAGGCCTTTCCCCGGTCAACTATTTACTATGACCTATCCCAATTATGAATATATTTCTTATTTTCCACACTTCATACAGACAAGTCACCGTTGTTTTGTCCTAAACATAAATCAAAACAATTAACACGACCGTGCTTTATCACACAAATACACACATACGCATATACGAATGCACGGTAACACCACAGAACGCACCCAAAACACTGCCTCTTTAAAGAAATGTACGTTATTTAGAACAGCGCACGGTGGGTTATTACCTATAAAGTATGTAATATATGATTAACAAGATCAACAAGGAAATATGATAAACAAGATCAACAAGGAAAGGCGGCGTTCAATGAACGCAACCCCCATATGACCCATCAACAAGAACCAATGGCAAGGAGCCCAGGCGGAAGGCGGCGTTCAATGAACGCAACCCCCATATGACCCAGCCACAAGAACCAGTGGCAAGGAGCCCAGGCGGACCCCAAACAAAAACAGGACAGGGCAAAGACAGAGCACGGACAGGTTAGCCATTTAATGATAAAATAATTTGTAACTGATTAGGAATTCAAAGAAAAGAATAATAGGCCCACAAGGGAAGGGGACAGGAGACCGGGGGAGAGGGAGGGGGGTGTTAATCAAAGAAATAAAAACTAGAGGCAATGGGGAAGATACTTACCGTAGAGGAGAAAACAACAAGGGACACAAGCAAAAGTGTCACCAAAACAGTATGAAACAACATAGACATACATCTGAGGAACACAGAGGGGCGCTGCCTTGGAACGGTCAGCAGCATAATAATGACTGCTGGGGAGTTTAAACCGGTTAATGGTGCACCAAACCTCGCTCATAGCCCCACCATGTTCCTATAAACGAGACAGTGTAAATAAAATGAATCTCCGCCAAGTGAAATTCTAACAGTTGTCATGGTTACAAAAGGTTAAATAAGTAAAACACTAAAATGATCATGTAGAAACATATAAAAGTCAACCAAATGACCATAACGAAAGTACTCAATGTCCTAAAGCAAGAAAATCACCTACAAGGGCCGGACGAAGCAAGGCAGAAGACGAACATTAAGACAATTCAGTCCCAAAGGGCTTTACGAACTATCCATCATAGAGTCTCCCACTTGGTCCGTCAGATGTAATCAAAAGAGGAAAGCGTAGTGTCCAACTGTAAAAGGGTTGAACACTAAACATGCAGTATGTCTTAAAATAGTAGGGTCATAACCTCTTTAATAAAAAACCTTTAATGATTTTAGCAAAAACAGCAGAAAATTACCATGACCCAAAATCTTACGAAGTTTGTAAATCACATCGCCATAAAAACCAGGCTGGCTAATCCCTTGTCGCAGAAGAGTTTTTTAAATCACTATGAATTTAGAAATTAAATTAAGATACGATTGTAAAAATTTAGTAAAATATTTCCGTAATTTATGATAGCGGTAGCCCTGTTTTTAAAGCTTGCTGTAATACAAATATTCCGCTCGTTGAAATCCTTTACGTTGCTACAAGCTCTAGCGAATCTAATTTTTACTGAGAAAACATTTAAACCCCGGTAGGATGTTGCATGGTACGTCTCCATCTAAGTGTGGATATATTAACTTATACAAAAAGTCAAAGTCATCTCTTTTATCATAGATTTTCGTGTGAATAGAATTGTTGTTGATAGTAATATGAAGATCCAAAAATGATGCTACTCAAAATTTCAAGAGTTCGTTTATTTAAGTTGTAAGTTCATGCGGACAAATGTCAGTCACCATTTGATCAAATATCATCAAGGTATCTGGAAGTATTATTAAATGCGACTATAACATCTTGTTTTTTATATTCAGAGAGACTCAACATAAAGTCTATTTCATAGCAGTACAAAAACAAATCGGCGACCAGGGGTGCACAATTAGTACCCATAGGAATTCCTATGATCTGTTTAAATAGGGTATTACCAAACCTGACATAAATGTTGTCTAAAGGAAAAGAGTATGCTCTACAAACTTCGTCACAGGTACACATAGTATAATGTTTAACAATTACCGTTAGTAAAAAAAGCTTTGTTAGAATTACATGCTAGAAAAGTAACTTGTTCCCGTGCAAAAGTTTTCTGAATTAGGGAAATTAGTTTATCATTGATTAATTTATGTTGGCAAAGTTGTTATAAAGTGTAGAAAAATCGTATGTACTGACAGTTGAAGCTTGAACGTTCTTAATTTTGAATTTATCCAAGAATTCACCAGAATTTTTAATTGACCAAAAGAGATGTTTGCCTGTGTTTTCATAGACTTTATCACAATATCTAATGGCAGTCAAACAAGACGTCAATAAAATAGAAAGTTAACTTGTAGTGCAAGATGTAGAATTAGCAATGAATCTGGCTTTGTAAGGTTTTTTATGTAATTTAGGAATCCAATACATAATAGGAAGTTTGAGTTCTTTTTCATTTAATTTGGACTTTAAAATTGGAAATATTAGTAATATGATTGTTTACAATGTCTTTTTCGGAGGCAGAGGTTTTAGAATACGCATTAGTATTATTTAGTTCCTTATGCAAAACGTTAATGTAATGGATTCGTCATACAATTATAATATTATTAGCCGCCTTGTCCACTGGCACCAAAACAAATTTTGAATGAAAAGCTAGAATATCTTTTTTTCAGATGTCTTAAAGTAAGTCTTCCCCCGGTCTCCTGTCCCATTCCCCTTTGTGGGCCTATTATTATTTTCTTTGAATTCCTAATCAGTTACAAATTATTTATCATTTAATGATTGACCTGTCTTTGCCCTGTCCTTTTTATGTTTGGGGTCCGCCTGGGCTCCTTGCCATTGGTTCTTGTTGCTGGGTCATTTGGGGGTTGCGTTTGTTGAACGCCGCCTTTCCTTGTTGATCTTGTTTTTCATATTTTTTGGTTTAGGTGGCAAAAGATGTTCATTTCCACGATAAAAATTAATACGTGAATCAATAAAATTTTTAAAAGATTTTCATTTTCCATGTAAAGACATAATATCAAAAATTTTCACGGCGGGCACCCTTTTTACCGAAAAACCTCTATAGATTCAGCAATCTGACCACGACAAGCATTAAAATCAAACAGGACAGGGCCATCAAGGTATCTGGAAGTATTTTTAAATGCGACTATCATATAACAATTGTAAAACATCAAATACAGACCTCAAAACAATGCAGTAGTGTTAAATTTAGTTTTAATTGGTAATATATGAATAATTTCATAGAATAAAAGGCAAATGCCTATGGTACATATGTACAAACATATAATACAAGTTTGTTTTACATATATATGTGTTTATACATTAGTTTACATTTAAATCAGAATACCAGGTTAAGAAAGGGTAAGCACTAAATCACAAAATTTTATTTAGTTTATTATTGTAACATTTCATTGTGAATCAAACGAAATAGCATAAGACGAATTAAGAGTATTATGTCGCACAATATGATAATGCTTTACAAACGTTGATGCTACTTTGTTTCACATTTAGCCAAATAATCGGTATTTGTCCACCATACATTGCTATCCTTTATTGCATGCCATTGTCTTCAAAATCAATACAAATAACCACAGGATCTAACATTAAACATAGGGCTATTTAAGATGTAAAATTTATTATATGAGACTTTGTTTATTTATAAGTTAGTTTAACAATTTTGTCATCTATGTAAAGGTGTTGTGTGTAAAAAAAACAATGATGTTTTTTAAGGAAAAAAATAGATAGCTTAAAAACAATGTAATTGAAAGCGTTTACGGTTTCCTTAAATGATAGCATTTAACTGCATAAACGAATTCCTGTATGTTTATAAGTTTATAGCAAATAAATGACAACTTTGCAATGTTGTCAATTAATACTAAAGTATTTCTAAGTAATTCCATTTGATAACGTAAACTCTGAATTATAAATAAACCACACGTGTCCGACAATACCTTAAGGCCACAGTAGAACACAATGCTTTAATAAATCATTATTTTATTGTAGGTCGAAAAAATGAATCTAGCAGTCCTGTTTATCTGAATATTTTACCTGTAGCTTATTTAGTAAATGTAAGAGTACAAAAAAGTGATAATTCCTGACAATTAATAAGCATGCAGTTTCTCAACGTATGAAAACATTATTACTTTTGTGAACGATTTTTAAAGCTTGATATATTCATGTCAATCAGGTTTGTGAGATGAAACATAATTGTTTGTGACCGAATGGCGTAGCTAGACCTGTTTCGAGGCAAATTACTGGGGTTCGGGGGCATGCTCCCCAAAAATTTCCCTTTACCTAGAACGTTTCTGGTGCGTTTTGGAGCACTCTGGGACAAGCTTTTTGTCATTCTGAATTGAATCATCTTTGCACCATTTTTAATATTTTTACATTTATATTTTGGAAAACAAACAAGAAAATTTTTTGTTCTTTACAAGATTTGAAATACATTTTATTTAATCTATTTATTAGCTCAGGTTCACAGTTTTATGAAAAGGCAAGAAAGCAATTCTCCTATTTATAACTTTAAAATCTCATTAAAGTCAAGTGACAATTGTTTATGAATATACGTATATAAAAGTTGGACCATTTAATGTAGCATCCTTCGTAGATGATCGAGTCCATTCTGCTCTAACTTATATTGGACACCGATTTATTTTTCTACCTAATATATTTATCAACTTCTCAAATTTTAACCGAGGCAACTACGTCGCTGTGACAATCGTTACATGGGTGCAACCTAGATTGACTTTCCAGAAACGAACAAATTCTATGCGATAAAATCAGTATAAGCTATGACTAAAATCACGTATTGGATGATGCTTTCTGTAGATTTATGTTATCTTCTGTGTTTATGGTCTCTTATGTTGGATACACTCTTTTTGATTGCCAGACTATATCACACAGAAGTATAATGAAATTCATTTTATTTTACTCGAACTTATCTCAGGGAAATCAAGCTAAACTGATGGATATTCCGATATCTTAATATCATATTTAGCAGGGTACTATATGTGTAACTAGTTACGTCCTGTGCATCTTATGTGTTTTTTTTTTTTGATTACTTACATTCGTTAATTGCATGTTGTCTTTCTTTGTACAATGCTGTCAATTATTTTGCGAAATACATTATCTTTTTTTTTTACATTTATTTCCCAAAATCTATTTAGTTTTATACAATAAACGATGTAATGTTATTTATAAAAAGTTTCTCTTTAGACGATAATTACAACAAATAATTAAAACCGAATTCACAAACGCAACATATCAATGCACATGAAAAGAAACTGCTTATACGATCACACCATCATCATTCTCATTGACACCTGTTATTAATTTTATAGAAACAAGACATAGATGACGATTTAATTTTGCCTTGTGTCCACTTGTTTGAAGTATGAAATTTTAAGCAGAAAGATAAACAGACGCCATTTTATTTAAAACCTTCTTCATAAGATCTCATTTTTGTTATATTTAGATAAACGTTTTTAACTTTGTAAATTAAATGCGTCGGTACAAAATTTTACTTACAATACCTTATGCGACTACTTTTTTGTATACATTGCTTGCAATGTATACAGAGTCATAGCTGTATTTCAGATTTAGTACACCTAACGTGTTTTGCTGAACAACATCCACCTTTGGATGAAACCTCGATAAAAGTAGATCCTCATTTTGCAGGATTGTCACATTAAGATCAATTTTTAATAATATACTGTTTGCATAGTGGTCAATAAGCTTTGAAAGTTCAAAACTATGCACTTTCAGTTCAAATAAACATTTTCTAAACATGAAAGCAAAAAATATGAAAATTTCTATTTCATTCATAAAAGCATTGTGTAAACCTACGCTTCAAACTTCGTATCGACGCATGCGCGTGCAAGAATGAATGAATTACGACAGACTCTGTATAAAAATATGTCCAACACCCAAAATTAATATTAAATCTGTTTAATAAACCTTATTTACTTTTAAATATAGACTTGCATACTTTTTCTATTTCAAACTGTTTTAGAAAACGAGCATATACAGATATATATGTCTTATTTAGTGTTTATGTAACATTGTAAGCGTCTGTATGAATGGATTAAAGTTAACGTTCTGACGAATTGTCATATAATTGCATATAATAGAACCCTATCAACGTGGTGGCATCGGAGGAGTATGCAATTATTTGTTTCACACCTGCAGTGTGAAGTATTTCTGCCACTTAAGTGAAATATATCGTCCAAAAGCCATTTTCGGGAAGGGGAAGATTCGTACTCAATATTATTCGAACTAAGGATTTGTACTCAATATTATTCGAATTTAGCCTTCGTAATCGGTATTATTCGAACTGACAATCATGGCAGATATGTTTAGACCCCCTGGACATTTAGATGTTGAAATGGTAACATATCACATAACTTTATCAAATGGAAGCGCCAATGGAAATTTACTTTACCAGTGTTGACTGCCATTGGAAATGCTGAGAAAGATGAAAAGATACAAGTAAATATCCTATTACACTATGCTGGACCACAGGCGCTAGTAACATAATCAAATATTTTACATAATCGGTCTATATATGTATATAAAGATATATATAGACCGATTATGTAAAAATATTTGATTATGTGACTAGCGCCTGTGTGCTGGACCTAAAGTTATCAATTTACATGGGCAAATGCAGAACATAAACTGAAAGTGAAAAAAATTATTTGACAAAATAGAAAGCTATTGCAATCCTAGAAAAAATGAAGTGCTAGAATCACACAGATTTTGGGTAACAAATCCAGATAATTATTCATCATTTGACAGTTTTCTACATAGTTTTGGAAAGCATGTTGAGTCCAGAAATATATTTTGAAATATGTTATTTACAAGCCAATCACTCAGTCAGGCTGAGCCACCCTTAACATTTTTTTACATAACTCCTTAGACTATTGATATATATATATAAGGTAAAATTATTAGCCATATATCATTTATTATATGAGCTTATGATTGCATGGGCAGTTAAATTAAAGCCAGTAGTAAAAAAAGAGGGTTGACCTGGGATAACCAAAGTGAAGAGTGAAAAATATGATACTCAACACAGGTACATTCTAAATATTTAGATTGATGTTTATGATCAGATTTAGCACAAATAGTAATTTAATTTCCCCTGATACCACAAATATGAATTTATTTAGAGTCTTGAAGATCTTTTTATGATGAAATCTTAACTGAAAAACCAGGTTTAACTGAATAATTATAAAATACCTTGCCACAATGATTAACTAGAAGGTACATAAAGCCAGTCAAAAAAAATATTTTCTATCCATATTCATCATTCCTGGACCTCCATCCATTTGATGAATTTGTCCAACTGGTAAATTTTTCATCTTATTATGTTTTGTTTGTTAATATAAAATATTTTTTATGTTTATATACAGCTAGAATAGTCTGTAATGGCTAAGATAGACAGATAAGAACAAACTTTTTAGAAAAACATGAGTTACATCCCTTCAAATGGAGATAAAAGATGAAACCCATTAAGAAATTGCCATGTCTGACAGACAGCAAAATTATAAAAATTCTGCAGGCTCAGTTTACTTAGGCCCATTAGGAGGTAGTGGTAATAACTGTGGGTCAAAAATGCAAAAATATCATTTTCAAGGGATGTTTCTAATATGATTTACTTTAAATAATGGGTCATTATCAATGAATATTTCTTTGACTTCTATGCCCATGTGTAACAGATTATTGACATTGCCAGCAGCTAGATAGCTCAGCTGAGTGAGTCAGTACAGCCCACATACATGTATAATATTCTGATTCAGGTTTGATTCCGGTCAAACTGCACATATTTCTCACCCTGTGATATTTTCACCCTGTTACTTTTAGGGTCCAATATATGTTTATGATGGTACATAACTGAGTCATAAGTCAATTCACTTTGTTACTTAAGTGTTCCAATGAAAAAGGAAAAATTTCAATATGCTGTGGATTATGTCAATGCATAGAACTATGAGACTGAAAATATTTAAGCTGTAGAGCTGCTGTATGGTATTCCAAGGGTTCTGGGTTTTTTGGTAGTTCTGAGGTATGGTATTCTGAGTGTCTCTGGTTTGAGTTTTAGTCAGTCTGCATTTCATTTTCTCACTCTTTGATATTGATAAATATTTTCAGCTCATTATTGGCTGGACTGCATATACGAGGGTTGTTCAAAAAGTAATAGGACTGGGAGTCTTGCGTTTTCAAATTTCATTCAATTTAGAATATTTTCATATGTACAGCAATCGTAAAATGTTTTCTACAAATCAAACATAAGTTTTTTAATCTATTGTACTAAACGCGCTTTTCCTTTGCTATTGAATAACCATGGTAACACGCACCCGGCGCAGCACATAAATATAGTTATTGGAGCTAAGTTCTACTTCTAATTTATTCATAAATAACTGTTTGTTTTCCATTGTATTCCATCAATACGTTGAAATATATTATTGTGACATTATGTCCAAATTTGACGTCATTCGGACATGAAATGGCCTAATTATTAAGTTTTGAACAGCAGCGGTCATAGCGTTAGATGTAGAAATATGACATTTTTTAACAAACAGAAAATGTGTGCCATCGATAAATTTTGCCAACAGATTGACTATAATCATTCAGATACACACAAAATGATTAAATAAACAAATGACAATTATCCTGCCATCAGGACACTTGTTTTCAGCTGGCACAAGCAATTCAAAAACTGAAAATACAAGATCGATAACGAGAAAGGGTGAGGATGAAAGTTGAAAATTGACAGGACGTTAGTGACGTCAATTGCAAAAGCGCTACAAAAGAATCCACGGTAACGGTACGCGAACTGTTTATCGTTGTTTGTATCTGCTTCGGGTCTACTTATTCAGTTTTAAACAAAGGATTGTAAATAAGACATTTGTTATAAACACTATTTTATTGTTTTTAACTAGATATACGTGTAATTAACAAATTAATGTAAGAGTTAACGGAAATAATTAGTAGTGTTTCCCGAAAACTTGTTTTAATAAACGATAGACTGTGCTAAGTAGAAAAGGATACTTTTCAATTGAGAATTATCTTTATTGGTCTGTATATAATCACATTGTTTTAAACACAATGACGTGAGTAAATTAATAAAATAAATTACTTTTACTTTAACATTTTCAGTCCTATTGAGTTCCAAGGTTACTCAAAAACATACGAGAAAACCCGGAGAATGCCCGGCTATCGGGCATTAATTTATTTTCTTTTATTTTTAAACAGTGGAACAAGAAAGTGATCGCTTTTTTTCTTGCTTCATCTCCACATATGAGGCAAAGTAAAAGTTACATGACTCATACACCTAGAGACTAGGGAGACTTCTTTCAGAAAGAATGACGCTTATTACAATTTCGATTTATTTTACGACGTCATGAACGTCAATTAATGTATTGTTAGCTTGCGCCGCGTTTCGTACCCCTTGTCACTTGAAAATTTCACAGAAATTTCATTTCTTCACATTTTGTTTTGATTTTTTCACTGTATATAGAGAACATGTTCCGATATTTGTCTCATGTAAAATTTTGTACGTAAATTTAAAAATGTGAACAGTAGAGCTGCAGTCCTATTACTTTTTGAACAACCCTCGTATTAATGATTTATTTGTATTAAATCAATATTGTTAAATATTTAGTTATTGTCTATATATGCATGTGACTTTATTTTTGATAAGGCATTGTAACAGTACTACTTCTTAATTTGACCTTTTTTTGTATTGGGGGAGAAGCCCTTAATTAACTCCTTACCAGTAAGTTTTATTGTACACCGATGATGATAGCTTGAAAGGATTTAGCTAAAAAAGAACTACATGAATTTTTTTTTCCTATTGGATTGTAAAATATTTATTGATTGTCAAAAAACTATATGGAGTTCTCCTCGGTGACATTAAATAGTACCAGCTGGCCATACATGCAGGACCTTGCAGACCATGAGACAGGGTGGTCTGTACCAAGACATTGACAAATCCGATATCGAGACATGGTGGACAGGACAGACAGTGATGTTCAGATCCCCCACTCAGAAAGGAAGTTCCTAAGTTCCTGGTCTTCAATTACTTCATTTGCTTACTTGGAGTAAAGGTGCTGGAAACAATAGTATGATATCACAAAAAAGCACAGACTGTGATAAAAGTCAAACCAAAAAAAGATACTATAAACTGAATTCATAGATTATATAAAAGAAATTTATTAATTCTTTAAGTTTATAGTTAACAAAAAAAAGATACAGAGTATTTAATTTTGATATATAGCATATTAACACACATAAAGTGCATTATGCCATATAAATTTCAACTTAGTGCTTAAATACTTTCTGATGAACTCAGTAAGCAAACATGATTTACTAATCTTTGGATTCCCACACTCCTCTCCACCTAGCTCCAATGAGATCCACTTGGTTGACCATAACATGTACCATACATCATATTGTTTGTTTACAGTTAGGAATGAAAAAATGAAAGTTTATTCTAGATATTATAAAGCTTAATTTTATTAAATTTCACAAGGCTTTCAACACATCAACAATGTAATTGTCATTTTATTTTTTTGAAAATGTGTTGAACTGCTGGTCTGATGCATGTAGATGCTGTGTTGGCATATAGCGATTCCCTTTTTGTGTGTGTGTGTGTGTGCATGCATGCGTGCATGTGTGTGTGTTTTATACATTATATAGTTAACATCTTTTTGAAAACATCTTGTCCAATTTCAACCAAACTTGACAGGGTTGTTCCATGAGTAAAGGGCTTCCAAAGTTGTTCAAAGACTTAAATGAGGCCTAGAGCATAGATATTTTGCAAAAGGCATTGTCTGGTAGACATTCACAAGATTTTCACATTATACCCTGGGTGTCAAATTAGCCCTGCACTAGAGTTCATAGATTTTCCTGATATGTATGTAGTTAAAACTTAAAATCTTCTCAAAGACAAAGACTAGAGGTTAGATATTTGTCATGAAACATTTGGTAGTTAACATCTACCAAGATTATTCACGTTACAGCCCAAGGGTCAAAATTAGCCTCACCCCTGGAGTCATATATTAAGGTTTTCCTTATATGTATATAGCAAAAACTTTTTAAAAAATCTTTTTATCAGAAGGTTTAAGGTTTAGAGCTTAGATACTTGGTAAATAATATCATAAGTACGTCCTTTACCAAAGTTGTTCAAATGTTGCCCCTAGTGAAATAGCACCAGGGTGTCATAGGTTTTCCTTAAATGTATAAACATGTATAGAAAAAAAAACTTAAAAAGTATTCTCCTCTGGATTGACAAAGGCTAGATGTTTGATATTTGTCATGAAACCTTTACGTGTGTAATAAACCTCTATCACTATTGTTCAAATTATAGCCCTGGGGTCAAAATGGCTCTGCCAAGGAGTCTTTTTGGGTTTTCATTATATGGTATGGATATAGTAAAAAACTTTAAAAAAATCTTGTCTGAAGGTACAAGGTTTAACAGGCACCATGGTGTCATAGGATTTCCTTAAATGTATATACATGTATAGAAAAAAAACTTAAACAGTATTCCCCTCTGAATTGACAAAGACTAGAGGTAAGATATTTGGCATGAAGCATTGTGTAGTCGACCTCTACCAAGATTGTTTTAATTTTAGCCCTGGGATAAACTTTGCCTTGTGGGAGGGTTGGGGGTGGGGGGAGTCATTAATTTTCGTAATGTACTTGTAGTAAAAATTTAAGAATGTACAAGGCTAGAGCTTAGGGCTTTGATGCCTAAATTTTGTCAAGTACAAATGCTTTTTATTTTGAATCAATAATTGCACTATGGAGTGCATTTTTTCCAGTGAATGCGTTTTGCATGTAAAAAAAATGTTCACCTAACTTTTAAGTCTTGCTGAAACGATTCAATACCACATTTTTGTAGACTACAAACCCACATGTTGGTCTTGTTTTTAAAGTAATAGATAAAAACACTGAAGACTCTATTTTACTATTTCAGCATTGTATACTGCAGATAATAAACGGTCTTTGCAAACTGATTTCTGTATTGCTCTTCAATTTCGCAAAACCATATAGTCTTGCCTTGAAAAAACACAGCACTAGTCTGTAGGAACAACACCTCTTTCCTGTCCTATTAATAACTTGAGAAGAAATAAGCCTAGATTTGTGTTCGAAATTGATTGTAACCAGAAGATGACTTCTATTGAGTTCAGAAGATTAAAATCACATGGTCTTGATGTCAAGCAATGTATACCTCAGTGCTTGCAGTGCTTTGATTTCATATCCCATCTTTAAAGGTGATTATGGTTTTATACAAAATGTAAACTGCCGCTGCAGGAAATGTCTTACAGAAGAAATGTCTAGTTTGTGTCTATTATAGTCATCATAGAAATGTCAGCCATTATCGTCAACCTAAAAAGATGATTATAATAAACCTCGGCATGTTTGTCATTGTAACGGAGAACATATTTAGTTTGTAGTGAATTTATATATTTTTGTTCCCTGTGATCAATTACACGAAGTATGCCACGGGTGACATTAGAAAAAAAAATTGAATTAATATAGAACTCATTCAATCCGATGCATCTGGTTAAACACTGACTATAGAACATATCATCAAAAAAATGATAATCAAAATTTCAACAATTGTTATCGGAACACTTTGTAAAGGAAACTTTGGATATGTATTTAAAATAAGAAATTTCTTTCAAGCAAAATAGATATCCATCTTAATCAAATACTATATTTTTTAAAGCGTTTATTATTCCGCAGAGAGTATTTTTGATGACATCAATTCAAAGAGAGCCATGTATAATGTGGAGTGCAGACACTTGGATAATAATAATTATATACAAAATATTTGCACTTTTATAAGCATTATCAAATATCATGTTCTTTATTGATAATTGTATTATTTTATATGCCAAAAAAAAACGTACTTGCTATTGGCAACATATTGAAATATTATGATCGCATCGTTTGTACTTTACTTTGATATGATTCTTAAGCAAAAGTGCAGAAGACACTGACATTTTCTATTACCGACGTCTGAAATTATCTTAAATCCTATCTGAAATGTCCATATTTATACTCTTCTCGTCTACACGTGATGTTTCCGATGTTCTCTAGCGTCTTCAAGGACATATACATATTTTTATAAAAGATATTGCTTTATCTATCGTTTTTTCCTTCAAATCAATTATATATTTGTTTCAGAGTTCAACATAAACTTCGAAATATAATTTTGCATCATTTACTAAAACTTCATTAAAAAGAGATGTTTATTTTCTAAGAAAGTAATGATTTTTACGAAATGATACGACGCAGTTGAAAATAAAATATGATACGACGCAGTTGTATTTTTGGCAGTCTTTCCACAGGGATAATTTTGGCAATATATTTCTATTTTATGGAATAATCACTTGCGCTGGATAAAAAAGCAGATCTTTTGCGGTGTTTAGCAATGTTCTGTTGCTTTATATTATTTAGAATGCATTGTGTTATGTCCAATATAACATTTGATATGAAAGTTTACATTGAGGAAGCTACTTTTCAGTTAAACATGAACATGTTACCTAATTGATCATAATATCTAAAATAATTTCTTATATTTTCCTGTATGTTCAATATTATCCCTAATTTTGTCGCAAAAAAAATGTAGAAATCTATTAACTTGAATTCATTTTGGCTAGCTACGCTCTAAGTTAACTGTGGTGGTAATGACTGCTTTTTTGTGGTTTGTTTTCAAACTTTCACTCTACACATTAGCTTTACTAGGGGCGAGAACCTCAGGTGCGCCTTTGTGCATTATTTCAGGCAAAATGTTGCACCTGCAGAGAACCATCGACATTTTGAAACTAGCTTGATGGGTTTTCCACACGAAAGAATAAAAAGTCCCTGGTGGTTTTCGAATTCATAGCAGTTCAGTTCAAGTGATTTGAATTCAGTAAACATAAACAGCTCGGCCTCGGTCGGACACACCTGTCTGATTTGTTTTTTCAACAAAAATTGTTAACGTCAGCTGTACAAATAAGCAGTTTTTTTAAATTAATTTCTGGCGTGAAGTTTTAAGATTATAAATATTTGAATTAATTATAAAGAGAATAACATTTAAATTTCTTATGTCGGTATGACTAGCAGAGAAATTTTCAATGTAAACAGGGGGTAATCCTCTGTGAAGTCATTTTCTGAAAACTTTTGTTTAAGTTTTCAGGCAATTCATTATCAAATAAAAATCACACTTTAGTATGAAGGTATGTTTAGATGCCATGTCTCAAGTCTGTTGAAAATTCGATGCGATAATCTGACCTAAATTTTCTGTTCAATATTGTGAAAACTTCTTCAATACTGTTGAAAGATCATGTCTGCCTATATCTGTATCAAATCTATCGGTGCACAGCGTAAAATACCTTTGCAAAACGGACACCTTCTTTACAAAATAATTTGTAGTTGTATCATATGTAACTCGATTTTGAAAATTTAAAGTTTTTTAATGGAGAAGAATGATACTTAAGTGCAAATTTAGAAAATACATTCCGTAGACCTTTCCTCATCGGCGATAAAGAAATGCAATACGACAAAATCAGCGGTAAAGTTCCGCGGCGCTGAACACGGAACGCATAACCTACTTTCAAAAATATATTTTAGCTTAACCATTTATAATTTAATTTTCAGTTCTGTTCTCACCGATTATTAAGAAAATGAATACAATAAAATCGGCACAATTATTGCGAATTACAAGTAAAAAAGGTAGGCATGCAATTTACACATAGCTCTCTCCCGATAGCAAGAGACATTTTCAAAATTTGTAATTATTTCTTCTTCTTTTTATTTTCTTTTTTTTAAAAAAAAAAGGTCATTTCTGATTAATACAGGGTCCAGGAGAGGTTACACTGGATATTGAATTTTGTATCAAAAATAGTAATCACTCCCATTTCGAACTCACAGGAACAATTTTAGAAACATCACAATTAGTCAATTCATTCACTTGTAGAACATGACATACTACTTTAAATTTCTACCAGTCTCTGAAATATTTTTATATGCGTTTAATGACCTGAAGTGACATATTTTAAGTATCATGCTTACCGTGTGCATTTGTCTACATATTTGATTAGAGTCTTTCTTCCAAAATAAATTTTTCTCCAGTTATCCTTTAAATGATGAACAACACTGGAACACGTTGTCATATGGGTGTGCGATCACGTGTTTCAATGTATATTGCATTTGATACAGCTTTGCATATGATAGGTACTAAAATGCGACAGAAAAATGCAGCCTTAATAGAATTGTATTACATTTCCATTTTTATGGAACCAATGAGTGACCTCTGCTTTTGACTTAAGTTGTAAACAAGAAATGTTGTTGAACGTTATTAGCATACCTAACACATAAACCAATATGCAGCCTGCAATGAAAATACAACTGCGTCGTATCATATTTTATTTTCAACTGCGTCGTATCATTTCTTAAAAATCATTATTTTCTTGGAAAATAAACATCTCTTTTTAATGAAAGTTTAGTAAATGATGCAAAATTATGTTTTGAAGTTAATGGGGAACTCTGAAAACGAGTATATAATTGATTTGAAGGAAAACACGATAGATAAAGCAATACGAACTGCGTCGTATCCACACAATTTCATAAAAATTCGGCCCCGCTTCGAGTTGCAAGTTCGCTATAACTTTTGTTTTACAAAATAGTTGTGCAAGCAACATATACCGAACGAAGCGGAAAATAGTGTAGCGTGTTAATACATATATCTGGTTTTCAGTCATTTCCAACAAAAAGAGTTATAAACAAAAACATACATATTTCGTTCCAAGATGGCGGCGTTTGTTTACATTTTGTAGGATACGACGCAGTTTTGATTCCCAGCCCTGAATATGTATCTTTAATTACGAGAAAAGTAAGAGTAAAGACATGTCTTAACATGTTGACTGTAACGGGAGATTTTTTATATACTAAAAAATTTTGAAAATCAAACAACACGCTTTTTCATAAGTTAACAATATATTTATCAATAAATTAACCAATCACCTTCGTTCCTATTCGAATGTTTAATCACTATAATTATTTTATCACATGTGTTTCAGATGATCCGGCATGAAGCTTTGCGCACTTGGATGACTCTTTACTCTTTCCATAGGGACAAAAGTGTTCTCCTTATTGCCTTCATGAATATCGGTAGCTTGTTGCCTGTATCCCGTAAATCAATGCAAATCTAATTCCATATCTTAATTTGGTTAAAATGCCGTATTGTTCTTAAATAAATCAATTACCATTATTTTCAAAGTCACGTTTGACTCATAACCAAAGCCTTTAATTAATTTTGTATTCTCAAAAAGCTGAATTTGGAGACAATCAAATCATGTGGGGATATTTCAAGCCTGTTCATTGATATTTGTAAACGACATACGGGAAATCAATAAAGTGAAATTGGAAGGGTAGTTGGTTTTGCGTTTCTAAATATTTAAAAGTGTAATAACATAACTTGAAAATGCAAGAAACAGTTTTAACGATTTTTTCAAGATTCGCGTGTGTAAGTGAATATGGTGAATTGTAACTTTCCAGGGATAATGAGCTGCGGCGCTGCGGCATAAACAAAGATTTCCAGGGGAAATAAATCGGAATAGGAGTACGAAAAAATACGATTTAACAGATAACATGTACTGAAAACATAAAGCATATTATCAGACTAGCAAACAAATTTCGGGTCTTTCTGCATAATTCCTAGTGTTCTGTCAAATAGTTCATTCTCGTAATTCTTATTCTATCATTCATCAGTTTATACCGCCACCGTGGTCGATGGCTTAGAGTCGATGACTTCTAATCCAGTTACCTCTCTGGCGTGGGTTCGATCCACGGGAGATGCTTTGGTAGTTTATCGCGGAGGAAGGTAGTCTAGTACTGGTAACTCTGTACTGGTATTTAAAGAAACTACTTAATGCAAAATTTAACAGTACTGTATTACCTAATCTTATAGGAGACAAATGAATTAGTAAACATAAAAACAGTCTTTTTGATTGATAATGTAAATGTGTAATTTCTCTCTTTCTTTAGCACCGACTCAAGCGGTACTCAAAATTCAACTGTAACGTGTTGGAATCAATTATCAATGGTCTTGAATGACCAGAAAGCTAGTTTGGAACTTAATTTACTGTCGTAAATTATATTTATATCTTTCTTATATATTCAAAGTTTATTAAAATAGAGACGAAGTATTCAGACTTTAATCATCATTTATTGTTCTTTAATAATTAAATACATGTAATTAAAACTTCGTAAAAAATGCGCCAGTAATCTATATTCATTTTATCTACTTATTTTAAACACATGCAACGCCAAAAGGTCCATAAAAACATTCAAGTTTATAGCTTGGAAATATAACATCATTTAAAACAAAAAAATCGACTCTTTGGTTACCGTCTTTTTTAAAGGGCAACAAGAGATCAAATAGGCAGACTTTACATCATTAATTATATAATCAAAAGATCAATGCAAGTTGAACTTTTTATGTTTTATTAATATATAATAGTGGATAATTAGCTAATTAATGTTCAAGGTTTTCCTTTGTGAAAATTTACAATGTTTATTCACAAATACCTGCTCATCAAAAAATTGTCTGTTATTTCAAAGTATTCCCACAAGTTTTCCTATCATGAAACACAGTTTTCTTGAAAAGGCAAATGTAATTATCTGAAAGTAAAATTGGTGGTTTGATATAACGAAATAAGACACAACACTTCAATAATTCAATATTTAAAGATTCATTACTTCAGTTTTCTTTTGAAATGAAGTAAATGATTTTCTTTCTTTCCGTTAGAGTTCATTTAATTCACAAATGTTGAAGAGTTAAAAAAGTAATTCAATTATATTCAAGTGTCAACGAAATGGCATGCTTAATAGTTGTTTTTACTGATACATTTAAATCAATTTGTGAATAATAAAGCCAAATGTCATCAGAAGACTACATTGGGTATTGTAATTATTATTGAAGTACATTTTTGTAATCAAGAGTTAGATTGTAAAGGTGACAATCTCACAACGATATAACTGTAAGTACTCGTTAATGATTTAGAAGATATACTTTAAATATCTACTATGTATTCGAACACAAAGAAAATAATACCTTTAATCGTTTTTAATTATTCTTATTGATATTCTATTTATCATTCTAAAGTATTAAGATATAAAAAAAATTAATAACAATAAATGCTGACGAATCAACACTTTCCGTCGCTCTTTCTTGCTGATGTCCAAAGACATTACGCTCTTTAATCGTTGTTTCTTTATTTCATAGGTTATTTATACATTTTTATTTGTCAATCGATTCTTGATATCAATGTATTAGTCACAGTGGTCACCTTATCATTATTCAAAACAATATTTATTACATTAATTAGCTACACAGAATAGACATGAAATTGCTGCAAACAGGAACACACAGTGAAGGATTGAAAATTTTGATCAGATCAATCAATTTAAAGGCTACACTCTTAAATAAACAAATTGTATTGATCGCATTGCATATTTGACAAGATAATTTATTAGACTTCTTACAATCGTTTGGTACACTTTGATAAAAGCTTTTCGATTTTAGAATTCTAAGTAAGGATAGGGATATTTTCAAATGGGTCTAAGGACAATATAAGAATTATATATGCAAGAAAAAAATTCTTACTTCGATAATTTTTTAAAATTTTTAATTTATGAATCAATTCAACAAAATGGCACCTAATAATTATATGGTTGAGTAGCTACGGGCTTTTTTACGCTTCAGCACATTCACAATTGCACGTGTAAATTATTGAAGTAAATTGGTCAATCCACATGTAATGACCAATATCTTATTATCTTGGTGATTTATTTGTGTATCGTTTAGAATATAGATGATTCGGGCTTGAATAATACGGTATTTTCCCTAGATGTGACGTACCTGCTGTAAAAAAAACTTTGGAATAAAGCTGCGGCTGTTATCAAATTGTGCAAAATCTTAATAATATTTACCTTTTTTATTCTAATTTTCATAAATAATTTACAATTCAAAGAGTTTATTTAAAAGAATAATAAGACATCAAAAATTCATAAATCATGTTTTTGCAAAGAAAATGTCCTTATTTACATGTCATACAAATGGATTTTTTGTTTTGTTTTTGATTGTTTGTGTTTTTTTTGTTGTTACAAATTCTAACATTAGAAACGTGCAGGAATAGGACATATATTTTCATCAAATATATATATTAACTTATCAGATTCAAAAGGAGAAGTTGCCGCATTTTAAAAAAGTCGACGAATGGTGCTAGAGATAGCATAAAATGTGACCTTTAAAATCCAAAATGACAGCTAATACCGTTTGTGATATATCAAATTCCTGTTTTATCAAATTATGCAACTTGCTAAACAATGATTACGTGACATTTATGCATTAAATAATTTATATTTGCACAGTACTGTATAAATTATTAATAATTATATACGAAAGTGAGTTAGAAGTTTTGCCTATATACTAGGTAATTCAAAACAATTTTTAAAATTTGTGTGTGGTCTGTTAACTGAAAGCACCTTTTTGTTTCTCATCAATAATCAGAAGAAAATCATTTTTCTAAAGAAGATATTGAAGCTCTATAGATTATTTAGATTTTCTACTCTTTCAATATTCAATCTTTTGTTCAGAAGAGTGTAAATGTGGTAATGATTAGTTATATTTTGCGTCACAACCTTGACAAATCAGACCAATTAGATTTAAAATGATGGATAAATGAATAAAATTCAGAATAAAATCATCTAAAAGCGCATGTTACTAGGCATACATTACTATTGTTCCTATATTTAGTTTCGTGTTGTTTTGAATCCTGTGCTTTCAGCAGTAATTTAAAGGTTGTTTATGACTGTTTTCCGTGGTAAAGTTAGTTATAAATTGAAACAAATTACAAATAAGCTCGGAGTTGTAGACAAAGAATTTTGAAAATAATAGATATTGCCTTGGCGGTATTAATGTGGTTTGATTTGTAAAGTCTCTATCATACATAACGCCTTATTCATCGCATACCTGATCGAAATAAATTTCACATAATGCTCTATCTAATGAAAAAACAAGGATAATGTTTCTGGGAAACAAAGGTTTTGTAGACACAAAGGAACTTTATTTCATAAAAATGTGTATCTGTTCCTACAAAAATGTTATGAGTCAATTTTACAAATGGAATTAATTATTCTAATTGATAATATGCATTTTGATTAGACAATTTTAGTAGTTTTAATCTCCCGGAAATTTTCAAGACACTAACGGGCATGTTATCAATATCCAGATATAAGATGGCATATTCTTTTACAAGAGCCACCGCCGGGCGGGGGCAACGCTCGCACTTTCCAGTACCGTCCATGAACAGGCTCAATCAAACCGAGCCTGCAACATTTTCAATTTTGCCGTGTTGGGCTTTCTTTAGGGATTCTGTATTTATCTATTTTATGATCACATCCGTGTTATTTGTGCCGTGTGGCGGCTGTAAAAAGTCTCCCCGTACATTTAATCAATGATGTTATATTTTCGATCCTTGAAGATCGTTCAACACGACATTATTGTTGTGCTTGTGGTATTTTTAGTTTCAACTTTTTGGCACTTTCTAGTTGGGTGGTTCCAATATTCCTACTTGAATAATGTTGAATCACCCTTAGGATATGTTGCCTGCTTTTTAAATTTGTCTTTTGACGTCCTATCTGTGATACGCAGGCTTCATAACCTCAGATCCCCTTTCAAAATTCCATTTTATTTAGTTCCGCCCATTGTTTTCTCGTTTAGGGCACACGCATTTTTTTACTTGAGGACCATATGCCGCTTTTCATGGAATGGCACTACCGTGTCACATTGAAGGTTCCATGATAACCGCCATATGAACACATCTGCGGATGTTTTAAAATTCTAAATTTTACCAGTTCATGTTAAATGTTGAATTCTGCTTAAGCCGGTGCTAGGGGGCGTGGACGGTAACTTGCACTTTCCAGTACCGTCCATGAACAGGCTCAATCAAACTGAGCCTGCAACATTTTCAATTTTGCCGTGTTGGGCTTTCTTTAGGGATTCTGTATTTATCTATTTTTTTACTTTTTCTAAAAGCAAAAAAAGAAATGTTTGAACAAATTTTAACGTTTCCTTTTTATAAATTTAATCGGTCTGTCTTGTCACATTAGTTTTGTCTATATATTTTGTATATATAAATATACTCATTTATATTTTTAAATAGAAACACGCAATGCATTCTATAAATAGAAACACGCAATGCATTATATAAATAGAAACACGCAATGCATTCTATAAACAGAAACACGCAATGCATTCTATATATTGATATCACTACGGTGGTGGTGGTTGTTGTTGTTGTTGTTGTTGTTGTTGATGATGATAGTGATGATGTTTGATGATATACATACACACCAATAAAAATGTATGGTCAGTTAATGCACAAATCTGAGAAAATTCAGTAATTTAACCTTCAAGGTCAAGGTCATTAAAGAGCCCAAGTCAATTTGGGTTTGACTTGTCCTTAAGAATGTTCTATTATAATATAAAATTGATCCCTTCAATAATAGCAAAGTAACAGCCAGTTACAACCAAAACAATGAAATTTCAATAATTTGACCTTCAAAGTCAAGGTCATTTATGAGTGAAGGTATATCCTTGAAGATCATTATGTTCCAGTTTGAAGAGAATCCATTCAAAAATAACAAAGTTACAGCCAATCATAGCAAGAACAAGCAAAATTTGGACTTTTGACCTTGAAGGTCAAGGTCATTTATGGATGAAGGTCAAGGTTAGTGTGGTCTACTGGAAGGTTTTGTCCAAAGGTTTGTTGTGGCCAAGTATGAAGACAATACACCTAGAACTAAAAAAAGTTATGATCCAGGTACAAGTTTGCGGACGGCAACGGCAACGCCGCCGCGACTATCGCAATACCTCTACTTTTAAAAAAAAGGCGAGCTAAAAACTGGTGTTAATTGGCTTCATTGTTGTGAGAGAATTGACAGCTTTTCTTGATTTACTCTTACCTTGATGCATATTTAAATACTGACAACTTAAATGTAAAACTAGAAATGTGAACTATTAAGCATATGATATATTTTGCATTTCAATACTTAATTTATTTCATTACAACATCTAAAAAAACTGTTGTATCAGTATCGTATCTCTGTTTTGAAGGCAGAATTGTTTCGTAATTTTATAAAAATGTTGTTATTCTTTCAAAATATGACAATTGAATATATTTCATGCTCTATTTATGGAATTTTAAGAGTTTTATTGAATTTCATTGTTCAGACTATTATCTTTGTTATACTTGTTATGATAAACATATCAACAAAAGTACAACAAAAATAATAAACTTTATTTCTTATAAATTCCCTGATTTATACTGACTCGGCAGAACTTGCAGTTTTGATTGGCAAATTCAGAGGTCAAATTTAGGGTCGATTTCACAAAAAAGCACTAAGGACATTAAAACCGACACTTTTGCTCACAAATCTGGTAAAACGTAAGCAAAAATGAAATCAATACAATTTGACATTAGCTTTACAAGAAATATGCTTTGCCTTGACTCTGAGGCGATTCCCTTACAAATAACAATGAAAATTCTTCTTATCTTTTAAAAGAACGAATGAAATAGCATTTCTCTATTCCTTTAAGATTATATCAGTTTTGTCCTACACGATCAAAAGACGTCAACGGAAATGTTAGCGCAGATTAAGGCAGTTAAATTGCCTTAATCAAGCAATGTTTAGTAAGAGAATTAATAACTGTGTGGACATCTGAATTTCTTTAGGACATTTCAATAGGTTAAGGTCATAAATGTTTTGTTATTCCGCTTTCGGAAATAATTTGCAAAATGACTTAATTGTTATGCATTATTTAGGACTGTGGATGTCAGTAACAAAAATACAAAAACTTTTATTATTATAACAAGGTATTGCGGGATATATCCAAAAGAGTTGTGTGTATGTATGTATTCGTTTTAATAGTAGTAATTGCCACTTTACTTATTTCAAATAATAAAATGACACCTTTTTCTTATCAAAGCTCTTAAATTGATCTTGATAACTTGCCAAAATAGAAATGATTTTCGTTGATGGAAAACAGTTCTTTTAAAACAAAACTTGAAATTACCTTCAATTTACTCTATATGTCAATGTTTGCATGGTTAACTGTATTGAATTAGATAACTGAATGAACATTTTAATGAACTTTAGATTTGGAATTGAAGTATGAAAATTGTTCCTACTGTAGGATTTATTCAAAATTTTAATTTTCTTAGAAAATAATAAAAACAACATTTTAAGCGAAAATAAATTAAGGGCCGTCGATCTCGTTTTTGAGTTATCTGTCCTTAAAACATGGCTCATTTCAGGGGTAAAAAAATTAAAGATAATATCTATTTTTTTCTTTTTCATAAGTCTGACATTCCGTAGTGCTAAATTTCATAAATTGATAAAGAGCTGCCTTTTTAATAGTAAAGTAACTTTACTTTTCAGCGAAGTAATTTATGGCATAAAACAATTGTCTTTCCACATCTGTTATTTACGAATACGATGAATTTTTTGTTTTATAAATCAAAGATATACTAGCACTTGAAATTGAATATTATTTTATGTTTTATATTTTCTGGTATACGCTTACCATATTTTCACGCATTGATTATTAAAGTTGTGATATTTCCAAGTATTTTCATAAAAACGAAAACATAATTCAAACAAGGTAGGATGAACGTGATTTTCTTTAAAGTTCAATAAATTGATTTTGTTAATTAATCAAAACATACTAAACTGAATAATTGGCAGCATATGCAAATGTTTGACTATAAAATAAATTGTTAATTAAGAGTAATATCTTTTGATATAAAAGAAATTGTAATCATATTATTTTTATAATTTGTACCTAATGTATGAATCATTTAAATATATTATAAGCGCAACTTCCTGTTCTAAAAATATTATGTTTTTCTTTTTACCATCCACTTAATTTGTTTTACAAACAAAAAACGTTTCTTTAATATTGTTTCCATTCTTGAATAAATAATATAAAGGTTAAATAATATTCAGGTTAAAACACACATACATGTATACATAAAACAAACACTTAAGCATTTTATATAAAACTGATGACACAATTGTAATAAAATATTTCGGAAGTTTGTCAGACATAAATATCACAGACGGCTCATTAAATAATAAAATATTATAACTAAAAACAAGATCTAAAACTCTTTCTTTCCTATGACTAGATATCAATTTCCTAGTTTAATAAAATGTAAGGACGTAAGTGGAAACATGTATAGAGTAGTGTGCAATAACCTCGGATTGCCCATGAAAGCCCGAAGGCTTATTTCCAATGGGGTCCTTGGATATATACTTACTATAATATACAATATAAAACACAAAAACATTGAAAAATACAAAACTTTGGAAACTGGAAAATGTCATTTACGTAAAATATCAAACTTTAGTATTTCCATTAACTTTGCTAAAAGGAAAACAATAAAAATGAAGTCAATATCTAGTCATTTAAGTGGATTTAATTATGAGTTACTAACCTAACTGTTCTAGTAAATGGGCCTTCACAGAGCTTTTGAAATCTCCTATCTTATTAATTTTTTTATGTATGTTGGCAAGGAATTCCAATCATTAATTGCTTTTTGAAAAAAAGTTACATTATCTTTCCCATAACTTCTTGCGACCCTAAAATTGTACTGATTCGACCGAGTTGAATAAGAATGAATGTCTCGAACAGGTATAAAATTTTCTATCATATATGAAGGGCACTGGTTATTAACAATTTTAAAAACATGATTAAGACGTAATTGCTTATTTCTGTTTTCTACATTTAGTAAAGACATATTAGCAAGAATAACATTATTGACACTATCTCTAGGCCCCATACCGTGTATAAATCTAACAATTTTATTTTGACAAATATGAAGCTTATTTTTAAAACACTTGTTCAGGCTCGGGTACCAAGAAGAACATGCATAATCAAGATGACATTGTATTAGTGCTGAGCATAAATATTTTCTAGTCCTAAAATCTAAAACATTTGCTTGCCTATACAAAAACTTAAGAGGTGAATTCACCTTTGTAAGAATACAATTAACAATAGATTCACCTGACAAAGAATCATCAATATTTAAACCTAGATATTTAACAGATTTTGTGGATTCAATAGTATGTCCATTACAAACAATTTTAAACTCTTTAACTTGTTTCAGTTTACGTCTGGAACCAAAAATAAGACATTCAGTCTTTCCTAGATGAAGTGACAATTTGTTATCTACAAGCCAAGATGAACAAGACTCTAGTGTTTGTCCAAGTTTTTGAGAAATAATACTTGGATTTTTGTGAGCAAAAAGAATTGCACTGTCATCGGCATACAGAATAAGTTTACATTCTTGATCTATACTAATTCTCATGTCATTTACATAGCACAAAAATAAAAGAGGACCCAGGATGCTGCCCTGTTTTTTCCTTCAAATTAATTATATACTAATTTAAGAATACGCCATAAACTTCAAAATATAATTTTGCATGATGTAGAATGATTTCATTAAAAATAAATGTTTATTTTCCAAGAAAACAATAATTTATACGAAATGATACGACGCAGTTGAAAATAAAATATGATACGACGCAGTTGTATTTTCATTGCAGGCTGCATATTGGTTCAAGTATGCTAGTAAAGTCCAACAACATTTCTTGTTTGCGAATTTTTGATCATTATGAATGCGCACAAGTGACCTATATAACTTAAGTCGAGAGCAGAAGTCACTCATTGGTCCCACGAAAATGGAAAATTCTATTAAGGCTTCATTTTCGGTCGCATTTTTAGCACCTGTCATAAGCATCTATACAAATTCCGAAAAAGGTGTATCAAATACATTGAAACACGTGATCGCACACCCATATTACAACGAACGTGTTTAAGTGCTGCCTTAGCATGCCCATGAGTTCGAAACTTATGGGGGTGGTTATATTTCATATGCGCAAATTGCATGGCTTCCTTTGTATAATTTACAACAATGTACGACAATTCCGTTATTACTCATGTCTTTTACGCGCCGATTTTATTGAATTAATTATCTTAATAATCGATGAGAACTGATGAGCTTTATGATTTGAAACTTAAATCGGTATTTGAAATAAAATATTATTTCTCTTTAAATACATGATCAGGAAAAATGGTCATTTATTCTGAACAATAAATTTTTAAAATTATATTAATATTAAATGGTTAAGTTACGATATATTTTTGCAAGTACTGCATAAGTTTCGTTCAATCACGTTCAGCGCCGTGGAACTTTATCGCTGATTTTGTCGTATTGCATTTCTTTATCGACGATGAGAACCGTCTACGGAATATATTTTCTGGATTTGCACTATAGTGTCATTCTCTTCATTAAAAATTTTCAAATTCGGGTTAAAAAGGTAAAACGAAAAAAAAAATTGTAAAGTAGTTAGGTTTCCGTTTTGCAAAGATATTTTACTCTTTGCATCGATAAATTTGATATGTACAGATATATGCACGACATGATGTTTCAATAGTATTGATAAAGTTTTCCTATATTAGATTTAAGCCGGGATGAGAAAACTTATGTCAGATTATCGCACTGAATTTTCGACAAACTTAACATACCTTTATACTAAAGTGTAATTTTTATTTGATAATGAATTGCCTGACACATAAAACATTCTTTTATCAGAAAATGTCTTCACAGAGGATTACCCCCTGTTTACATTGAAAAATTTTCTGCTATTCACGCCACTGACGTATCTTTTTTTAAACGAAATATCAAAGTAAAAAGTGATCTTAAAGAGTAAGGAAATATTTCATTTTAACAAAAAATTTAAATGTCATTCTCTTTGAAATTAATTTAAATACTTGTAATCTTCAAACTTCATGTCAGAAGTTTATTAAAAAAAACTGCTTACTTGTACGGCTGACATTTGAGACCATGGTTAACAAATTTGTCGGGAAAAAATCAGAGAGGTGAGTCCGACCGAGGCCGAGCTGTTTATGTTTACTGACTTCAAATCACTTGCACTTAACTGCTGTGAATTTGAAAAACACTAGGGACTTCTGATTCTTTCGTAAGCTAATGGTTCTCTGTAGGTATAACATTTTGCATGAAATAATGCACAAAGGCGCACCTGTGGTAACGCCAAGTAAAGTGTAGAGTGAAAGTTTGAAATAAAATCACAAAAAGCAGTCATCACCAAGAACATACACCACAGTTTACTAAGAGCGTAGCTAGCCAAAATGAATTTTATGACTTCTATATTTTTGCCAAAAAATATGGATAATATTGAACATAAAGGAAAAAATAAGCAATTGTTTCAGATATTATGATAAATAAAGTAACATGTTCATATTTAACTGAAAAGTAGCTTTTGCAATGAAAATTGGACATGACACAATGCTTTCTAAATAATCAAAAGCATCAGAACATTGCTATAAACTGCAAATGATCTTAGTATTTTCATCTAGCACAAGTGAGTATCCGGTACAATAGACATATATAGCCAACATATCCCTGTTGAAAAGAATGCCAAAAATACAACTGCGTCGTATCATATTTTATTTTCTACTGCGTCGTATCATTTCGTATATATTATTATTTTCTCTGAAAATAAACATTTATCTTTAATGAAATCTTAGTATATGATGCAAAATTATATTTTGAAGTTTATGGTAAACTCTGAAATGAGTATGTAATTGATTTGAAGGAAAAACGATATATAAAGCAATATGAACTGCGTCGTATCCACAAAATTTAATAACAATTCTGGCCCGCTTCGAGTTGCAAGTTCGCTATAACTTTTGTTTTACAAAATAGTTGTGCAAGCAACATATACCGAACGAAACGGAAAATAGTGGAGCGTGTTAATACATATATCTGGTTTTCAGTCATTTCCAACAAAAATAGTTATAAACAAAAACATACCTTTTTCGTTCCAAGATGGCGGCGTTTGTTTACATTTTGTAGGATACGACGCAGTTTTGATTCCCAGCCCTGATGAAGCGAATTTAGTCTTTTACAGGAAAATGTTCTTAGCAACAACTGTCTTTAATATGCAGCCAACACTATGGTTAGACGAAAAATGTAATTGTAGCTATGACATTGTATCTGAGCAATAAAGATAAAGTTCACGAGCATAATGCGCAAGTTATCTCCATCCTATAGAAGATCTCTATAATCCGAAAGTCTGATAAATTATCAATATGCGTGTCTATAAATACAGTGTGCAATATGTTTTATAAAAAAAACATTGTTTTACAAAGGCCAATGAACAGGATATTTTAAAATTTAAAACATTTTGGAAAAAACCCCAAAAAATTATAAAAAAAAAAAATTTTTTTACTAAATGGAAAAACCCAAATAAAAATCTTTGGCCCTAAAATTCTTTTTTTTTTTTTAAAAATTTATTAATTATCTCTTTTAATTCTTTTTTTTTATCGAATTTGAAAATTTTCAATTAAAAAAATTTTTTGGGAAATTTTCCATTAAAAAACCTTTTTTAATACAATTACAAAAAAGGAATTCAGACCCATAAATTTAAAAAATTTTAAACAAAAAGGGGAAAATTTCAAAAAAATTAGGGAAACCATTTCAAAAAAAAAAAAAAAATTTTAAATCAAATTTTAAAAAAACCCTTAAAAAGGCATTTTTAATTTTTTAAAATTTTTTTTTTTTTTTTTAATTTTTCTTTGTTTTTTTTTTTTTGTTTTTCTTTTAAAATTTAAAAAAAAAAAAAAGGGAAATTTTACAATCATGCTGTTTGTTATATATAGGGCATGTGTTATTACTATATTCGCATTCAGTACAAATTCTACTAAAGTCATCTATTTCTTTCCTCGTATAAAATGTACATTTCTTTGCATTAGATGTTTTATTACCATTACTTTTATTTTGATGAGAGTAGTCTACTTTGTTTTTTTTTTTAAATCCGACGGATGATTTACTATATTACACTTTTAAATGTTCAATAACTGCTGTGTATGATATATAGGGTTAAGCACGATGAAGCTGATAATGGTGAATGTAAACTTGTTAAAAATTAAGATGTTTATTGTACTTTTATATGAAGTCATTTATTCAATACCGGGAAAAGTTCAACTCAAGTTTGCCAAAATCATTGCTTTAATATTCAATGCGATAATCGCTATTGTCTTATACTTGTACATCTTTGAGTGCTTTGGAAAAAAAACCCACTCAGCTTAAGGTCTAGTCTGATTAATTTTAACCAAGCACATCTGTAAGTGAAAAATCTAAATCAAAACACAAAACCGCTTTGTAATTCATTTTCAAATGCTTACAGTGTTTTCATTAAAATATAACTTCAGCAATGTAATACGTTTCCATCAGGACGCAACAGTATAACTTCAGATTATAAACATCGATTTCCCCGACAAGAATGGCATTTAATAAAAGGGAATAAAGATGCTAATCTAAAATAGCTTAGCTGAGAACATTACAATGGCATTTATTCGACAATGCACTTATGTTATATTTAATGTAAGTCCATTTCATATAGCTACTGCACATTTTAGATATTGTGCCCACGCAAACGTAAAAAAAAGAATCTTTAGATGAATGTATTTAACAAAACTAACAGGAACAATGTGTCTGAGCCATATTTAATTTGTTGTTTACTTAATAAGCAAAGCAAAAGTATTGTTATTTAGGAATGCTAAGAAACTGTGAAAACTAAACTTTGTAATGAAACGTTGCATTCCAAAGTTTAACAATATTTAAAACGCATCGTATTTAAGAAACAGGGGTTCAGAGCATGCTTTGTTATGGAGTGAGTATTTTTTAATTTTGTAGAATTTGTTTTCGGAAGTTAATCAAGTGTTGTTTCTTTGGTTGTTACGCAGATATTAACATCTTTTTGGTCATTTTTTAAGTGGTTCGAAAACCTCACCATAAAACAAAATAAAATGTTATTATTAATACTTTTATTGTCACACACCTATTTGCATTTTTACCGAAATTTCAATAATCAGAATTTCATATTTAAGGGATTTTTTTTGTATTAAATTTGTTTGCTTTGTTTTCATTTTGGACTCATACAATTTACAAAGTGAATTTTAGAAACAAATGGTTATTGCCTGAAACACTGACTTTTCTTTAATAAATGCGTACAATAGGCTCCCCTTTCCACAGGCTAAAGTGACACATATTTTCAAGATACTCAAGGCAGTACTCATTTATATGAAATCCAAAATCTTAAATCGAAAGCATCTCCAGATATATATAAAGAAGTTCTAAAAATATAAAACACTTTTACAATCTACGCCGATGCTAAAACATAGGCTTTGTGCTTTGCTATCAAATGGAATGATAATTATATATATTCAATATATATGCTATTCCTAAAATGATACGCAAATGATGAACAATATGTTATGGAGCTCGACATAACAAGACTCAACAAACTGCCTTTGATGACTTAATCCATAATTTTGAACCGGCATGCTGGTCTTAGAAGAAGTGTATCTTTAGTTCAACCTGTTAAAATCGAGAAAAATGTTGTAAAATACTATTAGCAATATATTTTATATAATCAACATATTAACAGTCTATGTCTAAGTGCATTGGCATTGCATGTGTGATTGGAATGTTTCGTACAGACAGGATTGGTAAAAAAAACTTAGGTAAGTCATAAATTAGATAAAAGTATTGAGGGAGATAAATAATTATTTTCTTATTTTCGAATGTCCAACCTCATGAGTAAAATTATTAATTGAACCAATGGTGCTTTTTATCACGATTAAAGAAGCCTATAATGTTGGTAATAATCCTTTTAGTTAATCCAATGAGATAAATTTGTTACATTGAACTTATTAATCTCTAAAATAAAAAATATATCACTAATGTACTCGTACATATTTATTAAAACCTGTTTACAATAAGATCATAAAGCTATTTATATAGACATATTGAAAATATAGTAACAATATAGTTTTGGATTACTTTAAAAACGATGAATCGTGTGGAATTCAGGCAAATGGCAATTGCAGAAAAATGCATTTCTAGATTAAGCTGTAAGTGAGCATGTTGATTAAGCTAAGAAATATATAAGGAAGAAAAAGAGAGTAAGTATGACATTATTTGAAATTCCTTCAAATATAAACTTTATTCTTTTATTTGCTGAACTTGTCTTTAAAGCTTTAAACGTTCCAGTTGAAAAGAATATGATATGACCTATGCATATTATCTTGAAGAGGAAAATATTACAATGCCTCCTCAGTTGAATATTTTAGCTTTGAAGTTATGTTATGTTGAATATTTAAGCTTTCAAAATGTTATGAAGCGGACACTCAACACTGTTGGTGTTTATTTCAATATGTGAACGACTTTACATCTATTTTTGGAAACATTCAAATAGCGTCAATGTATATAAAACTTATAACTTATGAAAACATGATTTACTTTGAAAGATTTTTGTGTATTTATATCTGCAATATGGTATGAACGTGACAGAAAATTGGATAGTAGATTGAACATTAGCTCCATAAACACGCGATGTTTTGTCAGACGACAATTAATTGTGTGGACATTTTATCCCTTGAGGGACGTTGCAGAAGGTTAATGTTATATTGCTCTGTGCAATTTAGTTTGTCACGTATGAAAATCGTATGCTAGATTTTTTTGACATTAGATTTAATTACAGAGGAGAAGCAGAAAGACAATTCTCACCCCTATAAATGCCCTGGTGTTAATTTATAAAATAAATAAAATGTTTGTACAATTTCTCTCTGCAACTAAAAGATCATCTGAAATAATTCAAGTCAGATAACCCTGTGTATAAATTTGCTTTCATTAGAAATAAGTCAGTAAGGTTAGACATGTGCAATAATAATTGAACAAATTGTCAATGGATGTAGGTGTGATAGAGGCAAAGTAAGGCCGTATGAACACATCTACGGATGTTTCTAAATTCAAAATTTCACCATTTTGGTGTTTAAATGTTGAATTCTGCTTAAGCCGGTGCTAGGGGGCGTGGACGGTAACTTCAGGAGAATAAACACTTTATAAAAATCCATCTACGCCTACACACTGATGTATTTTCGAACCTGTGTCACATCAAAATAATGTTCATCGATAAAAGACATATATCATAAACGCTCAAAACATTTGCTTCCAGAAAATGTTTTCATGGATATATTGATCAATAGAAAAATTTAAAAGAGGTAAAGGTACTTAACTGTTTTGACTGTTTAGTTCGGTTTTACGTCACACCGACACATAGGTCATATGGCGACGTTCCAGCTTTACTGGTGGAGGAGGACCTCAGGTACCCTTTCGTGCATTATTTCAAGCACAAACGGGAACCTGAGTTAAACCATCGACGTTCAGTAAGCTAACTGGATAGCTTCCTCACATGAAATATGATAAACAAGATCAAAAAGGAAAGGCGGCGTTCAATGAACGCAACCCCCATATGACCCAGCCACAAGAACCAGTGGCAAGGAGCCTCTAAATTCCCTGTCGGGATTCGAACCCATAGCAGTGAGGGGCAAGTGGTTTGAAGTAGGTAATGAGATGAATAGATGTATATGTAGCCTTTACAAAATTCATTATTAATACGAAACCAATTAATATTGAAATTTGAATATTTATATTACATTTTAGAAAATAAGGATGACAGTTCCTTCGTGTCAATCATGTTAATCATCTATAATCATATGAGAATTAATGTAAGCTTAGTTTGGTTATCATAGACAATACGTAAGTATTGTTATCATAGACGTTAGTATTTAGAAAAAAAATGTGGGACATACATAGTATCTTGAAATAATAAAAACATTTAAAAATTCGCAATGTTGACAATCTGAAATGTTTCAAAGAAAATACAAAACATATTGTTAAGTTGTGTGTCTGAAGAAAGTATGTGAATGAGTCAATCACTTTGATATTTTAGTTAAGTTATCTTATTATAGACATTACACATAGTAAACATGTTTAAGTCTTTATAGTTTTCTATTTCAGATGACAACATTGGAAATAAGATATATATGATTGCTGTTGTATATTTTACGTTCTCTTAATAAAAATATTATTGTGATGATGATGATGATGATTATTATTATTATATGTTTAAAAACATACTTGCAACTAGTTGCATTGGATGGACATTAATACGACATGCATTCATCCAATACTTACTTACGTACTTCAAAATTATAATTAAGTAAGAAAACTGCATATATAATTAAATACAAAAATGTTGTTATCATAATTATTTCAAGTTATTTATTTTTTCACAAATCTCGTATTGTTAAAATTCATTATCCTAAATTTAAAACGTGTACACGTACTATCCATATAAATGACAATTAATAACAAACGATTTATCATGCTTTTGTTGAAATTGAAAGTGATGCAATATATTTTCATTTGGCACATTAATTATTTAAAAGGACTTAAGATAATTTAATATTCTTAACGTATCATATTTTATTACGCTTTTGTCAAAGAATTAAATACAATAGCAATAATGTATGTCGAAAAATATACATATATGTATATCTAAAGTTTAAAAAAAATGTTACAGCTTTGCTTTGTTGGTTGTTCGGTTTCATTTAACTATGAACAATTTATCTTAAATAGAAACGTATTTTATTGTCTCCTGGGCCCAATACGATAATAAATAGCATTTTGCAATAAGCTGTAGGGAGATAACTAATGAATATTGTCTAGGAAATTTTCCAGATTATAACACGAAGTAACCATGTCCAGTCCCGACGGTCGCAAAACATTTGCTGACAGTAATCGACTAATTACACCATTTCTATATCATAAAATCACAAAGGCACCAAACTTAGTAATAAATCTATCACAACACCAACACGATTGCAAAACCACCAGACTATGACTTTCAAAAGTATTTAATTACATAGTCTTAAATGAAATACATGTATGTCAAAAGGAAATCTAACTGATGATTGATCTGGATCACACTATGACATTACAAGAATATGTTGTTATTTTATATAGAATACAGGTAACATTTCAGGTGTATAGTATATGTATTTCAGTTTCAGAAACAAGTATGTTCAATTTAAATTAAACTTTAAGTTTAAAGTAACAAAAAGATGACTATTATTATTATTATAAATATAGATATCTTAAACTTTGTAAACAATTCCTGCTATGATGGAAGGACGAATATTCAGAATGTACTACCAAAAGGAAATCTATTTCAGTTTCTAAAACCGTAACAATTCGTTTGATAAATGTAATAATTCATATGTTATATGTATGCCCTTTTATCCAATGTAAACGTTTCATTTTGGCTATATGCATTATGTCATATTCGATACTATATTGCATTTATATTAGAAAGTTTACACAATTTGGCGAGAATGTATTTAATCAAAGAAAAATACCTTCTAATGTATATAGATATCCTTTGATTTACCGGGTACTCTTGTAGTAAAATTGGTATTAAGGTGATAAAAGTGATGAATAATTTATCATTATTTTGCTATCCAATAACTGCTAATGATCGTACAAACTTCACCCACTCTCTTGCTGACAAAACATGAAATGCACCTCATAGTGTGCATACTGCTGAGTGAGTTATTTCGTTTCTGAAAGAATATCATGTTTTACAATTCTCTTGTGTTATTACGGATAATATATTGTCTACTAATATAAAGCAATTACACTGTCGGGATTTGTCTAATGGCGTCCTTCCTGAGCAGTTTTATAGATTTTGTTTACGAAGAAATACTCTTCATGTATGACGGTCACAAAACATTTTCCTCAGAATAATCGCCTTACTACGATTATTAATGAAATTGCATTGACATCAAGCTTTTGAAACATCACGAACGGACAAGTCTGGCCAGATACTTATTCTCTGATTTAAGTGTCATATAGATTTAATCGGCACAACTTCTAAGCAAATGAACGTAATGGCTATTCGCAATTCGTATAAAATACATGTATATAGAGTGAAAATCAGTGTTTATTTTGACAAACGAAAAACGTTTAATATTGAAACATTTATAGCAAAATCGCAGATATGTCGCGTTGAAAAATGTACATGCACTTTTACTTTAACACATCAATTTGTATAATCTGAAATGACACGTTTAACCTAAAGGAAATAAGATATTATTACATTTATAGGGAAACAAATTCCATTCCCTAATTAAACCAAAAAAGAAAATGTTTTAAAGAAGCATAAAGACTATGGTATCATACCGAACATCCAAGCAGTCGGATGTTTTTTACTCTTTAATCAGAGTCTTTTTCAATCATCATCAATTTTAATTCGTATGTTTGTATGTATTAAAAGCGCGGCGAAAAAATGCTTGTCTATTCATTGTTGTAACTTACTGCAAATGCTAAATAAAAAAAGAACTTTAACATGATGTACATCTTAAAGATTCTCTACTTGCATCAGTTGATTAAAGCTCAGATGGTAATTTATCTACGTATAATATAGAATAGGCACTTTTGCCTTTCGTATAAATGGTATAATTTTGTTTTAGATATATAAAATTTGGAACCTTTTCAATTTCACTGTCAAATTTACAGGCTAAGAATAGATATTTCATAAAGTTTATTTCTAAAAGTATGTAAAAGCACGAACAATGACATGGCAATTTATAACGTCTTCAAGTTAGAGACATTCATCATCTAACACTTATCTATTCGCCATAGGTCAACTATATTGCCACATGTGTTTCATTGATGTAATATAAGATGATTCTTTGAATAATTTACAAATGCCAATATCTAAATAAAGCTCTCAAGGATTTAGTGCTTTTTAGGTTTGGGCTGTTTAGTCTAAAATTCTAAAATTGAAGCCATCATGATGCCTCCACTTCTCATTGCCTTAGCAACAAATTTACGGACATCAATATAGATAAATTATACCATTTATACGAAAGGAAAAATAAAATATAAATTATTGTACAACATTATAACACTTCTTAATCGCCCAGATATTTAAGTACTAAACTAAATGTTTAAGATTTATGATTATGTTATTATTTTGTCCTTCATGAGCATATGATTGCCTTAATATTTAAGGGTTTGTGTCTTTGAGGAATAATGTCTTAATTAAATTTCAGTATCATTGACGAAATCTGAGTCTGTATTGAACTACCTTATATATTTTTAAGAAAGAGAAAAGTAAGCAGGCTTCATAGTATTTCAAAGTAAACGTATATTTTCACAGACATAAAATCTGCACTGTGACATTAAAATAATCAGATTTTTTTCAGATCAAACATAAAAATCTTCTTATGAGATAAAAAACAAATTACGCATTCGTTAATTAATTATTACAGTTAGCATTTTGTTATTGTCATTTATTAACAAAGCACTTTTAATGGATTTTTACACGCCTTTACCTAGATAATAATACGATAGGTATAGTGTTATAATAAAGCAATAATTGTCGCGAAATACTATAATAAAACAACCGTCAGGGATGGACCTAATGTAATAAAATACTTATAATTTGATAAAAGCTTTAAGGCATTTCTAGGCAATATCTATTTTGGTTCTCTCTCTCTGCTTATATATTTTACATTTTGAATCATTTACTTTCTAAGTACACAAAACAATAATATACTCCAGAAAAACTATAAATAGTGCAGACCAAGACCAGTTGTGACGTCCCTGCCATCTCATCCAATCTGCACTGTAGACTGTTCAGTTAGTATATTTTTTTAAACAAATGTTCTCTCTGTAAAGAGAAATAGTTTTTTAAAGATTTTAAAGATAAGCACATTAAAAATTCCTTTCATGGAGTGAACTTTAAAAAAAACTTATTTCATCGAGTTAAGCAACAGTAAGTAAAGCTATGTTGCAACCAGTTTTGCAATAAAACGAGTTTTGCAATAATTGATTGCAAATTCGTTGCGATGATATATTTTTGTTGCAATATTGTCTCAATGAATTTTGCAATAACAACGAGTTTTGCAACAAATTATTCTAAAAAGATTTGATATAAAGATCATACTATAAACAAAATCAATGTATCTTTTTTATATAAGGATTGTCATACTGTGAGTTTATTCATTAAATTTGTATTTATGATTTAACATCAATGTCCATTCTAAACTGATATATTTATTATTGCAAAATATATGATAATTTAATGGTTATTTTAGTAAATATCATTAATGTACATTACAAATAACATCTGTAGTTTTACAAAATAAATGGCACAAAACTGTGACATACATAGATATCATCTTGTAAGTAGTTCATAACTCAAACGTCCTGAGTTCAAGTCTTGACACTATTATTGCAAAACTCGTTGTGACGACATAATTATGTAGCATGTTTTTCACAACCAAATTTGCAATAAAAAAGGAGCATGGCAATAAATTAGTCTTATAATAGATTTGATATAAAGATTACACTCTAAATGTTACACTCTTATGTTCGTCTGTTTATAAAGATTGAAATGCAGTGATTTTATTCATTAAATTTGTATATTTATTGTATGATTCAACATCAATTTCCATTCTAAAATCATATTATTGCAAAACCCGTTGCAATGATATATAATTTTGTTGCAATGTTTTCACAGCCGGTTTTGCAATAAAATCAAGTTTTGCAATTAGTTACTTTATTGTCAGTTTTTATTAGAGTATACCCGTAACTCAATTATGTTTAACAATTTTGTATGAATTACTTGCAAGAAACGTATTTTCGGTAAAAAAGATATTAATGATTTAACGTAAAATTCATGTTTACAATCAATTTTCTATTGCAAAATATCAATTATAATAGAATGCTTTTTAAGAATATCAGCACATTTACATTATAAACAACTGAAATTTTGCAAACTCTTTGGCTCAAAACTCTGTGATATACATATTGTTTGAATTTTTCTATAAGGATTTATATGCAGTTACATTTTTTCATTCATTAGATGTGTTTATATTATTTAGCATTTTTTTCCATTCTTAAATGATGCTATAATTTAATTGCAAAATATATATATAGTTAACAAAAAATCTTTACACGATTTTCAGTACATTTATAGGTTTGCAAACTCTAGGTTCAAAACTTTGTGATATACACATATGATATTGCTACAATTTCAAAATTTATAAAAAATTTAGAGTAAGTGTTAACACTGGTTTGGATTTACTGATAACAGAAAAATTTATTGCAAAACTAGTTGTGAAAAAATTGTAACACAATTATTATTATGTCTTCGTAACGAGTTTTGCAATAATATTGTTTGTACTCTCTCAAAAGTACTTGTAAGTGTCGTTATTGTTTCAAGATCAAATACGTATATCACAGAGTTTTTGGTCAAAGTGTTGTTGATAATGTAAATGTGCTATATGTGATTAAAAACATTCAATTATCACACATTTTGCAATTATAAATGAATGAATTTAAAATGGGAATTGATGTTAAATCATATATACAAATTAAATTAATAAACTCACCGCATGTCAATCATTATATAAAAAAGATACACATGGATTATCTTGCTATTAAATCTAAAATACGAATAATTTATTGCAAAACTCTTTTTTTATTGCAAAACTGGTTGTAAAAACATGCAACAAAATTATGTCATCGCAACGAGTTTTGCAATAGATTATTGCAAAATTCGTTTTATTGCAAAACCGTTTCTAACAAGGCTCTGTTGGGTATTGTGAAAAGTAGAAATTGTCTATTGAACAATGATAAAAATGTTATATCTGGAAAAATTGAAAATGCGACTTAATTACAATTACGTTTAAGAAATTAATTTGAAATTAATATGTATCTCGTGTGTTTAGTTAATTGATTTTGCGTTATGTTAAAGTTACATTTAATAAATTTCACAAAAATCTAAATAGCGACATTTCATTAATAAATTGGGTTTTATATCGACTCCATGTCTTATTTTGATGTCCAAACAACCAAAATTCGTTTTATTAATTTAGTGATGCCGTGTCAAGAGAAATAAAGCAACTTTCAACTCAATCGTACTTTTTAAAAAATATCCTACACCAAACAGGAAAAATCATCACATAATAAACATAAAACTGTGATATATCTAAATTTTATTTTCTGTCAAATATTATTAGATTTGAGAAATTACAGAATACTTACAAGGTCGTTCTTATAGGGATATGTTGAAATATAAGGTTGAGATGTATACAATACCTATGAGTGTAACATTCTTTAACATGTAGCAACAAGCAATCCTGTAAATGTAATGTCAAAACAAATATGGAAGTGCTCGCATCGTCTCAAAATAAGCAACAACACATCCTAACACTATTGGTGACGCATAAGCACGTTGCGATAAACTATGTAATGTGTGGTAAACTTCTCGAGGACAGGACTTCATTTAATCGTTCGTTACTTTCTGTTGCACGAATTTGCTAATGTATGTAAAAGTGGAGAAGTAGTAAAACTCCTATTCGTTTTAGAATCTGAAGTGTTCCATTTGTCACAAAACTTTATTTGAATAATAAAAGAGTGGCGAGTACATTAAACTTTTATTTGTAGCTGAACATCAATCACAGAATTGAATTTTTCAATATGATGTGTGCTTTCAAATTATACATACTTAGTTCTCAAACGAACAATGATCTTTTTGTGGGATTCTAATTGGGCGTCCTCAGTTGACATCCCTGATTCAGCTGTATTTCGGACATATGATCGTCCCTGACCGTCTGGCAGTGTCATTGCATGCCAAGATGTGCTTGACCCACTTGAAGACAAGTTTCCCAAAAGGGTGCTCATAACTGTTTCTGGTCAGAGGTTTCTTAAAGTGTTGAAATTTTTAGCTAAAATCTATAAAATTTCTGAACGTAAAATTACAATCAAGAACCATGGTTACTTTATTTATGTAGTTCGAACGCTATTTATGATTGGACCTTAAATGCGAATTGTCGTTATTAGAAATATCACTAATTTCACTTTCATAGAATGCATCGGAAATACAAAATATTACAATTCAACGACATAATAAATAAGTTACAAAGATACTTCAGTCAATAGTAAGTTACATATCCAAAGTAATTTAGAAAATATATGAATTTACAAATGAAGACAAAGTATTTTTGATAATCCTCTGATACATACATGAAAGACACTTGAATATTATTTCGTCATATTCATTACATTTTAAAACTGCAAAAAATTATATTATAATTGATTAATGCAGTTGGTGTTACAGTAAAAGCGATGTCGGGTAGGAATGAAAGTAGTAAAATACAAAATAAGTAAGTTATGTTGTTCCCGAATGCTGTTCACGAATCACTTTTGTTAATTTGCAGAATAATGTCCCAAACAAAAAGCACAATTTAAATTTAATCTGTCTCACGTCGTTTTTTGTCTGACTTTCAACGAGAAATCAGTTCCTTCCGGATATAGAAGTTCGAATATAACGTTAAATGAATGGAGTGCTTAAGGACATTAATCTATTTAAATTTCATTATTCCAAGAATGTCAAAAAGAGGCTGTGTGATTTTTAAACTGCCGTCTTTTGTCTCTTTAATTTAAAAAGAGATATTCAAAGGATTTGCTTTTGCTAACTGATCAATCCTTTTTCTTTCTTAAAATTTTCATAATTTTATGAACATTGGACTTAAATTTTTTTTTCACATATTTTTATAAAGAAAATTTGTTATATTCATTACATTGTTTAACTTAGTGGCAATAATGCACTGGTTATTGAACCGTTTCCCGTACTCGAGAACAATAATGCTCTAAGACTAGAAAAAAAATGCAACAAATTTTTAATTGAAATTAATTCAATTCATAAATAAATCCATTAGAGGTCTTTGTATAGAAGATGAGTTAAGTTTGACACATAGTATTTCAGATGTAATGGTTCTATAAAAATGTACATCTACCAGCAAATTATGCACTACTGCAATTATGCATATATACCAGATCGATTGCTTTTGAAAAAAATGGCATTTCATAAGAAGTACAATTTTTTTGTTTACCTCTTCAAGATCCTGTAACTATATTATGTTTTTGTGGTTTTATATCAAAATTTTGATTCTAAAATGAAGATTTATCAATATTGCAAGTTCCAAAAAGCATTATTTGTAAAGATATCACCCAATTAACATTTCATGTAAATAAAGGAAGGTTTTTAGAAATTTATTTTCTATAAATCTTAAGCCAACTTGTTCAATAAGTAATGAATGCATATATTTTGATGATTACACATAATGCGTATAAACATGTGGAGTACATTTTAAACATAAACTAAAACTATACTTTGTTTAAATACAAGGTAAATATATCGTTATATATAGACACATACTTAAGGCCATGTTTGTTAACTTTCTTGTGATGTTCGGATGACCTAAAGGCAGAATTTTCCAAACAAACATCAATTGTACTTTTGATTTCGCCATAATAAGATTGCAGACATTTACGCTTAAAACTCATTTTGGTCGTCTGGACAAAACAATTATATTTTTTCTAAACTATCAAAATGCTTAAACCATTTTACTTTAAAGAGAATATGCGATGCTACAATTATTTCGAAAGCGTTAAACGGGTGTAAGTTGTAGTCCTCAATTAATTATACAGACATTGTGGAACTCGAAAGATCTCATAGATATTGCATTTAAGACTTGCACTGATTTCAAAATGGAAAATTAACAGTGTTTCCTTTTAATGCATTAGATGCCGCTCCCATTGACACTATCATCGAACAAAGAACATTGCAATAGTTTGGAAAATTATGTAGACTTTTAAAATCTTTCATTTTTGTTGTCCTAGTAAAGTTTCCAAAGCGATACTTATTGGTTGATAGCCTGAACCATATTTCGCTTCTGTTTTTTGGCAGTTAATCAGTTATAAAAAATTTTGTCTTTGGTATGGAAGTCAAAACACGTTTTTTTGCACATTTTGCTGCCTTTATCACAACTTATTTCACATGAAAAGGTATTTGTCAGATAACATTTTACATGATCTAAATACAATATGATAATATTATAAAACACATATTTGCACTTTCCAAAGGAGAAAAAGATGTTCATTTATGAGGTTTTATGTGCCTTTAATTTGTACTTTGAATCACACTTTTGTCTGCTACTTCTGATCTAATTTTCGTTGGAGATTCTTAAGAACGCATGATGTTATTATGATTCTGACAGATATGTACGTATATTGCAATATGATGATTGTATATTATTATTATTATTGTGTTTTTCAGTATTTGAGAAATAAAATACATTATTATTAAAAACGTTATTTAAAGACGTTTCCTGTCTTCTGAATTTATTCCTTCCATTTATAGATCACACTTTTAGCAGGAAATGACATTTAAAAGCCGCCAGCTTGATATTGGCAATATTTTTAATCAATAGTACTTTAAGCCTCATATTTATTCAATGTATTTGCAACTGCATTATTTGTACAGTCTTTTGGGCTACGTCAGCTTGTTAGTTTCCTTTTCTAGTGTATTTAAATTATTTCATATGGATTTAATAGGCACAACTTCTGGCTATTCGCAGTTCGTATAAAATACATGTATATAGAGTGAAAACCAGTGTTTATTTTGACAAACGAAAAACGTTTAATAGTGAAACCTTTATAGCAAAATCGCAGATATGTCGTGTTGGAAAATGTACATGCACTTTTACTTTAACACATAAATTTGTATAATCTGAAATAACACGTTTAACCTAAAGGAAATATGATTTTATTACATTTATAGGGAAACAAATTTCATTTCCTAATTAAACCAAAAAAGAGAATATTTTAAAGAAACATAAAGACTATGGTATCATACCGAACATCCAAGCAGTCGGATGTTTTTTACTCTTTAATCAGAGTCTTTTTCAATCATCATCAATTTTAATTCGTATGTTTGTATGTATTAAAAGCGCGGCGAAAAAAATGCTTGTCTATTTATTGTTGTAACTTACAGCAAATGCTAAATAAAAAAAGAACTTTAACATGATGCACATCTTAAAGATTCTCTGCTTGCATCAGTTGATTAAAGCTCAGATGGTAATTTATCTACGTATAATATAGAATCGGCACTATTGCCTTTTGTATAAATGGTATAATTTTGTTTTAGATATATGAAAATTTGGAACCTTTTCAATTTCACTGTCAATATCTTTCTGTGAATAGAAGAATAGATATTTCATAAAGTATATTTCTGAAAGTATGTAAAAGCACGAACAATGACATGACAATTTATAACGTCTTCAAGTTAGAGACATTCATCATCTAACACTTATCAATTCGCCATAGGTCAACTATATTGCCACATGAGTTTTATAGATTTAATATAAGATGATTCTTTGAATAATTTACAAATGCCAATATTTAAATAAAGCTCTCAAGGATTTAGTGTTTTGGAGGTTTGGAATGTTTTCAATTTAGTGGTCTAAAATTGAAGCCATCGTGATACGTCCACTTCTCATTGCCGTAGCAGTTTACGGACATCAATATAGATAGCCTACTTAAATAAATTATTGTACAACATTATAACACTTCTTAATCGCCCAGACATTTAAGTACTAAACTAAATGTTTGGTTTAAACTATATTTTATTTTAGCAAATATATATATATATATATATATATAATTATACAACATATTACAATAAAATGCAAAAGGATTGAGTAAAAAGCTAGAAGCTTTTTTAAACTAAATGTTTAAGATTTATGATTATGTTATTATTTTGTCCTTCATGAGCATATGATTGCCTTAATATTTAAGGGTTTGTGTCTTTGAGGAATAATGTCTTAATTAAATTTCAGTATCATTGACAAAATATAAGTCTCTATTGAACTACCTTATATGTTTTTAAGGAAGAGAAACGTAAGCAGGCTTCATAGTATTTCAAATTAAACGTATATTTTCCCAGACATAAAATCTGCAAATTAAAATAATCAGATTTCTTTCAGATCAAGCATAAAAATCTTCTTATGAGATAAAAAAAACAAGTTACGCATTCGTTAATTAATTATTACCGTTAGTATTTTGTTTTTTGTCATTTATCAACAAAGCACTTTTAATGGATTTTTACACGCCTTTACCTAGAAAATATTATGATAGGTCTAGTATTATAATAAAACAATAATTGTCGCGAAAAACTATAATAAAACAACCGTCAGGGATGGACCTAATGTAATAAAATACTTATAATTTGATAAAAGTCTTAAGGCATTTCTAGGAAATACCTATTTTGGTTCTCTCTCGTTGCTTATATATTTTACATTTTGGATCATTTAATTTCTTAGTACACAAAACAATAATGTTCTCCAGAAAACTAAAATTAGTGCAGACCAATGCCAGTTGTGACATCCCTGCCATCTCATCCAATCTGCACTGTAGGCTGTTCAGTTAGTATATTTTTTTTTAAATCAATGTTCTCTCTGTAAAGAGAAATCGTTTTTAAAAGATTTTAAGGAAAGCGAATTAAATTAAAATCCCTTTCGTCGAGTGAACTTTAAAAAAACTTATTTCGTCGAGACAAGCATAGTAAGTAAAGCTATGTTGCAACCAGTTTTGCGATAAAACGAGTTTTGTAATAATTGATTGCAAAATTCGTTGCGATAATATATTTTGTTGCAATAATGTCTCAACCAATTTTGCAATTACAACGAGTTTTGCAACAAATTACTAGTATTCTAAAAATAGATTTGATATAAAGATCATACTAGTGTATCCTTTTTATATAAGTATTGCCATGCTGTGAGTTTATTTATTAAATTTGTATATATGATTTAACATGAATGTCCATTCTAAACTGATATATTTATTATTGCAAAATATAGGATAATTTAATAGTTATTTTAGTAAATATCATTAATAAACATTAGAAATAACATCTGTAGATTTACAAAATAAATGGCCCAAAACTGTGATATACAGAGAAATCATCTTGTATTTAGTTCAAAACTCAAACGTACTTAGTTCAAGACTTGACACTATTATTGCAAAACTCGTTGCGACGACATAATTATGTTGCAATTTTTTCACAACCAAATTTGCTATAAAAAGGAGCTTGACAATAAATTAGTCTTATAAGCAGTGATTATATTCATTAAATTTGTATATATATTTAAGAAATAACATCGGCCAGAGAGGTGTATATCGGCTATTTAACACCGGTTTGGAATTTTGATGCGTAGGAATTGACCACGAAGGCCGTAGGCCTGAGTGGTAAATGTTGTCGCATCAAAACGACATGAAATATGTATGAAATAACGTCAGCTTGTGTTTACTTAGGATGACGTCATTACGCTGCTTTTGTCAAAATATTTATTAACTGGTATGGATCTAATATGTGGCGTTAGTGTACTTGAAATATTATTTTGGTATTGTATGAAAAGAAAACATTATACGAACTGAAAATATAAATAAAAATCATTATGCTTTTTATTGTTGCTTTAAAATGCTTTGTTAACTACACAATCGAGGGTGAAAACATAACAGCTCATATACAAGTAGTCCCTAACCGGTGTTTATTGGCAGTTTAACACCAGTTTATTCCTTCTTTGTCTATAGTGACAAAATCACGTAAGTGTTAGAATGTATCATTTAACATCAATTTCCATTCTAAAACCATATTATTGCAACACTCGTTGCAATGATATAATTTTGTTGCAATGTTGAAGTAGAAGTTATTCTATTGTCAGTTTTTTATCAGAGTATACTCGTAACTCAATTTTGTATGAATAACTTGCAAGAAACTTATTTTCGGTAAAGAAGATATAAATGATTTAACGTAAAATTAATTTTACAATCAACTTTCTATTGCAAAATATCAATTATTATAATAGAATGCTTTATAACAGCATATTCATATTATATATATTTAGCTCAAAACTCTGTGATATACATATTGTTTGAATTTTTCTATAAGGATTTACATGCAGTTACAATTAAATTCATTACATGTGTTTATATTATTAAACAATTATTTCCATCCTAAAATGCTATGATTTAATTGCAAAATATATAAAGTTAACAAAAAATCATTTCACGATTTTCAGTACATTTATAGGTTTGCAAACTCCAGGTTCAAAACTTTGCGATATACACATATAATGCTGCTACAATTTCAAAATTTTGCAATAATATTGTTTATACTCTCTCAAAAGTACTTGTAAGTATCGATATTGTTTCAAGATCAAATATGTATATAAGTTTTTGGTCAAAGTGTTTCTTAAACTACAATTATTGCTGATAATGTAAATGTGCTGATATTTGATAAAAAAACATTCAATTATCACACATTTTGCAATTATTAATAAATGAATTTAAAATGAAAATTGATGTTAAATCATATATACAAATCTAATTAATAAACTCACCGCATGTCAATCCTTATATAAAAAAGATACGCATGGATAATCTTGCCATTAAATCTAATATACGAATAATTGATTGCAAAACTCTTTTTTATTGCAAAACTGGTTGTAAAAGCATGCAACAAAATTATGTCATCGCAACGAGTTTTGCAATAGATTATTGCAAAACTCGTTTTATTGCAAAACCGTTTCTAACAAGGCTATGTTGGATATTGTGAAAAGTAGAAATTAGCTAACATGTCTGTCTATTGAACAATGATAAAAATGTTATATCTAGAAGAATTTAAAATGCGACTTAATCACAATTACGTTTAAGAAATTAATTTGAAGTTAATATGTATCTCGTGTGTTCAGTTAATTGATTTTGCGTAATGTTAATATCTGATAAACGTATTAAACCAACTTTTATAAAATGTTTCAATTACAGCAAGATCTTTTCAGCTGTATCTTAGTATGATTATTTTAATCATTTATCAAATTGAAGCATGCACATTAATATTTGTAAAATTGTTTTTGTAATATATCTCAATGTGTGATAACTAACTATAAGAGCTCGAAATGCGTCAGTTAATGATAATCTAAGTATTGACTAAATACCTGATGCATAGATGTAATGCACGATTCCCATTCATTTGTAAGTCTACAATTATATATGTCAAATAATTAAACCAGAACTCGCAAATTATTGAAAGCGTCACAATTATGATCTCAGGAAAGTATTTATTACGAATAGTAAAAGCATTTTCATGTAATGAACGAAAAAAGGATGAACCAAACTACTTTGATATTTAACAATTTCAAAAAAAAAATTTGAGTTAAATGTAGCAAAAATGTTTGTTTAAAAATTTAGTCTTAATTTAGTGATGCCGCGTCAAGAGAAATAAAGCAACATCAATTCAATCGTACTCTTTAAAAAATATCCTACACCAAACAGGAAAAAAATCATCACATAATAAACATAAAACTGTGATATATCTAAATTTTATTTTCTGTCAAATATTAGATTTGAGAAATTACAGAATACTTACAAGGTCGTTCTTATAGGGATATGTTGAAATATAAGGTTGAGATGTATACAATACCTATGAGTGTAACATTCTTTAACATGTAGCAACAAGCAATACTGTAAATGTAATGTCAAAACAAATATGGAAGTGCTCGCATCGTCTCAAAATAAGCAAAAACACATCCTAACACCATTGGTGACGCATAAGCACATTGCGATAAACTATGTAATATGTGGTAAACTTCTCGAGGACAGGACTTCATTTAATCGTTACTTTCTGTTGCACCTTAAAACTTAGGAATTTGCTAATGTATGTAAAAGTGGACAAGTAGTAAAACTCCTATTCGTTTTAGAATCTGAAGTGTTCCATTTGTCACAAAACTTTATTTAAATAAAAAAAGAGTGGCCAGTACATTTAACTTTTATTTGTAGCTGAACATCAATCACAAAATTGAGTTTTCAATATGATGTGTGCTTTCAATTTATACATACTTAGTTCTCAAACAAACAATGATCTTTTAATGGGATTCTAATTGGACGTCCTAAGTTGACATCCCTGATTCAGCTGTATTTCGGACATATGACCGTCCCTGACCGCCCAGCAGTGTCATTGATTCCCAAGATGTGCTTGACCCACTTGAAGACAAGTTTCCGAAAAGGGTGCTCATAACTGTTTCTGGTCAGAGGTTTCTTAAAGTGTTGAAATTTTTAGCTAAAGTCTATAAAATTTCTGAACGTAAAATTACAATCAAAAACCATGGTTACTTTATTTATGTAGTTCGAACGTTATTTATGATTGGACCTTAAATGCGAATTGTCGTTATTAGAAATATTACTAATTTCACTTTCATAGAATGCATCGGAAATACAAAATATTACAATTCAACGACATAATAAATAAGTTACAAAGATACTTTAGTCAATAGTGAGTTACATATCCAAAGTAATTTTAGAAAATATATGATTTAACAAATGAAGACTAAGTATTTTTGATAATCCTCTTATACATATATTAAAGACACCTGAATATTATTTCGTCATATTCATTACATTTTAAAACTGCGAAAAATAATATTAAAATTGATTTTAATGCAGTTGGTGTAACAGTAAGAGCGATGTCGGCTAGGAATGAAAGTAGTAAAATACAAAATAAGTAAGTTATGTTGTTCCCGAATGCTGTTCACGAATCACTTTTGTTAATTTGCAAAATAATGCCCAAACAAAAAGCACAATTTAAATTTAATCTTTCTCACGTCGTTTCTTGTCTGACTTTCAACGAGAAATCGGTTCCTTCCGGATATAGAAGTTCGAATATAACGTTAAATGAATGGAGTGCTTAAGGACATTAATCTATTTAAATTTCATTATTCCAAGAATGTCAAAAAGAGGCTGTGTGATTTTTAATTGCCGTCTTTTGTCTCTTTAATTTAAAAAGAGATATTCAAAGGATTTGCTTTTGCTAACTGATCAATCCTTTTTCTTTCTTAAAGTTTACATAATTTTATGAACATTGGACTTAATTTTTTTCCACATATTTTTATAAAGAAAATTTGTTATATTCATTACATTGTTTAACTTAGTGGCAATAATGCACTGGTTATTGAACCGTTTCCCGTACTCGAGAACAATAATGCTCTAAGACTAGAAAAAAGATGCAACAAATGTTTCATTGAAATTAATTCAATACATAAATAAATCCATTAGAGTAATAATATCTCTCATATGTTACCGTTCAGACCGGGATATCCGTCCCGAGGTGACCCGCCCATTGGGCGGTAACGAGGCTTGCCGAGTTACCGCCCATGGGCGGGTTACCGAGGGACGGATATTCCGATCCGAACCGCAAACATATGTCAGATATTTTTTCTTGCATATTCTACAATATTCCATTATAATTTAAATTCTTTATCTTTATTTTCAACGGAAATTTATATCATTACAGTCATAACTATTTTCTTACAACAGCGTATGAAATTGCATCTTCATTCATAACGGTAAAATGAAGTCATCCTAAGCGTGCCATTGTACAGCACGCGACTCATCTGGCACCCCCCATGCCAGATGAAATTTCCAGCATGGGTTAAACACACGGAAACGCCAGTCTGCTATGCAAAAAGTCTTTGTATATATAGAAGATGAGTTAAGTTTGACACATAGTATTTCAGATGTAATGGTTCTATAAAAATGTACATCTACCAGCAAATTATGCACTACTTCAATTATGCATATATACCAGATCGATTGCTTTTGAAAAAATGGCATTTCATAAGAAGTACATTTTTTTGTTTACCTCTTCAAGATCCTGTAACTCTATTATCTTTTTGTGGTTTTATATCAAAATTTTGATTCTTAAATGAAGATTTATCAGTATTGCAAGTTCCAAAAAGCATTATTTGTAAAGATATTACCCAATTAACATTTCATGTAAATAAAGGAAGGTTTTTAGAAATTTATTTTCTATAAATCTTAAGCCAACTTGTTCAATAAGTAATGAATGCATATATTTTGATGATTACACATAATGCGTATAAACATGTGGAGTACATTTTAAACATAAACTAAGACTATACTTTGTTTAAATACAAGGTAAATATATCGTTATATTTAGACACATATTTAAAGCCATGTTTGTTAACTTTCTTGTGATGTTCGGATGACCTAAAGGCAGAATTTTCCAAACAAACATAAATTGTACTTTTGATTTCGCCATAAAATTGCAGACATTTACGCTTAAAACTCATTTTGGTCGTCTGGACAAAACAATTACATTTTTTCTAAACTATCAAAATGCTTAAACCATTTTACTTTAAAGAGAATATGCGATGCTACAATTATTTCGAAAGCGTTAAACGGGTGTAAGTTGTAGTCCTCAATTAATTCTACAGACATTGTGGAACTCGAAAGATCTCATAGATATTGCATTTTAGACTTGCACTGATTTCAAAATGGAAAATCAACAGAGTTTTCTTTTAATGCCTTAGATACCGCTCCAATTGACACTATAATCGAACATAAAACATTGCAATAGTTTGGAAAATTATGTAGACTTGCTATCGTGTATCTTGCTAAACATGTTTTCAATAGTCACCTGGTTCGTTACCTAAACTTTGATAACCAAACTTATGAATTTATTCCTAATATATGTGCAATTTTACAAATGAAGTACGGATTAATTTGGATTACCAAACAATACATACATACTGGAATGTACAATTCGGTCAAAACTTTGTATTATTTAGACTCTGTCAAAATTGTTTCAAACTTATGAATATTTTAGCACGGTACTTGTCAAGGAAATACATTTGTAAATGTTGTATGTGTTATATTGTAAGGGTGGACGTTTGTGGAATTTGTCAATCTTTATGTTAACTCCGTCTGAACAGTGCTAGGACAACCTGTTATAATTGACTGGAAAATGTTTAAACATGTGCTGTATAAATATTTGTTTGCAAATTGCCCAAGTAATCAGATATAGAACAAATGTATTCGTTAACAAATATTTTTGTGTGCAATACTCAAATTATATAATGCATTTTTCCATTGCATGAAAAAATACTCTCACTTATTTTTCTATAACGTATAAAGAAAGTATGCAGAAGAAAATAACATTGTTTATTGTTAAGGCTTTTTTGTACCTAGGTAATTTGTACTAGTTGACCATGTTTATGCCAGCTGTTCATGCTTTAACGCCCATTTAGCCTCAAAACTGTTATAACTTTTATTTTGAAAAAAAAAAATCTTTCATTTTTGTTGTCCTAGTAAAGTTTCCAAAGCGATACTTATTGGTTGATAGCCTGAACCATATTTCGCCTCTGTTTTTTTGGCAGTTAATCAGTTATAAAAATTTTGGCTTTGGTATGGTGTCAAAACACGGTTTTTTGCACATTTTGCTGCCTTTTTCACAACTTACTTCACATGAAAAGGTATTTGTCAGATAACATTTTACATGATCTAAATACAATATGATAACATTATTAAACACATATTTGCACTTTCTAAAGGAGAAAAAGATGTTCGTTTATGAGGTTTTATGTGCCTTTAATTTGTACTTCGAATCACACTTTTGTCTGCTACTTCTGATCTAATTTTCGTTGGAGATTCTTTAGAACGCATAATGTTATTATGATTCTGACAGATATGTACGTATATTGCAATATGATGTTTGTAAATTATTATTATTATTATTTGTTTTTCAGTATTTGAGAAATAAAATACATTATTATTAAGAACGTTATTTAAAGACGTTTCCTGTCTTCTGAATTTATTCCTTCCATTTATAGATCACACTTCTAGCAGGAAATGACATTTAAAAGCCGCCAGCTTGATATTGGCAATATTTTTAATCAATAGTACTTTAAGCCTCATATTTATTCAATGTATTTGCAACTGCATTATTTGTACAGTTTTTTTGGGCTACGTCAGCTTGTCAGTTTCCCTTGTTAGTGTATTTAAATTATTTCAAATTGCCAAAGAGGAAAATTGATGAAACCTCTTTGAAATCTGAATATACATTTGTACGTTCTTGTCATGAAGCACTAAACAAAACGTTTCAGTTATTTTTTCTTCTCTCTTATTTATCATAAGCAAAATGATTTATAATCAACACATCTCAGTAAAACTCGAAATGAGAGTCACATATTTCAGTATCTTATAAAGAATACATATGAAAACATCTGTCAATATTAATGAAATGTATTACAAGTTGGAAAGTTAGTTAATTAACTGTAAGGGTTTCTAAGTACAATTTATCACCCAAATACATAGTAATATACATAATTTTAAGGATTCTGCTATTTTAGACTGGTGTAGGAATGAATATATTGCAAGATTTTTTCTGTCTAGATTCAAGTTCAAAATTGCTTACATTGTTATTTTTATGATTCATTAGCATCTTTAGTTTAATATTATTTTACCAGTGTACAAAGTTATCTATAAAGATAAAATGTGAGCCTTTTGACGACGATTTAATTTGTTGTCTGCGACTTAATTAATATAGAATATAATGTCACTTAACTTAATATTAGTTTGTCTGATTGTTAAAAAGAAAGAACTAATGATATTCCCAACAAATATCCTTCCAAGTTGTTTTATTTATTTTAATTCTTACACTGTTGCCGACATAAAATGTCTTTATAATTTTAAAGATCTTCAACTTGTTATCAAAGTAAGTATATTTCCAAATTGTTTATATGATTTGTAAATTCTAGTTCTTGCTAAATGTTTTAAATATTTAATGAAAACATTAAATTCTTTATAACATTTTAGAAACTCAAATTAAACGAAATGTAAAAAGGAACAGCGTACGTATTGAAACCTCTGCATCGCTATTTGAGAATAAGCGATACGTAAAAATGTGTTGCATTTAAAGTGTGAGATAAGCCAATATAAGCTGAGATTTTCTAGCCCCGCTATTTTAAGTAACATTGGCGGATGTTTGCATCCGTAATTTACGTGATTGTATGTCATTTAAAGTGTATAAAACTATATATCTATAGATTACAAATTGTTCATTAACTTTCAAAAAAAAAGTAATTTCGAAGTTCCTGTATGAAAAGAAATATATTTGCATATTTCCTTCAAAACGAATGGCGCATTCAAGAGGAAGTTAAAACTTTATTTTATAACACTAGTACAACATTTTGATACGGAACACCTTATTCTGTTTTCTAACAATATCCATTTTTATGAAATAACGGAAACATTCTATGGATCAACTCTCTCAAGAATCGACCATAAGGTTCCGAAAACATCATAACTTTATACATTTTATAAAAACAGTTCATTAGATCTTGCTTAACATACCGCCATTTAACAATATCTAAAAATATACTTCTTTGTTGCTGATTGTTTGGTGCAATTAACTGCTAGAATACTTATAAATTGTTCTCAAGTGTTAAATCAGAAAATAAATAGTCTGTTGCTACGTGGAGAATAAGTCCTGTGGGACAATTGTAAATGGATATTGCCTAGAACATTCCTTATTTTTCAACGCGTTAGAATAATGTCTGGCCCCTGCAGTCATAGGACATTTCCTGACAAAAATCGACTAATTATACCATTCTTGGAATAAATAACCACAGGGTATAGAATAATGGAATAAATACATGTAACTGGTGCAATCTCTTTGAACTTTTTCTATCAAACAATAATGAATCTCAAGTCTACATGTAATAAATATCCTTAGCGACAATATGATTATATTGATTTATATTTTCTAACCACTATAAATAATTCTAAAAAAATGCTTATAGTAAAACAGTAAATTTCGCTCCTAATTACCATTATTAATACCTTCAACCTGTCAAATAGTATACATGTGTAGTATCATTTTCTTAAGAAACTTCCATTTACTGCTGGTAGCAACATATTGTAGCAGTGCAACCAGTGAAGACCATTTTGTCTTTAAATGATGAATAATTTTGTCCAAATTGAAATATTCTTTTTAAGATATTCAGTGAGATAAGTGTTAATAAATGTTTAATGATATGATTTAAGCCTTTAAATGATACACGAGAAAATTAAATAAATTTCACCGCAATCTTGAATTTGCAATCGGTTACACTTCTTCATTGTCATTAACGGTAAGATTTTTGTACACAAAATGAAAATTAGCCTACGTTGTTATATTCAGTCAGTAATTTAGTCAGTCATGTTGTTGAAATGTTATAATGAAATACAAAAACTGTTGTTTTGAAATGGTTATCTATAATAAGTATTTTTTAAAATGAAAAACGTTTAACTGATAATTACTGTAAAGATGATAAAATGTTACAACTAATTCTTCATTTTTCTATTCTTCGTATCTGTATTAATTTCTCGGCACCGCATATATTTAATTATGAACACACTGGCGGACGTTTCGAAATTCAAAATTTTATCATTTCAATTTAAATATTGGATTCTGCTAATGTCGATGCTGGTAGCGCGGGTAGGGGTTGGCATGAACGGTATTTTGCACATTCCAGTAACGTCCATGCTTCAATGATTCATGTTTTTTTCTCTTTAAGATGGGTCAGACGGAAAGTTGAAGACAAACTAATAGTTTAATACAATATTAAAGAACATATAAAAATCGAAATCGAAAACTATTATTTATATATGATGATTAAATGACGTATCAACATGATTCCAAAAGTTAAAACGGTCGTTCTCCCCTCTTTTGTAAACTGTAATGAATCCAAAAAAAATGACCTTTTCGGAGACCTGTACTTGTCAACAGCTGAAGTAAATTAGCCAACCTATCAAAAGTGTTCAATACACTTGTACTGTGTGTCTGAAACATGTTTAGTTGCAATTTGTTACGTTTATTGGTCATTTATTCCAGCCTTCGTGAAGTCAACTCATAAGTTTATATAATTATAAAGAAAATATTCCAATATTAGCATAGGAATATCGAGACAACATTGAAAGTATTTTTAATTATGGGCTTCTTCAGGGATTCCGTTTCTCTATATTTTTTTTGAAACACAGAATTTTTATTACATTCACTAAAATGTACCTCTTTCTTACATGAATTATTTTGATACAATTAACATATAAATTAAGGAAACTTGATTTTTGAGTCAAGCCATTATAAAACTACTACCTAACTACATACTTTTAAATATTCTCAACAAAAGTCATATCATATATTTTTTGCACCAATTACCACATAATGCAAACTGTGAGAAAATAAAATATAACTATTCGCAAATATCATAATTCACATCATTTCAAATTAATTTATTTATATTATTCAGGCAATATTTAAACAATTCACATACACTGTTTCGGAGAAAATGACAAACGATATGGTGAATATTCTATCAATTTTAACGCTTTGCGCCTAAAATCAAAACAATTACTTTTAATAATAAAGTCATTTACAGTTTCTTTTATAGTTACATTTATATATTTATATTATATCTTACAAAATTCTGTGATATATAATATTTTGTATATACATTTCTATTTCTACTACAGGAGCAATTTTTGTAATATACATACAAATTAATAATAAATATGTGCGCGAGAATGTAAAATGTTACAGATACTTCTTTCTTGTGTTCTATGTATAATTATATCGTCTACCTATACAGAAGTAAGAGATTATCCTATATATTCCAGATCTTCACAAGAGATGACATCTTGTAAAACATCTCTCTGGAAATAATTTATGTAAATAATGTTTTTTGTACCATCAATTACCTCGGGTTTTGAAATGAATTAATATTAATCACAGAAGTAAAGGCCATTTTTTTAAAACCAAAGCAAAAATCTCACAATGAAAAGGAAACATAAAGAAAACAACAACATATCAAAACTAAAAAAGTCTTGTTACCTATTTCTTTAAAAGCTTATAATTATTGACATTTGAACTTTCTAAAATTCAAATTAGTTCCGCATTTACATCACTATTTTGATATGCAATTATATCAGAAAGGTTTAGTATAGCTAACACTGGAGTCCTGAAAAGTTGCTCACCAGGGCACCAAATAAAAACAACAGAGTACACAAGAATGTATGTAAAGGCAAATATGAACATTTACATTTTCTTGGGATATTTATAATTGTTTAGCAATCATTTTCTTTCATGACATTTTAAACTGTAAAAGTCAACTTTAGGTTTATGTATAAAAGTAACAAACTTTTAAAATTAGTACCTGTCTGAATACATGAAAGTAATAATAAAGATGGGTCAGCGTTACTTTTGTCAATTAAGGATATTTTCATTTAATTCTGAACATGCTGAGTATTTTAAATATACTTGTCCCACTTCCATTTTGGAGACTGTCCATTATCAATTTTAGGAATATAAAACAGTATAGAGTCTGGTCAGACTGCGCGGATGTGCAGGCTGGCCTTGCTCTATATTGGTGGCAAAGGCTTAATGCTTCTGGTTTCCGCACTTTAAGGGTTAAGAAATTCTATTTACATACTATGAAGTAATAGTGTTCATCTAAAACAAAGACACAAAATATATAGATTCAAGTATAGTATAAGGGATGATCAAACTATATACGAATATACACAATGTCACGCAGAAAAAACGAACATTGTGTTGTTTGTTTCTTGTCTTGAAATGTATGAGGACAGAATTATGATCGTTATAAATCAAAGTGCAATATTATGTTTAGCAAAAGAAAAAATAAATAAATAAAAACAACAAACACATGTATTGACTCAGAGCAGTTTATTGACTCCTTATTTTCCAATATATGTGACTGTGATCTGAGACTGTAACATTTTTATAATTGAAATATTCTTATAAAGTGGTATCTTGATGTATTCTAGCATCAGTCATGGTAGTGGTGGTGGTGGTGGTAGTGGTAGTAGTAGTAGAAGTGGTAGTAAGATGTATTACGAAACTATTAAACAATCAGGTCTAGGTATGAAACATTACAGAAATCATAAATTCATAATAAGAATGTATCTATTCTCTCTTCTCAAAAGAGAGATAAAAACGGACAAATTTCCGTCAATGACTAAATAGTATATAGCGTATTAAAATATTATTGTATTTGCTTAATTATGTAATACTTTACATACAATTTTGTTCATGAAATGTATGTGCAACAGCCCTATCATGATACTAAACAAAGTAAATAAATTGTGTAACAATGTAAATTGATACAATAATCGTGCAATTATATCGTGACAGGAGTCTTAATTGCCAATTACTTCCAGATTTAAACTCTTTTCATGTTTAGTTACATCATTTTATTCGTGTAAAAGTCAACAACTGCTCGAGAATAATTATAAAGTCCAGGCATAAAGGTAATTGACATACAATTTTATGTGTTTCATCTCAGAAACGGATACTTGTAAGAAAGGTTCTGTTCATTTCACATTAAAGTTCTCAACTCGATCATGCTCCACACTTCCCCTATAAAACACACTGTTTTACAACATATGCACGACTCAAGAAAAGAAATCCTTAAAACGACATATATGACGTCAAGTATGCCATCAATAAACTAATTCTGCGTCATGACAATTCTCAGCTACATGAAGTTCAAAAAATTCCATTAATTATTTTTCAAGAATGTTACAATGTAATTCAATTCAACTCGACCTAACATGCATGTTATAAATGCTTTGTAGTTAATAAGATTAATCACTGTAATAAGTGACACAAAACATTAACAAACCCCAAAACAACATGTACCTCTATACTGGATGTTGCTACATTTAAAAAGGAACATTTCCTGCTTTAAACATTAATAATTTTCCATTTAGAGATCAGCAAATTGGCCTTTTACAGACACAGGCTTGGTTTTTGTCAGCACTTTCAATCAATAGTCCATTAAGATTCCAATTTGATACAATGTCTTTGAATTCTGTTTCCTGTTAAGATTTTTGTATAATGAATAATATTGAATTGTTAAAGAGAGGAAAATATAACATTTATATACTTTATCAACACTTAAAATATTTATCACTACCCTCATTAAACAGCTTATCCTAATAGGGTATGAGATTCAGGTATCTTACTGCCTTATGTCTGAAAATGAAAACTAGTACTGTTTCAACATTCTGTACATTTGGGATAATTAATTCCAGCACTTTTTAGTGTTGAAAATTGGGTTCCGCTCAAGTCAGTGGCAAGGGAGTCAGGGATGTTTCACCTATTCATTATCCCTCAGTAACACCGAGTCTGAAATTTATGTAATTTTGCTGTTTTTGATGCTTCAAAGGGATTACTTTTTTATTAAATATTTTCTATATATAATTATAACAGATATATGGTTGATCATATTCTAAACAAGTTATATCATTTACCATTTCGTCCCGCAAAACTTATATCAAACATATCGTTCTTTCTACATGATATTTGTGCAGCTTTAATTCATCAATCATCTTTAGAGAATCTGCTTTTTGTCCCTTTAATTATTTTGCTACATCTAGTTCAGTAACACGTAATGATTAGTAAATCAATAAGATTATTCTAACACTTAATAAATTTCTTAAAGGTTATTGTTATTTTACACTGATAAAATAGCCATTTTTCTATTTCAATAATATATTCAACACAATTATCAAGTGCACACTTGGTTAGCATATTGAAATATATAAAGTTTATTATCAATAAGTATCTACCAGATAATTTTTCTCCGAGTTCTGAGAAAAAAGTTTAATAATATGACATTACGGAATAGAATCATGCATTACTTGGAAAGTTAAACCCGCTTTTGATAATAATTTATATTTTGTTTATTCTCGTGTGTCAATTCAATTGATGATATTCATTGTTTACCAACGGAAAGATAATTCGGAGTCATGACTCTAGAGCTATTATGAATGAATTCATTTTTGTGAGGTAGTTGCTGCACTCATCTGGTCTAAACAGGACAACAATTTAAATATCAACTTTGTTATCATTGTTTTCGAATGACCTCTGTTCAGTGTCACTTTAAATTGAACGAAAACATATAAAGCCAATAGTAACAAAGTAAGTTTAGTGGATTGATATTCAGAATTAGGATAGTATGTATATTGACATTGTAACTTGATATGCAATAGTATTTTATAAGTGAAGTATTAATTTTGCATCTTCTTACTTAACACTTAATTATGTTGGTATTCTGGTTGTTAGAAATCAATGTGTTGTTATACATGTATATAACAGTCTCCAACAAACCCAATTTTGATTTTTTGCCGTGTCTTGTTTTGAGACAATTATGCTAATATTTCTGTTATAAAGGCGAGTTTTATTATTCTCTAGTGTTAAACCAGAAAATAAATAGCCTGCTACCACAAGGAAAATCTTTCCTCAGGGATAATTCTAAATGGATATTGCCTAGCATTCTCCTGATTTTAACACGGAGAAATCAGTTTCATCCCCGACGGTCATAGAACTTTTCCTGACAAAAAGCACTACGTTTGACACAAACAACGCCATGTTTGGAACAATGACGCCAAAAGCCAATACGACTTCTTCCAACAGCAGGTGTGAAGTGCTGCGTGGCAGCTGTAAAAAGTTGCCCCGTACTTCACTTCAGTGTTGGTATATTTTTCTGGTCCTTTGGGTTCATTGATGCCAGCACTATTAAGTGTTGAGAATTGAGTACCGCCCTTGAGTACCGCTCAAGCCGGTGCTAGGGGCGTGAGGGATGTTGCACTTATTCAGTATCCCTCATGTACAGACTTAATCAAACCGAGTCTGCAATTCTCTTGTAATTTTTTTGTGATTAATGCTTACGAGGGATCACTTTTTTCCAGATTTTTATTTCTTAAAACTTCTTCTATTAAACAACTATTTCTACTGCATCTACTTTTAAAGGTACAATATCTGGTATGAGACATCATGTTCATTGCGTTAGTCCGACGTGTGATAAATTGTGATATTTTTGTACAACTTATTTAGCGAGTCTGTGCTTGTGTGACACGTAAATGAGTGATATTTTACTGTTAACTCGTTGTATATATTATATTCTTATACATAGGCAATATACCGAGGGGATTATCCTAATGGATATTGGTTATCAGATTCTAGATCTTTTCACGAAATGATAATATTCATCTTTGACGCTTGCAAAACATTTTTGTGGACATGATCGCCTTATAATGCAATTTATGCTGATAGATTACCGTGACGTCAAGCTTTGAGATAAATCAGTCATAAACCGAGATTATATTTACAATCGTAGCTTTAAAAGTAAGAAATTTCTCTCCTTGTAGTTTCATATGATGTGTAAATTAAAGAGTTTAGAAAAAGATAGACAAAGAGTAATGTTAGAAATTATTTCAATCATGTTATTATTCCTTAGGAAAATAAAACTTCCGTCTGTCGTGAAGATTATTGAAAAAGAGGAAATCATAAAATACATTTTATGTGTAATATACTTATGCATGAAATATGTGTTTTTATCAATAACACTAGTCTAATACAGCTTTACTTTAAGAATGTACAACTGTTGCTTGAATAACCGAATTAATTATCATTTTCTGCATATAATATAACTTCTAAGTTATACCGAAACTATTTATTATATTCCTTTATGTATAAAAGTAACAAACTTTTAAAATTAGTACCTGTCTGAATACATGAAAGTAATAATAAAGATGGGTCAGCGTTACTTTTGTCAATTAAGGATATTTTCATTTAATTCTGAACATGCTGAGTATTTTAAATATACTTGTCCCACTTCCATTTTGGAGACTGTCCATTATCAATTTTAGGAATATAAAACAGTATAGAGCCTGGTCAGACTGCGCGGATGTGCAGGCTGGCCTTGCTCTATATTGGTGGCAAAGGCTTAATGCTTCTGGTTTCCGCACTTTAAGGGTTAAGAAATTCTATTTACATACTATGAAGTAATAGTGTTCATCTAAAACAAAGACACAAAATATATAGATTCAAGTATAGTATAAGGGATGATCAAACTATATACGAATATACACAATGGCACGCAGAAAAAACGAACATTGTGTTGTTTGTTTCTTGTCTTGAAATGTATGAGGACAGAATTATGATCGTTATAAATCAAAGTGCAATATTATATTTAGCAAAAGAAAAAATAAATAAATAAAAACAACAAACACATGTATTGACTCAGAGCAGTTTATTGACTCCTTATTTTCCAATATATGTGACTGTGATCTGAGACTGTAACATTTTTATAATTGAAATATTCTTATAAAGTGGTATCTTGATGTATTCTAACATCAGTCATGGTAGTGGTGGTGGTGGTAGTGGTAGTAGTAGTAGAAGTGGTAGTAAGATGTATTACGAAACTATTAAACAATCAGGTCTAGGTATGAAACATTACAGAAATCATAAATTCATAATAAGAATGTATCTATTCTCTCTTCTCAAAAGAGAGATAAAAACGGACAAATTTCCGTCAATGACTAAATAGTATATAGCGTATTAAAATATTATTGTATTTGCTTAATTATGTAATACTTTACATACAATTTTGTTCATGAAATGTATGTGTAACAGCCCTATCATGATACTAAACAAAGTAAATAAATTGTGTAACAATGTAAATTGATACAATAATCGTGCAATTATATCGTGACAGGAGTCTTAATTGCCAATTACTTCCAGATTTAAACTCTTTTCATGTTTAGTTACATCATTTTATTCGTGTAAAAGTCAACAACTGCTCGAGAATAATTATAAAGTCCAGGCATAAAGTACGATGACATACAACTTTATGTGTTTCATCGCAGAAACGGATACTAGTAAAAAAGGTTCTGTTCAATTCACTTTTAACTTCTCAGCACGATCATGCTCCACACTTTCGCAATTAAACACACTTTCTTACAACATATGCACAACTCAAGAAAAGAAATGATACGACGACGTATATGACGTCAAGTATGCCATCAATACACTAATTTGCGTCATGACAATTCTCCGCTCAATGTAGTTCAACAAATTCCATTAATTATTTTTCAAGAATGTTACAATGAAATTCAATTCAACTCGACGTAACAGGCATTTTATAAATGCGTTGTAATTAATAAGTTTAATCACTGTAATAAGTAACAAAAAACATTTACAAACCCCAAAACAACATGTACCTCTATACTGGATGTTGCTACATTTAAAAAGGAACATTTCCTGCTTTAAACATTAATAATTTTCCATTTAGAGATCAGCAAATTGGCCTTTTACAGACACAGGCTTGGTTTTTGTCAGCACTTTCAATCAATAGTCCATTAAGATTCAATTTGATACAATGTCTTTGAATTCTGTTTCCTGTTAAGATTTTTGTATAATGAATAATATTGAATTGTTAAAGAGAGGAAAATATAACATTTTATATACTTTATCAACACTTAAAATATTTATCACTACCCTCATTAAACAGCTTATCCTAATAGGGTATGAGATTCAGGTATCTTACTGCCTTATGTCTGAAAATGAAAACTAGTACTGTTTCAACATTCTGTACATTTGGGATAATTAATTCCAGCACTTTTTAGTGTTGAAAATTGGGTTCCGCTCAAGTCAGTGGCAAGGGGAGTCAGGGATGTTTCACCTATTCATTATCCCTCAGTAACACCGAGTCTGAAATTTATGTAATTTTGCTGTTTTTGATGCTTCAAAGGGATTACTTTTTTATTAAATATTTTCTATATATAATTATAACAGATATATGGTTGATCATATTCTAAACAAGTTATATCATTTACCATTTCGTCCCGCAAAACTTATATCAAACATATCGTTCTTTCTACATGATATTTGTGCAGCTTTAATTCATCAATCATCTTTAGAGAATCTGCTTTTGTCCCTTTAATTATTTTGCTACATCTAGTTCAGTAACACGTAATGATTAGTAAATCAATAAGATTATTCTAACACTTAATAAATTTCTTAAAGGTTATTGTTATTTTACACTGATAAAATAGCCATTTTTCTATTTCAATAATATATTCAACACAATTATCAAGTGCACACTTGGTTAGCATATTGAAATATATAAAGTTTATTATCAATAAGTATGTACCAGATATTTTTTCTCCGAGTTCTGAGAAAAAAGTTTAATAATATGACATTACGGAATAGAATCATGCATTACTTGGAAAGTTAAACCCGCTTTTGATAATAATTTATATTTTGTTTATTCTCGTGTGTCAATTCAATTGATGATATTCATTGTTTACCAACGGAAAGATAATTCGGAGCCATGACTGTAGAGCTATTATGAATTCATTTTTGTGAGATAGTGGTCTAAACAGGACAACAATTTTAATTATCAACTTTGTTATCATTGTTTTAGAATGACCTCTGTTCAGTGTCACTTTAAATTGAACGAAAACATATATAAAGCCAATAGTTACAAAGTAAGTTTAGTGGATTGATATTCAGTATTAAGATAGTATGTATATTGACATTGTAACATGATATGCAATAGTATTTTATAAGTGAAGTATTAATTTTGCATCTTCTTACTTAAAACTTAATTATGTTGGTATTCTGGTTGTTAGAAATCAATGTGTTGTTATACATGTATATAACAGTCTCCAACAAACCCAATTTTGATTTTTTGCCGTTGCTTGTTTTGAGACAATTATGCTAATATTTCTTTTATAAAGGCGAGTTTTATTATTCTCTAGTGTTAAACCAGAAAATAAATAGCCTGCTACCACAAGGAAAATCTTTCCTCAGGGATAATTCTAAATGGATATTCCCTAGCATTCTCCTGATTTTAACACGGAGAAATCAGTTTCATCCCCGACGGTTATAGAACTTTTCCTGACAAAAAGCACTACGTTTGACATAAACAACGCCATGTTTGGAACAATGACGCCAAAAGCCATTACGACTTCTTCCTATACTTCAAAACAGCAGGTGTCAAGTGCTGTGTGGCAGCTGTAAAAAGTTGCCCCGTTCTTCACTTCAGTGTTGGTATATTTTTCTGGTCCTTCGGGTTCATTGATGCCAGCACTATTAAGTGTTGAGAATTGAGTACCGTTCTTGAGTACCTCTCAAGCCGGTGCTAGGGGCGTGAGGGATGTTGCACTTATTCAGTATCCCTCATGTACAGACTCAATCAAACCGAGTCTGCAATTCTCTTGTAATTTTGTTGTGATTAATGCTTACGAGGAATCACTTTTTTCCAGATTTTTATTTCTTAAAACTTCTTCTGTAAAACAACTATATCTACTGCATCTACTTTTAGATGTACAATATCTGGTATGAGACGTCATGTTCATTGCGGTAGTCCGACGTGTGATAAATTGTGATATTTTTGTACAACTTATTTAGCGAGTCTGTGCTTGTGTGACACGTAAATGAGTGATATGTTACTGTTAACTCGTTCTATTTAGTATCTTCTTATACATAGGCAATATACCTAAGGGATTATCCTTATGGATATTGGTGATCAGATTCTAGATCTTTTCACGAAACGATAATATTCATCTTTGACGCTTGCAAAACATTTTTGTGGACATGATCGCCTTATAATGCAATTTATGCTGATAGATTACCGTGACGTCAATCTTTGAGATAAATCAGTCATAAACCGAGATTACATTTACAATCGTAGCTTTAAAAGTAAGAAATTTCTCTCCTTGTAGTTTCATATGATGTGTAAATTGAAGAGTTTAGAAAAAGATAGAGAAAAAGTAATGTTAGAAATTATTTCAATTATGTTATTATTCCTTAGGAAAATAAAACTTCCGTCTGCCGTGAAGATTATTGAAAAAGAGGAAATCATGAAATACATTTTATGTGTAATATACTTATGCATGAAATATGTGTTTTTATCAATAACACTATTAGTCTACTACAGCTTTACTATAAGAATGGACAACTGTTGCTTGAATAACCGAATTAATTATCATTTTCTGCATATAATATAACTTCTAAGTTATACCGAAACTGTTTATTATATTCCTTTAACGATACTGTCCGTTGCTATAAATTCGACCGGAAGTGGTATTTTCTCGCGCATGCAAACTGACCACCACCTTACATAGACATGTAGAAGAAGTTAATAGACAATTCAGAGTTAGTTTAAGGTTAAAAGTAGAAAATTATATAAAATAGCTTTTAGCAAAAAACACAAAAATTGCCTTTATAGCTTGTGTCCGAAAAGATGACTGTTTAAAAATAACGACCACGGACCTGACATAAAGAAATGTATCTATTAGCACATAAAGAGGTCAACTTAATTGTAGTTGAAAAGGTTCATATACAAACTAAAATAATTTTATAACATTATATCGAAGTTAATAACCATTCTGATAAACTCCGAAATGCCTTTTGCAATAAGCTGTAGGGAGATAACTTATAGATATTGACTAGCAAATTTTTCTAGATTATAACACGAAGAAACCCCGTCCTGTTACGATGGTCGCAGAATATGTCCTGACAATAATCGACTAATTACACCATTTCTATGTCATAAAATCGCAAAGGCACCAAATTTAGTAATACATCCATTACGAAACCAACACGATTGCATTTACTTTTGTCTGGTTAAATATTGAAAAAACACCAGTCTATGACTTTTATAAGTATCTTAAGTAACGACAGAAGACGACAATTACATAGTCTTATGTAATTGTATAAAATACATACATGTCAAAAGGAAATCTTACTAATAATTAATCTGGCTCACAATATGACATTACAAAAATATGTTGTTATTTTATATAAAATGCGAGTAACAATTCAACTGTACCATATATGGACTTCAGTTTCGGAAACAAGTATGTTCAATTTAAATTAAACTTTAAGTATAAAGTAACAAAAGCTTACATTTTATATTTATAGATATCTAAATACTTTGTTAACATTCCTTGCTATGATGCGTAGGACATGTAGGATGGATATTCAGAATATACTGCAAAAAGGAAATTTATATTTGTTTCGGAAACCGTAAAAACTTGTTTTGATAGTTCATATGTTATATGCATGCCCTTTATCTTATGAAAATGTTTCATTTTAGCTATATGCAGTATTCCATATTCGATGATATATTGCATTTATATTGGAAAGTTTACACAATTTCGCGTAATATATAAAGATATCCTTTGATTTACAAAGTATATTTGTAGTAGAATTGGTTGTAAAGAAATAAAAGTGATGAATAATTTATCATTTTTTTTGCTATCCAATAACTGCTAATGATCGTATAAACTTCACCCACTCTTTTGCTGACAAAACATGAACTGTTCTTTTAATAATCATCTCGTAGTGTGCATACTGCTGAGTGAGTTATTGCGTTTCTGAAAGAATATCATGTTTTACAATTCTCTTGTGTTATAACGGATAATATATTGTCTACTAATAAAAGGCAATTACTCCGTCGGGATTATTCTAATGGTGTCCTTCCTGAGCAATTTTCTAGATTTCGTTTACGATGAAATAACCTTCATGCACGACGGTCACAAAACATTTTCCTGATAATAATCGCCTCACTACGATTATTCATGAAATGGCATAGTCATCATGCTTTTGAAATATCAGAAACGGACAAGTCTGGCCAGATTCTAATTCGCCCAGTTAAGTGTTATATGGATTTAATCTGCACAGCTTCTAAGCACACGTACGAAATAGCAAATACATTTTTCACATTTGCAATTCGCATATTATACATAGAGTGAGTGTTTATTTTGACAGACGAGAAACGTTTAGAATTGAATTTTTATAGCAATCTCGCAGCTAAGTCGTGTTGGAAAAGTGCATGCCCTTTCACTCTAACACATCAATTATTTTAATCTGAAATGACTCTTTTAACCTAAAGAAAATAAGATTTTATTACATTTATAGGGACCCTTATGTGAACTAAAACAGAGAATGTTTTAAATAATGTTCGTTTAGAAGCATAAAGACTATGATAACAGGTACCAAACATCCTAGTAGTCGGATATAGTTATTTCCTCTTTTATCTTAGTCATTTTATCATAATTTTTAGTTGATATGTTTGGTTCTTATGTATTTAAGCGCAGCGGAAATTCCTTGTCTATTCATTGTTGTAATTTAATGCAACTGCTAAATAAAAAAATCCAAACTTTAACATTATATATAATTATCTTAATGATTCTGTACTTGCATCAGCTGATTATACCTCAGATGATATTTATATACGTATAATATAGAATCGGCACTATTGCCTTTCGTATAAATGGTATAATTTTGTTTAAGATATATGAAATTTCGGAACCATTTTAATTTCACTGTCAAGATCTTTCTGTGAATTGATAGGCCAAAAATAGATGTTTCATAGTTTATTTCTGAAAGTATGTAAAGGCATGCACAATGACAATTTATTAAGTTAGAGACATTCATCATCTAACACTTATCAATTCACTATAGATTAACTGTATTGTACACATGTGTTTCATTGATGTAATATAAGATGATTCTTTGAATAATTTACAAAATGCCAGTATTTAAATAAAGCTCTCTGGATTTAGTGCTTTTGAGGTTTGGCCTATTTTTCATTTAGTGGTTTAAAATTCTAAAATTGAAGACATCGTGATACATTCAAATCTCATTGCCATAGCAACACTATCGGCTACTTCAATAAGTTAGTGAACAGCATTATTACAGATTGAACTTCTTAATCCCCCAGATATTTAAGCACAAAACTAAATGTTTAAAATTTAAATTTAAGGGCTTGTATCATGAGGAATAATGTCTTAATTAAATTTCAGTATCATTGAAGAAATATAAGTCTCTATTGAATTACTTTATATATTTATAAGAAAGCGTCACAAATGCGGGCTTCATAGTAAATTAAACGTATATTTTCCCACACATATGTAAACTTTGCACACTGAAGTAATTAGATTTTTTTCAGATCAAACATAAAAGACTTCTTATGTGATAAGAAAAACAATTTACACATTCGTTTATTTATGTTTTTAGTTAACTGCCTTGAGATATTTTATCATATCATATGAATAAGTTACATTTCATACAGAAATACAAAATAGCGTTAATATTTCTTTATTCAGTGATCATTCTGTAAAATCGCATGCAAAATTTATTGATGTATCCAAGAAGCATTTTTTTTTTTGAATTTATCAACAAAGAATTTAGATGGATTTTTACGTGCCTTTACCTAAAATATTATGATAGTAATAGTATAATAAGCAATAATTGTCACGAAATACTGTAGAAACCAACCGTCAGGGATGGTCCTAATGTAGTACAATACTTATAATGTGATAAAATTCTTTTCAGGAAATATCTATTTTGATTCTCTCTCGTTGCTTATATGTTTTATATTTTGGATTATTTACTTTCTTAGTACACAAGAAGAATAATATATCCTAGACATACTTTGTGTTAAATATTTTAGTCTTTTGGCGGACTCGACTATATTTAACCGTCCGTTACGTTCTGGTGAACATTATAATTAGGAATATGCTTTTGTATGTAATGGTGGAGAAGTAGTGAAACTAGTATTCCTTTTATAATCTGAAGTGTTCCATTGCTCACAAAACTTTATTTAAATAATAAGAGTGGCCAGTACATTTTACTTTAATTTGCAGCTTATCATCAATCACAGAATTGAGTTTTTCAATATGCCATGTGCTTTTAATTTTTAAAACGGTACTATATATTTATTTCTATAATGGATTTATTTATGAATGTTAATTACTTTGGGAATACATAATTAGTTCTCAAACAAACAATGATCTTTTAGTGGGGTTCTAAGTGGGCGTTCTCAGTTGACATCCCTGATTCAGCTGTATTTCGGACAAATGACCGCCCCTGACCGTCTAGCAATGTCATTGCATGCAAAGATGTGCTTGACCCACTTGAAGACAGGTTTCTCAAACGGGTGCTCATAACTGTTTCTGGTCAGACGTTTCTTAAAGTCTTGAAATTTTTCGCTAAAATTTTTAAAAGTTCTGAACGTACAATTGCAATCAAGATCCATGGTGACTTTATTTATGTAGTTCGACACTATTTATGATTGGACCTTAAATGCGAATTGTCGTTATTAGAAATATTACTAATAATTTCACTTTCATAACAATTACTTGATGAACATTAAAGCGGCCTTTGAACCAGTAAAATGCATTGAAAATGGAAATACAAAATATTTTAATTCAACGACATAATAAATGAGTTAGAAAGATACTTTAGTCAATAGTGAGTCACATATCTAAAGTTATTCAGAAAATTTTCAAATGAAATAGAAAAGTATTTTTGATAATCTTCTAATATATATATTGAAGACACTTGAATATTATTTCGTCATATTTATTTAATTTCAAAACTGCAACAAATTGATAATATTGATTTAATGCAGTTGGTGTTACAGTAACAAAAGCGATGTCGGGGAGAAATGAAAGTAGTAAAGTACAAAATAAGTTAATTATATTGTTTATCCAATGCCGTTCTTTAATATTTTTTGTTAATTGGCAAAATAAGTGTCCCAAACAAAAAGTACAATTTAAATTTAATCTGTCTCACGTCGTTTTATGTCTAATTTCAACGAGAAATCAGTTCCTTCCGGATATATAAGTGAACTTTCTTATCGAATATAACTTGAAAATGAATGGAGTGCTTCAGGACATAAATCTATTCAAATTTCATTATTCCAAGAATGTCAGAAAGAGGGTGTGTGATTTCAAACTGCCGTCATTTGTATCTTAAATTTAAAAGGAGATAGTCAAAAAGGATTATTTAAGTTTGTGCTGTTACTTTCTGATCAATCCTTTTTCTTTCTTAAAGTTTTCATAATTTTATTGGACTTAAATATCTATTTTTTCATATATTTTTTCCATGAACATTTGTTATATTCATTACATAGTTTAACTAGCGGTTCCTACCAAAATGCTTAAACCATACCATTACTATAAAGAGAATATGCGATGCTACAATTACTTTGAAAGCACTAAACAGATGCGAGTTGTGATCTTCTATTAATTCTACATATATTGTACGACTCGAAAATATCTCATAGATTCTACATTAAAACATGCAGTAATTTCAAAATGGAACATCAACAGAGTTTGCTTTTAGTGCATTAGATGCCGACGCCATTGAACATTGCAATTACTTGGACAATTATGTAGACTTTCTATTGTGTTTTTATTTTGCTAAACACGTTAACAATAGTCGCCTTGTTCGTTACATAAACTATGATAACCAAACTTATAAATTCATTCCTCTTATATTTGCAATTCTACAAATTAAGTACAATTATTTGGTGTTAACAAACAATACATACATTAAGGAACGTACAACTCAGTCAAAAATTATGAGGATACCGATACTCAATTAACACATTTGATGCCAATGGAGGTCTGTGTAGTTTGGATTGTTATGCTGTTAATAGCATTATTACGTCAGGCTTTTATTGTTTGGACTCTGTCAAAAAGTAATCCACGATAAACGCACCTATGTTTCAAACTTACGAATATTTTAGCAAGGTACTTGTCCAGGAAATATATTTGTAAATGTTATATGTGAGATCAGTTGATTGAAGACGTAATACAACATTTGATCTGTTATTGTGACGAGTGGACGTTTTGTAGAATTTGATAAAAGAAATTCGTTGCCACAGTGAATACATGTCAAAACCGTTCTGTAATAAGTGCGATTCTTTGCTAAGTTTAACGGGTACAATTGATGGGAGCATGTTTAAACATATACAGTATAAATATTTGTGTGCAAATTATTCAACTAAAGAGATATAGAACTCATGTATTTGTAAACATATATTTTCTGTGAACACTGTTTTTTATTAAGTGTTTGATAATTACATGATATATTACTCTCACTTATTGCCCTATAACTTATAAGGGAACTCAAACAAGAACAAACGTACGTATTAAAACCTCTGCAGCGCGTGTGCATTGAACAGGGTTGTCCTGGTTTAGTTCTGCTTTACATGGAAAATGTAACCTTAATTATTCTCTCAAGAGAGTAATAGTTATCATAAATATATAAACATTTTACATAACGCTTGGTCCAAATAAATATTTATTGGTTGATATCGCGTATTTTTGAGAAAAAGCAATACTTAAAAAAGTGTTGCACATAAAGTGTGAGGGGCGTCCATGGCCATGTGGTTAAGGTCGTTTACTTCAAATCACTTGCCCCTTCACCGCTGTGGGTTCGAATCCCGACAGGGACTTTGGATTCTGTCATGTGAGAAAGCTATCCAGATAGCCTACAGAACGTCGTTTCTACTCAGGCGCCCGTTCGTGCTTGAATAATTCACGGAAGGGCACCCGAGGTCATCCTCCACCAGTATAGCTGGAACGTCGCCAAATGACATATTCTGTGTCGGTGTGACGTAAAACCCAATCAAATAAACAAACACACAAACATGAATTGTGAGATAAACCAATATAAGCTAATATTTTCTAACACCGCTATTTTAAGTAAACATTGGCGGATGTGTGTATCTGTGATTTGCGTGATTGTACGCCATTTAAAGTGTATTAAACTATATATCTACAGATTGCAAACTGTTTATGTACTTTCAAAAAAAGTAATTCCAAATTTCATATATGAAAAATTATATTTTTGCATATTTCCTTTAAAACGAATGGCGCATTCAAGAGATAGTTAAAACTCTATTTACGGAACACCTTTTCCGTTTTCTTTCAACATCCTTTTTAATGAAATAACGGAAGCATTCTATCGAACAACACTTTCAAGAATCGGCCATAAGCTTCCGAAAACAACATAATTTTACCGTTTATAAATTTTATAAGAAAGGTTAAATAGATCTTGCTTGATATTCCGACATTAAATGGTCTCTAAAAACTACACTTCTTTGTTGCTGGTTGTTCGGTGCAATTAACTGCTTGAAAACTTATTATGTATCTTTGATGATTTAAATTGTTCTCAAGTGTTAAATCAGAAAATAGTCTGTTACTAATGGAGAATAAGCCCTTTAGGACAGTTAATTGTAAATGGATATTGCCTAGAACATTCCTGATTTTTCAACGCGTTACAATAATGTCTGGCCCCTGCGGTCATAGGACATATCCTGACAGAAATCGACTAATTATACCATTCCTGGAATAAATAACCGCAGGGTATTGAGTAATGGAATAAATATATGTAACTGGTGCAACCTCTTTGTATTTTTTCTATCAAACAAAAATGAATCTCAAGTCTACATGTAATTAATATCCTTAGTGACAATATGATTACATTGATTATATTTTCTAACCAGTATAAATAATTCGAAGAATTGCTTAGAGTTAGGCACTAAATGTCGTCCTAATTACCTTTAGGAATACCTTTAGCTAGTCAAATATTGTAGTTTCATTTTTTTTGGAAAACGTCCATAAATTGCTGATAGCAACATATTGTAGCAGTGCAACCAAGCAGACCATTTTGTCTTTAAATGATAAATGACTCTGTCCAAATTGAAAAAGAAAAATCCATTTAAGATATTCAGTGAAATAAGTATTATAAGTATTAGTTTGTAGGTTAAATTATCGGAGTTAAGCCTTATGAATAAAGTAAATAAATCACATTACGTAAGATTTTTTCATTGATTTATGTTTTATTACAAAACATTAGCCTACGTTGGGATATTCTTAAAAAATGATTATAAAACCTTAGTCTGTCAGATTGCTGACTTTGTTACAATAAACATTAAAACTGTTGTTTTGAAAAGTTTAACTATAATTACAATTTAAAATGATAGTGTAATAATTTATTATGTAATTTAATCTTATTTCTATTCTCCGTCTCTGTATCTATTTACCCACACAGCATGGACTTCACTATCGACACATTTGCGGACGTTTTGGAATTCAATATTTGATCATTTATATTTAAATTAAATATGGAGGTGTAGACGGGAGCTCGCGGTTTCCAGTACCGGTCATAAACAGCCTGCAACATTTTTAACTTTGCCGTTCTGGGCGTCCTGAAGAGATGCGTGTTTTTTTAACTATAAGATAGGTCGGACTGAGTTCAACTTTCTTTAAAGACAAACTGATAGTTCAATACAATATTGATGCACATATAAACAAACGAAAATGAAAACGATTATTTACGTATGTTGATTAAATGAAATATCAATACTTTTTCAAAAGTTTAAACGGTCGTTCTCTCCTCTTTCATAATCTGTAAGTGAATTTGCAAAACTTCACAACTAATAGTTAACCTTATCGGAGAGCTGTACTTGTGAACAAATGGAATAAATTGCACAACCTATTTAAAGTGGTCTACGGCATTCCAAAGTCTGGACTTAAACTGTATGTCTGAAATATGCTAAGTTGTGATTTTTCACGTGTATTGGTCATTAATATGAGTCTTAATTATTGAACGCCGCCTTTCCTTGTTAATCTTGTTCATCATAGTTTAGTGGAGTAAATTTATTACAGGGTCCTCCCGGGGCTCCTTGCCACTGGCTCTTGTTACTGGTTCGGGGCTGCGTTCAATGAACGCCGTCTTTCCTTGTTGATCTTGTTTATCATATTTAATAAGTTTATATATATAGAAAAATTCCTGTACTAGCACGGACATATCGAGACAACGTTGCAAGTATTTTAGGGATTCCATTTTTCTCTCCGTTTCTTTTTTGTGCCCCACTTTAGGGGGCATTTAGATTTACCATTGTCCGTCCTTCTGTCCGTTCTCATTTTCTGTCGCACGAAGCTAAAAATGTATTTGACCTAGAGTCATGAAATTTTACAGGTATGTTGTACAGAAAAATTTTACAGGAATGCCCTCGACTTGTAATTGTAATTCTCTTGTAATTTTGTTGTGATTAATGATTCCGAGGGATCACTTTGTTTCAAGATTTTTAGTAAACATTTGCAAATATCAACTTGTGTCGCACATAAGTCAAAAAGTATAGATGTTTAGATGATTGTGCATGCGCACAGGAAATCAAAACATGACACTTATTAACTTTTTTAAAACGTAAAAGTTTTAATCTGGAACGAGGCAAATGCGCAATTTTCACATCTAATACAACGTTCAATACAAATCTGTATACAAAGTGATCCCTCGGAAGCATTATTCACAACAAAATTACAAGAGAATTGCATAACATCCCTCACGCCCACTAGCACCGGCTTGAGCGGTATTCAATTCTCAAAATTTAATAGTGCTGGCATCAATGATCCCGAGGGACCAGAAAATATAACAACACTAAAGTGAAGTACGGGGCAACATTTTACAGCTGCCACACGGCACTTGACACCTGCTATTGTGTAGTATAAAAATATGGATACAAAGCGATCCCTCGGAAGCATTAATCACAACAAATTACATTTAGAATTGACGACTCGGTTTGACTGAGTCTTTACATGAGGGATAATGAAAAAGTGCAACGTCCCTCACGCCCCTAGCACCGGCTTGAGCGGTACTCAATTCTCAACACTTAATAGTGCTGGCATCATTGATCCCGAAGGACCAGAAAAAATCTGGAAACAAAGTGATCCCTCTGAAGCATTAATCACAACAAAATAACAAGAGAATTACAGACTCGGTTTGATTAAGTCTGTACATGAGGGATGCTAAAGAAGTGCAACATCCCTCACGCCCCCAAGCACCGGTTTGAGCGGTACTCAATTCTCAACACTTAATAGTGCTGGCATCAATGATCCCGAAGCCATTTTTTTTATTTTATGTTGATGTTTGTATGACCCTAAGACGGAGTTTCCCATGCGAACAGAAATTTTACTTTTAATTTCACCACAATAAAATAGCAGACATTCACGCTAAAAAACTCATTTTGGTCGTCTGGACAATAACGTAATTGAACTAAACTTAAAGGTTCCTACCACAGCGCTTAAAATAGAGTAAAATAAGAATCCCTAAAGAAAGCCCAACGCGGCAAAATTGAAAATATTGCAGGCTCGGTTTGATTAAGCAATATTACTATAAAGAGAATATACTATGCTACAATTATTTTTAAACCACTAAACGGATGCGTGTTGTGGTCTTTTATTATTTCTACATATATTGTACGACTCGAGAGATCTCATAGACTCTATATTAACGCATGCAGTAATTGCAAAGTAGAACATCAACAGAGTTTGCTTTTAGTGCATTAGATGCCGCTCCAATTGACACTATCATCGAACATAGAACATTTCAGTTACTTGTAAAATTATGTAGACTTTCATAATTCTGTGAACAGGCTCAATCAAACCGAGCCTGCAACATTTTCAATTTTGCCGTGTTGGGCTTTCTTTAGGGATTCTGTATTTATCTATTTCAGTGCCGTCCATGAACAGGCTCAATCAAACCGAGCCTGCAACATTTTCAATTTTGCCGTGTTGGGCTTTCTTTAGGGATTCTGTATTTATCTATTTTCTGTTATGTATCTTGCTAAACATGTTTCCAATAGTCGTCATGTTTGTTACCTAAATTATGATAACCAAACTTATGACTTTATTCCTAATATAAGTGCAATTTTACAAATAAAGTGATGATTATTTGGTTATACCTAACAATACATATATAAGGGAGCGTACAATTTAGTTCAACGGATACTAACTTAGAACATTTTACGCCGATGGATGGTCTTGTAGTTTTGATTGTTTTGCCGTTAATGGCATTATTACGTGAGGGGGCAACCTTGTATTTTTAAGACTCCGTCAAAAAGTCATCCACGATTGTCGCGCCTATGTTTCAAACTTATGAATATTTTAGCACGTACTTGTCCAGGAAATACATTTGTAAATGTTATATGAGTGACCGGTTGATTGAAGACGTAATACAACATTTGATCTGTTTTTGAGAAGAGGAGTGGAATTTGATTTTGATGATAAAAATTTCTGGCTACAGTGAATACAATCGTTCTGTTAACTCCGTCTGAAAAATGAGCTTATTTGTTAAGGTTAGCGGTAACAATTGATTTGAAATTGTTACATTGTTTATTGCCAAGACTTTAAATTCGTTTTTCGTACCTAGATAATTTGTACTAGTAGACTTTGTTTATGTCAGCTGATCATGCTTATTTGTAACTATGAATGGCATCTTTCTCTGATATTTTCAATCTACTTTCCGTCGATTAGAAAACCGAGAGATTCTTTAGAACGCAATATGTTTTTTGTTATTCTGACAGATGTGTGCGTTTCTTGCAATTTGTTGTTTGTTAACTATTATTAATATTATGTAATATGTATTGTGCTCTTCAGTATTAGAGAAATAAAATACATAAATTATTAAACGTTATTTAAAGTCGTAATCTGTCTCTTCAGAATTTATTCTTTACATTCATAGATCACTCTTCTAGCAAAACATGACTTTGGTACAGACGCCGGCTTGATATTTGCAATATTTGTAATGAATAGTACTTTAAGCTTCAAGTCAACTGCATTATTTGCACAGCTATCTAGGCTACGCCAGCTTGTTAGAGGAAATTTGATAAAACTTCTTTGAACTTTGAGTATACATTTGTACGCCCTTGCCATGAAGCACTAAACAGAATTTCTTTGTTAATTTTATTTTTTTCCTCTGTTTTGTTAATCATAAGAAAAATGAATTATAATCAACACAACATCACTAAAACTCGAAATGATAGTCACATATTTCATTATCTCATAAAGAATACACATGGACACATCTGTTAATATCAATGAAATGTATTACAAAATATGATAAACAAGATCAACAAGGAAAGGCGGCGTTCAATGAACGCAACACTATTACAAGTTGGTTAGTTAGTTAATTAACTGTTAGGGTTTCTAAGTCCAATTAATCACCCAAATTCATATTAATATACATAATGTTAAGGATTCTCCTATTTTAGACTGGTGAAGGAATGAATACTTTGCAATTATTTTTTCTGTCTATATTCCAGTTTGAAATTGCTTACATTGTTATTTTTTATGATTAATGATAAGCATCTTTAGTTTAATATAATTTTACCAGTGTACGAAGTTATTTATAAAGACAACTTAAAGCTCGGTAAGCACGACATTAATGTTGTGCTTGTGGTAATTTAGTTCTTGCTATTCGGTTTCTTTCTTGTTGAGTGGTTCTAGTTTTCCTCACTTGAATACTGTTGAATCACCTCAGGATATGTTGCATGCTTTTTAAATTTGTCTTCTGACGTCTTATCTGTGATACCTTACCTCTGATCCCCTTTCAAAATTCCATTTTATTTAGTTCCGCCCATTGTTTTCTCGTTTAAGGCACACGCATTTTTTTACTTGGGGACCATATGCCGCTATTCATGGAATGGCACTCACGTGTCACATTAAATGTTCCACGATAACCGCCATATACATACATCTGCGGATGTTTCAAAATTCAAAATTGTACCAGTTCATAGTAATTCTGCTTAAGCCGGTGCTAGGGAGCGTGAACGGTACCGTCCATGAACAGGCTCAATCAAACCGAGCCTGCAACATTTTCAATTATGCCGTGTTTGGCTTTCTTCAGGGATTCTTATTTTCTCTATTTTGTGTGATAGTTAAAAAAGAATGAATTAAGGCTATTCCCGACATATATTTTTCCGTGTAGTTTGAATTGTTTTAATTCTTACACTATTGCCGACATTAAATGTCTTGATGATTTTAAATCAAGACATTATTTTAAATCAAGTTGTTATCAAAGTAAGTATATTTCCAAATATTTTATTTGATTTGTAAATTCTAGTTCTTAATAAATGTTTGACATATTTAATGAAAACATTAAATTCTTTATAACATTATGATCTTCAACAAAACGAAATGTAAAAAATAACAAGCATATGTTTTGATACCTTTGCAGCGCGTTGCATCGAAGAGGCTTGTCTTGGTTGAGTTCTGCTTTACATTGACAACGTAACTCTATTTAGTCTTTCGAGAGCTTAAAAGTAATTATAAATGTATAAACATTTTTCATTACGCTTTGTCCAAATAAAGATGTATTGGTTGAAATCGCGTTTTTTTAGCAGTACTTAAATGGTGTTGCACGTTAAGTGTGAGATAAGCCAATATAAGCTGATATTTTATAGCACTGCTATTTCAAGTAACATTAGCGGATGTTTGTTTCCGTGATTTACGTGATTGTATGCCATTTAATGTGTATTAAACTATATATCTACAGATTACAAATTGTATATTTACTATCAAAAAGAGTAATTCTGAAGTTCCTGTATGAAAGAAATATATTTGCATATTTCCTTTAAAACGAATGGCGCATTCAAGAGAAAGTTAAAACTTTTTTAAAGTTAAAACTTTTATAACAGCACTATAAAATTTTGTTACGGAACACCTTATTCTGTTTTCTTACAATATCCATTTTTCTGAAATAACGGAATAGAGAGAAATAAGAATCGCAAAAGACAGCCCAACACGGCATAATTGAAAATGTTGCAGGCTCGATTTGATTGAGCCTGTTCATGTTTAAGCAGAACTCAACATTTAACATGTTACTAGTAAAACTTTGTATTTTGAAACATCCGCAGATGTGTTCATATTGCGGTCATCATGGAACCTTCAATGTGTCACGTTAGTGCCATTCCATGAAAAGCGGCATATGGTCCGTAAGTAGAAAAAAATCGTGTGTGCCCTAAACGAGAAAACAATGAGCGGAACTAAATAAAATGGAATTTTGACGGGGAATCTGAGGTTATGAAGTCTGCATATGACAGATATGACGTCAAAAGACAAATTTAAAAAGCAGTTCAAATATCCTAAGGGTGATTCAACAATATACAAGTGAGGAATAATGGAATTACCCAACAAGAATTTTACCGAAAAGAAAGACCTAAAATACCCCCAAGTACAACAATAATGTCGTGCTGAACGATCTTTAAGGATCGAAAATATAGCATCCCTGATTGAATGTACGGGGCGACTTTTTACAGCCTCCACACGGCACAAACAACGCTGTGACGATTCTATGGCACAATTCTCTCCTGAATCGGCCATAAGATTCCGAAAACAACATAATTTTATCGTCTATAAATTTTATAAGAACAGTTCAATAGATCTAGCTTCATACCGATATTTAACAGTCTCTAAAAACTATACCTCTTTCTTGCTGGTTGTTTGGTACAATTAACTGCTTGAATACTTATAATGTATCTTTGATGTTTAACGTAGCTTTTTATATTGTTCTCAAGTGTTAAATCAGAAAATAAATAGTCTGTTACTACATGGAGAATTAGTCCTTTGAGACAATTGTCAATGGATATTGCCTAGAACATTCCTGATTTTTCAACGCGTGAAAATAATGTCTGGCCCCTTGCGGTCAGAAGACATATCCTGACAAAAGTCGACTAATTATACCATTCCTGGAATAAATAACCGCAGGGTATACAATAATGGAATAAAAACTTGAAACTGGTGCAACCTTTTTTGTACTTTTTCTATCAAACAATAATGAAATATCTCAAGTCTACACGTAATAAATATCCTTAGTGACAATATGATAATATTGAATAATATTTTCTAAGCAGTATAAATAATTAGAAAATGCTTAGAGTAAGACAGTAAATTTCGCTCCTAATTACATATAGAAATACTAACGAGTCAAATAGTGTAGTTTTACAAGTTAAATATAAAGATAAAACTGTACTTAAGAGACTATCCTATATATTTCAGACCTTCACCAGAGACGGCATAACACGCTATGTAAAACATCTCTACTTAAAATATTTTTATACCGTCAGCAAGCTCGGGTTTTAAAGTGAATCAATATTAATAAAAGATGTAAACGTCATTTTTTAGAAAAAGATCTCCGCAACGAAAGAAAAACAACGATTCAAAACAATCTTGGTACCAATTTCTTTAAAATATTATATACACATTTGAACGTTCACAATTTCAAATTATAATATCTATTTTAATGCATGGTATAAACTTTTATCAGAAATTTCTAGTTTAGTTACAATGTTGTTGATAAGTTAAAGTATTTTTTATATATTTCATTTGTGTTAGAGAAACCATCTGTGTTTATGTATAGCCATTAATTTTTATACTGGTTGATTATACTATGTTGATTCAACAAGACAAAGTCAATAGTCATTTAACTATGATGTTTTCCTTTTATTCTTTGTGCGATTGCAATGTAAATATGAGCAATTTGTAGCAAATTCTACATTGAGGTCACATAAATTACTATGTTATAATTCTAATTTTTAAAATAAACTATCTACGAATAAACACAATGCCACACATAAACAAACATGGTGTTGTTTATTTGTGTTTGTTTCTTGTCTTGAAATACATTGAAATGTATGGGGAAAGAGCTTTGAAAACAAAATGCAATATTATATTTTAACCAAAATGCATATGAAGTTACTACAAACCAGTACATTGGCTCCTGACTTTTCAATGTCTGAGACAGTGACATTATTATAATTGAAATATGTAAATAAAGTTGTCCATTAATGTTTTCTAGCATCGGTCATTAAAATATATACTTTATATTCTCTTTTAAGAAGTGCATGTGTAACAGCTCTATCAAACTAAAAATGTTATTAAATTGTGAAACAATGTAAATTGATACAATAATCGTGCAATTATATCGTGTTATGAATCCTCACATAACTTAATTGCCAATTAATTCCAGATTTAGACTCTTTTCAAGTAAAGTTGCATCATTCATTACTTTTATTCTTGTAAAAGTCAACAACTACTTGAGAATAATTATAAAATCAAGACATAAATTTAATGACATACAAATAAATGTGTTTTATCACGAAAACGGATACTTGTAAGAAAGGTTCTGTTCAGTTCAGTTAAAACGTGTCAACACAAACACGCCCCACACTTCCCCTATTAAACAAACTGTCTTACGACATATGCACGAGAAAAGAAATTCTTACGACGACGGAAAGTATGCCATCAATAAAATAATTTGCGTCATGACAATTCTCCGTTCAATGTAGTTCAACAAATTCCATTAATTATATTTCAAGAATGTTACAATGAAATTCTATTCAATTCGACTTAAAATGCATGTTATAAATGTAAATGCTTTGTAATTAATCAGAATAATCACTGCGATAATTGACAACAAAAAATAAACAATCCCCAAAACAACAATATGTACCGGATGTTGCTACATTTGGAAAAGAACATTTCCTGCTTTGAACATTTATAATTTTCCATTTATAGATCAGCAAATTGGCCTTTTACAGACACAGGCTTGGTTTTTGTCAGCAATTTCAATCAATAGTCCATTAAGATTCAATTTGATACAATGTCTTTGAATTCTGTTTCCTGTTAAGATTTTTGTATAATGAATAATATTGAATTGTTTAAGAGAGGAAAATGTTACATTTAATATACTTTATCAACACTTAAAATATTTAACACTGCTCTCATTACAAAACTAATACTTATTAGGTAAGAATGTCAAATATCATACTGTCTTTTTGTGTGAAAATGAATACTTGTGTTTTTACAATATGCTGGACATTCTAGATCATTGATTTCCGTACTTTTAAATGTTGAAAATTGAGTACCGCTCAAATCGGTGCTAGAGGCCGTCAGGCATGTTTTGGCTTTTCATTATTCCTCACTTAAACCGAGTCTGCAATTTTATGTAATTTTGCTGTTTTTGATGCTTACGAGGGATCACTTTTTTTCAAATAACTACATCTTTAGAGTCCGTTTTTATTGATTTGCTAAGACTAGGTGAGTAACCTGTAATGATAAGTATCTGATATGATTATTCTAACACTTAATTTATTTACATAAATGTTTTTGTTATTTTACATTGATAAAATAGCCATTTCTATTTCAATAATATATTCAATACAATAAGTACACGCTTGGTTCACATCTTGAAATGTATAACGTGTAAATTATCAATAAATGTCTACCAGACCGTATTTTGTTACTTATTCATATTTTGTTTATTTGCATGTGTCAATTCAATTGATGATAACCATTGTTTACCAACGAAATAATCTAGAGTCATAAATGTATTGATATTTTATGAATTCAATTTTTGCCAGATAGTTGCTGCACTCTAATTATCAAGGTTGGTATCGTTGCTTTCGAACGACCCATTTTCAGTGTAACTCTTTTAATTATAAAAAAACAACATAAAATCAGAAGTCACAAACTAAATTAATCGGATTAAATAGAATAAAATGATAATAGGATTAAAATAGTTTCTATTAACATTGTGACATAAAATGCAATAGTATTTTGTAAGTATAGTATTCATTTTATATTTACTTACTTTAAATTAAAATATGTTAGTATTTTGGTTTGTTAATATGTAATAGTCTCCAACACGTCCAATTTATTTTTGCCTTTGTTTATTTTGGGGCAATTATGCTAATGTTTCTTTTATTCTAGCGAGGCTTATTATTCTTTAGTGTTAAACCATAAAAATAACTTACTAATAGAAAGAAACCCTTTCCTAAGGGATAGATCGAATTGGATATTGCCTAAAATTCTCCTGATTTTAACACAGAGAAATTAGTTTCATCCCCGACGGTCATAGAACTTCTACTGACAAAAAGCGCTACTTCTGACATAAACAACACAATTGTATACATGTTTAGACAGTGACGCCAAAATCCAGTTCGACCTTATTTTCAAGGGTTTATATATCTTCTATAAGACATCATGTTCATTGAGATCTCTTCAGATGTGTATAAAGAATTGTGATAGTGTATAAACTTCCTATTGAGTGATTTTGTGTGTGCTTGTTTAATTTTTGAGTGTGTAAGTCAGCATGTAAGGGAGAGATATTTTACTGTTAACTCGTGTTATATATTATCTTCTAATACATTGGCAATATACCTCAGGGATTATCCTAATGGATATTGGTTATCAGATTCGAGATCTTTTTACGAGACGACAATATTCAGCTTTGACGGTTGCAAAACCTTTCCCTTATAGTGCTATTTATGCTGATATATTACATTGATACCATGCTTTGAGGTAAATCAGTCATAAACCGAGATTACATTTCCAATACTAGCTTTAAAAGTAAAAACAATATTTTCTCCTTGTAGTTTTATATGATGTATAAATTGAGGATTTTAGATGTAACATTACAAAAAAGATATGAAATAATGTTTGAAATTATTACACGCATATTATTTCGCCTAAGAAAAATTCAACTTGCATCTGATGTGAAAATTAGGGAAAACAAGAAATCATATAAAATACATTTTATGTGTAATATGTTTATGAATGAAATATGTTTTTTTTTTAATTAATAACACAATTATATTCTTCTTTATAAAAATATCGAACTGTTGCTTGAATAACCGAATTGATTTTCATTTTTCTGTATTCTAATATAACTTCTAAGTTGTACCAAAACTATTTATTGTATCATAGTTTGGAGACCTTTCTGTTGAAAATGTGTCAGGGTTAAATCGTATACATATACATGCACAGTGCGTTAACTGGAGTGCGGGTATTAGTTACCCGCACTCCAGAGCATGCCTATTGATTGGCTCATTTTTGCTGGGGTTTACATATTGTGACGGCAGAGAAAGGGAAAGCGACAGAAATATCATATTCAGATGTTCGTTCATTGGTTCATTTTTGCCGGGGTTTCATATTGTGACAACAGAGAACGTCTTTTATGTTTGACTCTGATACAAAAGAGAAAGAACACCAAAACACTCGGTAATCTGATTAATACTCGGGGGCTACGCCCCCTCGTACAAATCAGATAACCTCGTGTTTCGGTGCTCTTTCTATTACGTATCTTTCTTTTTACAATGCGATCAGGTGCTGAAATAATGAAAAATTGACCAGAAGTCGTATTTTCTTGCGCATGCCCATTCTGTGTAGGTCAAACAGACCACCGCTCTACATACGAATATAAGAGAGGTTGATGGACAATTCCGAGTAAGTTTAAAATTAAAAGTAGAAAATTATATAAAATAGCTTTAAGCAAAAACACAAAAGATGCCTTTATAGCTTTGTTGTCAAGATTGCAAAAAAAGGCATGGGAAAGATGATCCTCACCATCACGGACCTGACATTACCATAATTGCTGTGGAACTTATCTATTAGCGCATAGCGAGTCCAACTTAATTGTAACTGAAAATTTTCATACAAAATCTAAAGAAATAACATATGAAATCGAGCTTAATTATCATTCTTAAAAACTCAGAACACGTGATAATGTACTGTTATCGTCCAGTTAACCTGATTCAAAGAATTTTTTTAAGTCACATAATGATATTTAGATATTACGTTTAACAAAAATCTCGAGAAGTTAAGATGGGTAGTGAAACAACATACATTTTACCCGGATTCTCTTAACACATGTAAATGCACGTCACGCAATTTGTCACTTCACAAAATCAATAAACATAGATACAATTGGTATATATAAGTTACTTTAATTACGATTTTCATAATAATGGCATTTTACTTAAACATCCCGACTGAATGCCAATCCATTTATTCAAAGATATGTACAATGCAAATTGTGTAAAAATTATGTAATACAGGGGTAATAAAATTTTATCTGTAACACCCTGTTGTTTCAATTAACATTACTGATAAAAATGTGGTCTAATGGAACCTGAAACAAAGACTTTGGTATGCGCTTTTCGATTATTGAATTATCAGTCCTGCATATTTTCATATATCTGTTATCAATATCAATGTATATTTTAATAAAGTACTGAAAGCTTTAAGTCATCCCAAAATTACTGTTTTCTAGGTGTCATAACTTGAAATTACGTCTATTAAATATAAAGCCAGGAAGTATGATAAATTGTAATCAAGATAATGTTATGCAATATGTATATAACATGGATATGTATATTTCTGAGAAATACTTATATTTAACATGATCATTTACTTTCCCCTTATGGCATATTTGTCTCGAGAATAAATGTTTATAGGAATATTGTTCTGTCAATATTAAAACCAGATCGAAATGAATTCCATTATAACTAAAGGATGCAGAAAAGACAATTTCTACGCCTTTATTTTGTTTTTGTTGTTATGTTTGTTAAACTTTATATTCGTTGCGGTTTTAAAATGCTGCTTTTAAATTTGTAATGTGCGCAAATGTCTGACAGCATAACAAATATAAATGTTAATATTGATCGATATCCTATGAGAAAAGTGAAATCCTTACAGACGTAAGACGACACAAAAAAAGAAATGCCGTTTAAATGCAAAAGTAGCAATTTGTCAGAAGTTGTAATTAACAAATCACTTCGACAAAAAGTTCCAATATGAGTCTGTGATGATGTAAAATGCAATTTGTTATTTTATTTGTAGCTTTGCATTTTAACTTTGTCATAAAATATTATATTTTGGCTCAATGTACACACATGATTTTTTTAACATTATTAAGTAAAACATGTCAACATGTCAAAACGCAACATTAGCACTCGTCACCAAATACATAAATAATTATTAATAATAATAATAAAAAAAAATATAAAAATGAAAAAAGAAATATACTCGGCCGAAATAAAACTGGTTAACTGGCATATGTTAGTTCTTAGTTTTTCAAGTCATATATAGAAATGTTAGCATAGCTTGCAAAACTATGACGTGATAATTTCTTGTGGGGTTATTAATCTTGAAGAAATGGAACACTTGTAGTTGTATGTGTTTCTAAACAAATCTGCCGTGTTTGGGTAAATTAACTCAATTTCTAACATCAACATCTACCCAGTCCGTAAGGCAATTATTTTTTTTTATAAATACTTGATGTATATGCAAAAATATATAAATATTATAAATAATATATCAATTTAACACAATGGTAAAGATAAAATTTATTAGACACTTATTGAACATTATAAACGAAGGTTACATTCTTGTTATTTAAGATAAAATTTAAAACTCAGATCTTATGTAAATAAAATCAGCAAAGTTCTTAGGGCCCTGAGATGAAGGCGTGCGATTGTCTCTTTAATGAATATCAAATTAATACTTCACGACAAAATTATTATTGAATCGCTATAATGATACTTCTTAATCTTGAATTGAAACTTGGCCAAGCTATGAAAAGTGTCCACATTAATCGATCATTTATGTGAATCTTGGCGCAATAAATTTAATGTCTCTATAAATTAAATATTTATGAAAAAGCACAGATTACTTTATTAACACGTACATTCCCTAAGATATTCACGATCTTTACCAATCATTTATCAAAAGTCCTTATCCTGTAAATTCTAAATAAAAATTATTACACATTTTCTATCTTCAATTTAAAAATACCATTTTAGGTGATATTCTAACCTTCTGTCATTATATTAAAGGTTTCTCGAAAATTAATGTTCTAATATATGAAGTAGCAGTGTCCAGTTATATAATCAGAAGGAAACAAATTCCAATGTTATTTAAAAGAGTCAAAATTATCTTACAAACAAACCAAAAGCCAAGCCAACACGAACATCTTGTATTAATGATAACTGCAGACGTTTCGGGTAGTGGCCCTTGTCCATGAAAAGCAAAAAAATAAATAAAAAAAATAAATAAAGTACACACAACTTCACTTCGATTATTGAAACATTAAGGAAAATAATGAATATACATTTGTATTTTTGCATGTTTGATTTTGAACATTGTTCCTTTATTTATTATCTACAAATGATTACGTATACATAATTTCTATATTATTTCTTCGTTTACATTCAAACAGTAGAGCAATGGAAGGAAATGATGTATTTGTTTAATTTTGGAATTAAATGTCAGATTATCACAAGACAATTAACTAGCATTATAATTGTACATTACTCTATATACACTAAATTTCTATACTTGAAATACTTTATCGTAAAGATATTTGTAGCCTATTCAATCAATCAATAGAAAATATGGAAAGTTGATATCCCTGCAAAGCAATGCTAAAAAAAGTTCAGAATGGCAGTCTCAGTTTGACTAAGTCTGTTAATGAGCGATATGGGAAAGTGCAATATCGCTGACGCCCACAGCGTCGCCCAAAGCTGTATTTTACCCTGAACAGAAACAATTCTGGACTCCTGATCCTAAAGTACTATTAGTATATAAATTTAAAACGCTGAAATGAAACAGGAAGCACTATTAACAGCAGCCACAAAACACTAAATCTGCTTTGTATGAAAATAACATATATCTAATTTAGCTGATGAAAAAAGAATGTTTTTTTAATATTCATTACTTTTATCAATTCTATGAGGGCTAATACATGTACCTGACAATGGCAAATGTGAACGATTGGATTACATTGATTTTTTTTATATCTAAATCACAAAACTTGAAATATATAATTATTTGTATCATAGTTTGGGGACCTTTCTGTTGAAAATGCGTAAGAGTTAAATCGTATACATATACATGCACAGTGCGTTAACTGGAGTGCAGGTATTAGTTACCCGCACTACTCAGCACGCCCATTGATTGGTTCATTTTTGCTGGGGTGTACTTATTATGACGGAAGAGAAAGGAAACGCGCTCGTCCATTGGTTACTTTTTTTCTGGGGTTTCATATTGTGACAACAAGGAACGTGTTTTTATGTTTGACTATGATACAAAAGAGAAAGAACACCAAAACACTCGGCAATCTGATTAATACTCGGGGGCTACGCCCCCTCGTACAAATCAGATAGCCTCGTGTTTCGGTGCTCTTTCTATTACATAATTGTTTTGTCTAACGGAAGTTTACTTATGCACGAACAAACATAATCACATTATTATGAAATTATTGTTTTAATCATTCTGTGCATTTTGTGTAAGTTGTTGCACCCTTTGGCAAGTATTTTTAAGGAAAAAGTTAAGTGTGTACAAGCACCTTTAAGCAAGTACTATAAAAACGTTCATACACACGTTTTAGCAAGTAGTATTAAAAACGTTCAGTGTTTACGTGCACCTTTAAAATATGTTTAGTGTTAACGTACATTTTAGCAAGAAGTATTCATAAAAGTTTTAGTGTTTACGATACGAGAATGGGTGACTTCCTAATTCCATTTTTAACAGGAAGTAGTTTTGTTATATATCCTTATAGTAAATATAATTGTCATAAACCTGTTAAATTAAAATATCAAAAACAAGAAGAAGAATAATAATAAAACTGTTAAGATAAACAAAAGCATGTGTTTTTATAATTACGAAACTACATTGTTATAAAAAAGCTCTACATAAAACATTTAATTTTTGTACGGAATAAGTTAACTAAACATTACAAGAAGCAAAAAAATGATTATTTCATTACAATTAAACATCTGTTCCGTCTTTAAGAGAGATAGTTAAAGATGCAAAAAATCCATTCAGTGATGTGTTATTTTTCTTTAATATTGTAGTACACTGGATTTTGCATTACATTATCTATTGACAAAAATGATCCTTTATGAAGTATATGAGCAATAGTTCTAAAATACTTTGCTTACATGTATACTGTACAAAGTAAATAAGATAATAAGATTGTGCAATAACATACATTTATATAATAATCGTGCAATTATTTCCTTACAGAAGTCATTATTTAACTTTATAGAATCACACTCTGTTTAGATAATGTTGTATCATTCAAATGTTTTATTCAATACATGTAAAAGTCAAAACTGCTCGAGAATAATTACAAAATCATGCTACAAGTTAAATGGCATTTAACTTATGTGCTTTATCACAGACACCAAAGTAATAAAAACGGATACTGGTAGAAATAGTTCTGTTCAATTCAGTTTAAAATTGTGAACTTGACCACGTTCACACTACTCCCCTGATAAACAGACTATGCAATGTAGTGCATAAACATGTATGCACGGCATAAGAAAAAGATTGCCTATACGAAATATAATGTGGACCATATCGAAAATTTATCAAATTACGTCATAAAAAAAACTTCCACTCAATGTCAGATATAAATTAGTTTATAAACTTTATACCTGTAATCTGAAGAAAAAAATCTTTTATGCTGGATACTAGTAATGCTTGAACAAGCTTCAACTTTTTTCACGAAAAATACTATTAAGTTTTGGTTTAAAACTTGCTCTTCTATACAACATTTTGCAACATTCGAAAAGAAGATTTTTCTTGTTGAACATTTATATCATTCTATTCATAGATTTCACGTCTAGCAGCAAATAAGCCTTTTTCAGACACAGACTTGGATTTCGTCAGCACTTTCAATCAATAGTCCATTAAGATTCAATTTGATTCAATTTCGTTGAATTCTATTTTCTGTTAGGATTTATTTTATAATAAGTAATGTTGAATTACTTAAGATAGGATTATGTATTATTTTAAATACTTGTTGAAAACGTAAAAAAATATTTAAAACTACCCTCAAGAAATAAACTATAAGTACGAGAGAAAAGTATCGTTTTGCATTTTGTCTGAAATGAATATCACTAGATTTCTTTATTTTATTTCTCTTTATTGTACAATGCAAACAATTCTAGTAATGATAAAAAGCGTGTAAAGAAATATTATGACATTTGACTGTGTCCTGAAATAATACACACACACTCATACAGGCTTTGAGGCAATACAGGATGTATGGAAAGAATACATAAAATTGGTCAATGAAAACGAAATCCCAGCATTATTAGCTGTAAGAAAAGTTTGACATTTACTTATTTTTGCTTTGTTACTTAACTCCTTAGTCATTGAATGTTTGTGCAGTCAACTTTGTCTTTTTAAAGATATAATAAGAAAAATACATGTAGTGTTTTGCAAATGTATGATTTTTTGAATATTACTAAATATAGTAAAAACATATTTATGCTTAATCATATTCAAAATAAGTTATAACATTTTCCATTTCGTTTCCTATTTCATTCACCACCATTCTCATACAAAATGTGCCCATCTTTTTATTTAAACTACATCATGTGTTTCGCCGCATTATTATCAATTCATCTATCATCTTCACAAAATCTTTTTTGTCCCTCTTATTAATTTGGTATGTCTAGTTCAGAAATGCGATTTTTCTGACACTTATTAAATGTAAACTTAAATGTTTCTGTTATTTTACATATTTTACAATATATTTTTTATGATAATCACAATTTAGAAAAGTATACATGTATATTACATTTTTCACATGAAATGCAATAATATTTTGTAAATAAGGTAAATATGATTAATAATAACCAACCAAAATGGTATTTGGTTGTTTCCAATTATTAAAAATCCATCATCTGTTATATTACCTAACGGTGATACTTATTTGCCTTTGCTTGTTTTGATGCAATGATCTTTATAAAGAATGCTAATGTTTCTTTCATAAAAGCGAGTTTTATAATTCTCTAGTGTTGAATCAGATAATAAATAGCTGGCTAACACAAAGAAAACCGTTCCTTAGGGAACATTCTAAATGGATATTTCCCAGAACTTTCCTAATTTCAACACATAGAAATTATTTCCATCACCGACGGTCATGTCACTTTTCCTGACAAAATCACTACGTGTGACATAAACAACATATTCGTTTGTAAAGTTTAAAACTATGACAACAATGAGTATGTTATAAATGCACAATATTATAAGATCTTTTGGTGAATCACAAACTGTTTGATAATTAAAATTAAAAATTGTTCTATTGCATATGCTTCATACTGAATAAGTGTGTACGTGTGTGTGAGTGAGTAAGTGTGTATTTGTTATGAGTGGGCACGTTACTACGTGAGTGAATGATATTGTACTGTCAACTCTAAAACGTATTGTGTTCTAATAAAAAGGCAATGTACTTTAGGGATTATCCTAATTGATATTGGTTATCAGATTCTAGATCTTTTCACTAGACGACAATATTCAGCTTTGACGATTGCAAAACTTTTCCCTGGACTTAATCGTCTTATAATGCTTTTTATGCTGATAGATTACTGTGACGTCAAGCTTTTGAGGTAAATCAGTCATAAGCCGAGAATACATTTTCAATCATTAGCTTGAAGTAAGGAAAAGGTTTCCTCTTTGTAGTTTTATGTAATATATACATTGAGGACTTTAGGTGTAACAATAAAAAGATAGAGAAAACGTAATGTTAGGAATAAATACTCACATTTTATTTCTCCATAAACAAATGACACCTGCACCTGGCGTGAGAATTATGGAAGTAAAATATCATATAATACATTTTAATATGTGCAATATGTTTATCCATGAAATATATTTTTTGTATTTTTGTACAGATGCATGCTTCTTTAAAAGAACATCCAGCTTTCGCTCGTAGAAGTATAATCCAGTTATTAACGTATTAACTGCATATATTTTATACAACATTTTGTGCTGGAAGTAAAAGTGTACAAATGTTCCTAATAAACATACCTGTGCATATTCAAGTGTAATTCACAATTGGCAAATAAATGCAATTAATACAATTAATAAAATTCTGACATGTTACATCATTAACAATTTTTCGCCTTTGTTACATATCGTTCATGAAGTTGTATACTGAAACGTTTTATTGAATTGTAATGCATTTGTCTTCATTCCGTTTTTAAGTCAGAATGAAAGCAAACAATAATGTTGAGGTTAATTTAATTGGTTTGTTTAATGTTTATTATTAATGTGTTTTATTCAAGAACGGTAAAGCAATTTAATATCATAAAAAAACAATTGTGTGATAAGAATACATCATGCAGCTTTGAAGAATGAATCTAATTTGGAAATTTGCTTTCTAGGTGCCCTGCTTGGATGTGTGTGTGTGTGTGTGGGGGGGGGGGGGGCTCCGTCCTATGAACGTTGCCTTTGCCTTTTTGATTTTTATTCTCGTTTTAAATTTCTTTTATTTATTTGATTTTTTGTCTCTAAAATAATAATCTGTTGTAATACTGCTCAGTCAATTTTTAAAACAGCAGTCAATGAATTCCATCAAAATTGAAAGACAAATATAAAAATTATCCATTTAAATACAAGCAAAGCTATTGTTAAATCATATGGGGTATTTTATTTTTTCGGAAACTTGCAGTAAATGTCCTCACCTTCATTTTGTATTTGTTGCTTTGTGTTTTGTTTAAAAATGTTCTTTCCCTCCCCTCCATACTACGCCCTTGTCTTCCTTCCGTTTTTAAGTCGGTGCCTTCTAGGTATGGCTGGGCTGTGAACGTCGACATGCCTTGTTGATTTTTATTATATTTTGTGCTCTCTTTTTAGTACGATTAATTCGAAATGTAAATGTTGATATCAATCGATATCTCATGAAGAAAGCGAAATCCAATGTCCTTCATTTCCTTCAGAAACTTGAATTCGGTTTCCCCTGGTGATTGCATTATATTTGCAATATTAATAAAACTATTAGCTTATGGTGCGTCGCGGTGTGTACCTCATTGACTAGTAATTTCTTAAATTGTAAATACATTTATTCTTTAATGAACGCATATGAAATGATTTTGTAGCTATGCATGTGTGTTATTCCGTGTAAAATCAATTGGCTTGTTTTACATATGTTCATTGTTCATTTTAGTTTGGTTGTGTAGAAAGCTATAATCGTATTGAAACAATTTGTTCCAGGTACCAACCAGTATTTTGCAATATGTTTAAAATTGTTTTTTGCTCAGGGATTGACCCTCACGGGGTTTAAACCCACGCGGCAAGCAATCCTTAGATTACTTGTCCGGTGCGTTAACGCCGCCAACAATTGTTTCCTATCTATTTTCTTACAATATTTTAATATTTGATATTTCCTTACAATAAGTCATGGTTTATTACAAACACAAACCTTCCACAAGTTTGCCAAGAAAATTCATATGATAACGTACTACAAATTGATTGATAAAATTGTGAGAAACAGTATTGTTATTATTATTATGTAGCCAATCAAAACAATCAGTTTCTTACACTATCTGGATAGTTTCCTGTCTAGCATATAAGGATCCACAGGTTTTAAAGAAATTTTAAAAATGACGCTAAGGGACAATTATTCCAAGGCAGCGACTTCAGCAACGAACCAGAGAGGACCCAGTTATTTGTTAAATGTGACTATTTTATTTGAACAAAGACACACCATAACTTTATTGTCAAGTACAGTGAAAAGACTTTCCAGGAAAAATTAAAAAATACTTTATTTTTTATTACCTAATGAAATACAAAACAGTCTATAAATATTTTTATTTTATGCGTATTTTGAAAAATTAAAACCGCATACTTGTGTTAAAATATTTTCTTTAATCGGGGAACAAGTTTGAAGCAATTAATAACTAAATTCGTTTAACAAATGATCAAAAAGGTTCAATAACTGAAGATGTGCTCATGTAATACGAGAAAGAAGAATCACAACAGGAAACTTTTAACAAAAAGTAACGAGAACAACTACATTCTATCAGAGAATTCTGAGTATTCAAATTGAAATTTTAAAACAACAAACAGAGGAGATTAAATAACGTGTATACACTCTGGCATTGTACCTTTGAAATAGGTATATCTGGTAGAAATATTAAGCTATTTTTCCTTGCTGAATTTTTGCTTGATTTCAGTATTGATAAGGTTAAAAGTAATAAGTGTGTTTCATCAAATGGTTATAAATTATAATGCATTCAAGAATGTTATTCAAATGTTGTCTATGCAAAGAATATTCAAGTAAAGTGACAAGAAATAACATTTCATATCATAAAATTATGACAGGACTTAAACATGTCCCTGTTTGTCTTCCGCTATAAAAGACGGTACAAATATACTATGCTGCAGCATTAAAGTGAGATTTAACAAATAAGAGTAATATTCTACTTGAAACATTTTGTCCGGATCGGACACAAAATTGTTTCTCAATTTTATCTAAGTGTTCACAGACGCGTTAAATGTAAAACGGACTGAAATAGAACCTTATTGATTGAATGCAGTCTATATTTGATAAATACACATCATTGTATAAACTCTTGTTACAGAAATAAAATGTACCTCTATTGCTTAGAGTAAGATAAGGCATTTTATTTGAAGGTGTTTGTTTCATTTCTTGCATGACTTAATTATCTTTGCAATCGTGTTCCTTTAACATTAGTAGTTATTAAAATAGATCATGGTCCATTTATGAAGTTAAATTATGCATCAATCAAGTCAGGTAAGTTAGTTGATTTATGCTTGCAACTTGACATGCGCAAAAAAGAAATAATAACATCACAAGAAGCTTAAATTTATGTCATATTTAAAATAAGTATCACATAAAATTAATCGTTACTTTGACTGGTCTGAATTACTTAATTGTTCACTTTCATTTCTTCAGGAATGACCACTTTGTATGAGACCAAATTCACCACCTAATCATGTTAACGATTTTAAACCTGTCGCCTAAAATATAAACATATTTGTTTATGAAGAACTAGACATCCATAAATAACAAAAAACAGAACCGACGAATGTCAGCTTATGCTTGTCAATGCCAAAACAAATTTGAATTATTTTAATCGAACGTCAAATTAAAACTGCTTAGTCCACATTAAAAGCCATTTTGATTAATATTAAAAAAAAAATAAACAACATTTAAAACAACATGTACCACATCTTTTCGAATAACATCTTTGAATAGAAAACATCAACAAATCATTCTGTCTTGGTCTATTTCATCCTGATAATGAATTTCTGAGACGGGAACGAAAGAGCCATTTAGTTTATTGCAAATAATCATATATCTGATACTTACACGCTTTAATAATACTGTGCTAAAGTTTACAGGACGCTGTGGACACTGTCACAATTATTATACATATTCATCGGAGTATTTATTGGTCGGACTTCACACTTTCCCTATAAAACAAACTCGACAGGACAGTGCATTGTTACACGATATAAAAATAAATGCTTACTCAACATATGACGTCAAGTATGCCGTCAATAAACCAAATTGCGTCATGAAATTTCTCCACTTCAATGTAAGTCAACACATTTTAATAAATTATATTTCAAGAATATTACAATGAAATTAAATTCAATTCGACTTATTATGCATGGTATAAATGCTTTGTAATTAATAACTATAATCACTGTAATAATTGACAAAAATACCCAAAACAACAACATGTACCTCTATACCGGATGTTGATACATTTAGACAGGAATATTTTCTTCTTTGAACAGTTATAATTTACCATTTATATATCACCAAATTTACCTTTTACAGACACAGGCTTGGTTTTGTCAGCACTTTTAATCAATAGTCCATTAAGATTCAATTTGACACAATGTCTTTGAATTCCGTTTCCTGTTAGGATTTATTGCATATTGAATAATTTTGAATTGCTAAAGAGAGGAAAATATAACATTTTATATACTTGTATCCTCATTACAAAAGTACACCTGCATAAGTAAGAGAGTGAAGTGTCATTGTCCCTAAGATATAATAACAGATGTGTGCTTAACCATATTCCAAACATGGTATATGATTTACCATTTCGGTTCCTATTTCCTTGCCCGCCAAACTATGAAAAAAGTTTTGTTTCAATTTAAAATACATGATATTATTGCAGCTTTAATTCTTATTCATCTATCATCTTTAAAGAATCTGTTTTTGTCCCTATAATCCCTGTAATTAATTTTCAATGTCTAGTTCAGTAACAAGTAATGGTAGGAGCATAAATAAGATTGGCTTCTAACACTAAGTAATTTTTTACTAAAAAGGTTTCGTTATTTTACTGTTAGTATAACCTTTCCTACTTAAATGATATATTGAAAACAATAATCAAGTGTACACTTGCTTCACATGTTGAAATGTATTACATTTATTATCAGTGTCTACCAGATAATATTTTTCGGCCGGGAGTTTGGAAAAAAAAAAGTTTTTAAAAATTTAGAAAATTATTTTAATCCCAATTTTGCCCTCACTAAAAAAAGTAAAAACCATATTTTGTTTGTTTTTCTATTTTATTTATTTTTTATGTGTCCCAATTTTAATTTGGGAAAAAATCACGTTTTTAAACCAAAAAGAAATTTTAAAATTTTGGGGTCATGCCTGGAGAACTACTATAAAATTTAAAGTTTTCCAGAAGTTTCCTTCACTAAATTTTTTAAACAAAACAAATTTATTACAAATTTTTCAATTTCTTTGGGGAAAGACCTTCTTTTCCCGTTTTATTTTCATTTAACGAAATTTAAAACCCTAAAAAAAGTATTCAATTAAAAAAAACGGGTTCAAAGAAAAAAATGAATTTTTCCCGGATAAAATTAAAAAATTAAAAATTGGAACAGATATGCAATAGTATTTTGTAAGTAAAGTATTCATTTTGTATTTGCTTACTTTACATTAAATTATGTTGGTATAAATAATTGTGGTTGTTAACAATCCTTGTTTTGTAATATATAATGGTCTCCAACACACCAGATTTTTTGACTGCTTGTTTCGGGACAATTATGCTAATGTTTCTTTTATAAAGGCGAGTTTTATTTTTTACTTGTGTTTAATCAGAAAACAAGTAGCTTGCTAGCACAAGTAAAATCTTTCCTCAGGGATAATTCTAAATGGATATTGTCTAGCATTCACCAGATTTTAACACGAAGAAATAAGTTTCATCCCCGAAGGTCATAGAACTTTTCCTGACAAAATGCGCTACTTCAACACAATTTTTACATGTTTGGATTAATGACGCTAAAAGCCAGTACGACTTCTTAGCACTTTATTTGTTGAACATTTATATCTACCATATCTACCGCATCTAATGTTAAATGTATATTTATTTTTTATGAGACATCATGTTCATTGAGATCTCTTTCGGCGTGTATAAAGAATTGTGATATTGTATATGATTCTTATTGAGTGAGTTTGTGTGTGTTTGTGTGACTATGCAATTCAGCATGTAAGTGAGTGATATTTTACTGTTAACTCGTGTTATATATTGTCTTCTTATAAAAAGGCAATATACCTATGGGAATATCCTAATGGATATCGGTTATGAGATTCTAGATCTTTTCACGAGACGACAATATTCAGCTTTGACGGTTGCAAAACCTTTCCCTGGACATAATCGCTTTATAATGCTATTTATGCTGATTTATTACCTTGACGTCAAGCTTTGAGATAAATCAGTCGTAAAACGAGATTACATTTTCAATACTAGCTTTAAAAGTAAGAAATTATTCCCTCCTTAAGGTATTAGCACCCTAATGCATTACCTCCGCTTTGAAGAGTATTCAAATAGGCTAGAACTACTGTTAACTACATTGAAAATGAGGGCCATGGGTTCAATCCCCAGAAGGGTCAACTTTTTTTTTTTTTCTTTCTTTTTTTTTTTACATTATTTATGTATCTCTCATGTCCCATTTGGGAAAGAAAAAAGTGTTTAATTTTGATTTTTTAATTTATATAGGTATTTATGGGCTAAATTATGCTTAATATAGTAATAAATATGGTACCTGATATTTTCAAAGTGTAATATAATCAAAACTAGACGGTAAAAAGTATTTCATATTTTACAAGATCAACCAATACACTTTTTAAAAAAATTTAGGGAAACTTTGAAAACAGGCATTCATTTGGGTAAATTTTTAAGAATTTTTTGAATTAGGCTCCCTAAGTAGAAAAATGGTCAGACACGTGGTAAAAATGGGTGGGGTAGGGTAACATTTTTATACATATTTCATAAATTTTAAGTAGAAACCATAATTTTGCTTATTTGGATTGTTAGCTGAATGGTACTATTTGTTTCTTACCAAAAATTAATGGGAAAACATTTTTCATTAGAATGTTATTGCAGATTATTTAAAGGTTCCTACTTTCTAAAAAAGGGCCCTCATAACATCCTAGCTTGAGTTCAGAAAAGTGGCCAAAACTTGATTTCTGTACGGTAAACTTTGTTTAAATTTTGCATACAGGTGTACTTTAAGGTATACATCTGACTTATGATGTCAATTTTTTAGTTCCTGATAGTGCCCATTAGGGTCCTAATACCTTAAGTTTTATATGATGTATAAATTGAGGATTTTAGATGTAACAATACAAAAAGATATGAAATAATGTTTGAAAATATTACACGCATGTTATTTCGCCTTAGAAAAATTAAACTTGCATCTGAAGAAGAAATCATACAAAATACATTTATGTGTAATATGTTTATGAAAGAAATATGTTTTTTCTTCAATAAATAACACAACTGTATGCTTTTTATAAGAATATTGAACTGTTGCTTGAATAACCGACTCGATTTACATTTTTTCTGTATTCTAATATAACTTCTAAGTTATAACGAAAGTATTTATTATCTTCTTTTAAACAATGCGGTAAGGTGCTGAAATAATGAAAAATCGACCGGAAAGAGTATTTTCTTGCGCATGCCCTACCTGTATAGGTCAAAAAGACCACCGCTCTACATACGAATATTAGAGAGGTTGATAGACAATTCTGAGTTAGTTTAAGGTTAAAAGTAGAAAATTATATAAAATAGCTTTTAGCAAAAACTCAAATGATGCCTTTACAGCTTTGTAGCCAAGATTGCAAAAAAGGCATGGAAAAGATAATTCCTCACGATCACGAAATTGACATTATCATAATTGCTGTGGAATTTATCTATCAGCACATAACGAGGTCAACTTAATTGTAACTGCAAAAGTTGAAAAGAAATTTTATAACATATGAAATCGAGGTTAATAATAATTCTTAAAAACTCAGAACATGTGATAATGCACTTTTAGTTTTCAGTTAACCTGATTCTATCCTTTACCCGATTTGACTGTGATGCCAAAAAAAGTTTTTAAGTCACATAAAGATATTTAGATATTACTTTTTAATGATCTCGAGAAGTTAAGACGGGGAGTGAAACAACATTCATTTTACCCGGATCCTTTTACACATGTAAATGCACGTCACGCAATTTGTCACTTCACAAAATAAGATTGGTATATAATAAAGTTACTTAAATAACGATTTTCATAATTTTGCGTGATTCACAATGGCAGTGTACTCGTACTTAAACATCCCGGCTAAATGCCAATCCATTTATTCAAAGAAATGTACAATGCAAATTGTGTAATATTATGTAATACAGGGGTAATAAAATTTTATCTGCAAAACCCTGCTGTTTTAATTAACATTACTGATGAAAACTTGGTCTAATGGTACCTTTAACAAAGACTTTGGTATGCGCGTTTCGATTATTGAATTATCAGTCCCGCATTTTTTCATTTATCAGTTATAAATATCAATGTATATTTTAATAAAGTACTGAAAGTTTTAAGTCATCCCAAAATTACTGTTTTCTGGGTGCCATAACTTGAAATTACGTCTATTAAAGCCTTGAAGTATGATTAATTGTAAACAAGATAATGTTATGTAATATGTATATAACATGGATATGTATATTTCTGAGAAATACTTATATTTAACATGATCATTTACTTTCCCTTTATTGCATATTTGTCTCGAGAATAAATGTTAATATCTGTAGTTATATTGTTCTGTCAATATTACAACCAAGACGAAATGAATTCCATTATAACTGAAAGATGAAGAAAAGAACATTTCTACGCCTTTATTTTGATTTTGTTGTTATGTTTGTTTAACTTAATATTCGTTGCGGTTTTAAAATACAGCTTTTAAATTGTAATGTACGCAAAGCATAACAAATATAAATGTTTATATTGATCGATATCCTTACTGACGTAAGACGAAACAAAGAAAAGAAATGCCGTTTAAATGCAAACAGAAGTTTTAATGAAAGAATCTCTTCGACAAAAAGTTTCAATATAAGTCGGTTATGATGTAAAATGCAAATTGTTATTTTCTAAGTAGCTTTGTATTTTGACTATGTCATAAAATATTATATTTTGGCACAATGTACACACATGATTATATAACAGAATTAAGTAAAACATATCAAAACGCAACATTAGTACTCGTCACCAAAAAACTAAATAATAATAATTTAAAATAAAAAAAATAAAGAATAATTAAAAAAGAAGTATACTAAAAAGATACTCGGCAGAAATTAAACTGGTTAACTTGAATATGATAGTTCTTAGTTTTTCATGCAAGGTCAAATAGAAATGGTAGCATAGCTTGCATAACTATGACGTGATAATTTCTTGTAGGGTTATTAATCTTGAAGAAAATGGATCACTTTGCCGTGTTTGGGTAAATTAACTCAGTTTCTAACACCAACATCTACCCAATCGGTAAGGCAATTATTTTTTTATAAATACTTGTTTTATGTGCAAAAATATATAAATATTATATAGAGGATATTTGTTTGTTTGTGTGTAAGATGAAATTTTATTTCATCGAGTGGGCTTTAAAAACAGTATTCTCAAGAGTTGCGTAGCCACGAGTGAGAATACTGTTTTTAAAGTTCACGAGATGAAATAAAATTACATCTTACACAACAAACAAACAAATTTTCTTTTTATTTAATGCTTAAAAACAAGTTAAAACGAAATTTCCTTAATATTTACGTTAACATTAAAATCTGTTTTCCCCATTTAGAGCCTCAAAAAAGTCGAATTTCTCATTAAATACAAGAAGTCATGGGCTGAAAAATAAGTTCCACAATCAACTTTAAATGGTGGCGATAGTATTCATTTTATTAAAAAGATATGTCTGATCGCTTGTTTAAATAATAAAAACAAACAATTCTAGTAGGAAAAAAAGTCCAACCATCCATCCATATTTCTGTTACTGACTGCGAATTTATATTAGACCTGGCTATGTTAAATGTAAGCGGCCGCCATTTTTAAAGTTGTGTATTTCACTGGATGAAAATAATTGTGTTTGATTTAGAGGGATATCATTTTGATTTGTTAGTCATACACCTTTTTAAAAGAAAGAAAACTTATTTGAGGATTGTAACAGACAATAAATAAGTGTTGACAGATGTGTAAACATTCAAAAAAGTGGATAGGAAATTGGAGAACTCGGAAGCCTTACGAACGCTGGGTTGTTTACATAATCTTTGACTGAAAGCTGCCAATGCTTTTCAAGTTTTCATAAACTTTTAAGCATACGGCAGTTATTGCTCGTAGGATACTTAAATATTCCCAAATGTCATCAAGAGCAGTTTTGCATGTGGAAGGAATGTATTTTTCAGACTGTAAAAATGAAACAAAAAATTAAAGAGACGATATTTGGTGATTGGTAACTTGAATGAATAGAAGTAACTTACTGTAAGTTTTCTTCTTTTTATTACTTGTGACATATAAGTTATTTATCAATTTCAGCTTTGCTTTTCTTTGAACAGCCTGACATTGTCGGAATAGTCAGCAAAAATAAAATTGAGGTGCCACATGGGGAAAATCTTAAAAAAGTAGTTTCGTCATTGAAAAGGGTGAAATTATATTTTGATAATTTTCACTGTGAAATTATCAAATATAATTTTCACGGATAAATCAGTAATCCACTGAAAAGCATAAAATAAAAATGTTATATCAATTGAACACATAGGTAAAGATGTAATTCATTAGACACTTATTGAACATTATAAACGAAGGTTACCTGATACGTTCTGATGTTTCTCTTGTTATTTTTATTTCAGACAAAATTTAAAACTCAGATCTTATTAAAATTAAACCAACAAGTTCTTACGTGAAATTAACTGTTCACTATAAAATGTACTGAGATCTGAATGCAAGAAGTATTGTTAAACAGACCTTAAATATCTGCGCAATTTTAATAGAAAGTTAAAGAAAATCCTGAACTGTTTACTTTAGAACTATTTTTCACATTTGTTTCATAATGGCAAGACCTATCTTGAACATTTTAGTTTAGAACTACCTTAGAATGGCAAGAACAATTTATTCTAGAATGGCCATTTCATTTGGTAATTTTAAAATGACCAATGAACACTCTTTCATATTCAGTTCTTCCCTTTCAATTTTACAGGAAGTCAAACTTAAAATAGGCAGCCTTCGGCCGAAAAAAAGAGACATTTTAATCTCTAATTGTTGGTTGATGGAGTAAAGAAGCTATGTTTATATTTGGTGGCAATTTTCAATAGATATAATAAAAATCAGTATAACAAATCATTGTACAACCTATTCGCCTAGTAAAGAATATTAACATATTAACATGCATGATCAACGTTAGACGTGATTCAAAAAATAATAAAACATATACAAATTACCACGCTTTATCACTGGTTAGCTATAGTAACATTTTTTTCTTTTAAGTACTGTCTAACAAATAAAGTGAATTACAGTAAACTGTTCTTCTTGCATGACCATGCTTTAAGGTTTTGTTTGTTCTGGGTTTTACGTCACACCGACACAGTATAGGTCATTTGGCGACGTTCAAGCTTTTCTGGTGGAGGAAGACCTCAGGTGCCCTTCCGTGCATTATTTCAGGTACGAACGGGCACCTGAGTAGAACCACTGACGTTCCGTAAGCTAGCTGGATAGGTTCCGTAAGCTAGATATCTGGATAGCTTCCTCACATGAAAGAATCTTAAGATGCTATAATAAATCTTGCAGGTTATATTAATTGTACAATGTATAAATGATTTAAACATATGCATGTTTCACATCAAAAATCTTTAAAATGTATTTACATAACGTTTTTCTTATTTTTATTGAATTGGGATTTCCTGATATACTTTAACCTCTTGTAATGATTACAAATTGTTACTTAAAGAACGTTTTTGTCCCTATCATTAACTTACTATGTTTAGTTCAGAAATGCGATTATTCTCACAATTATTAAATGTAAACTTAAAAGTTTCTGTTATTTTACACATTTTAAAGAATATTTTCTATGATAATCACAGTTTAGAAAAGTATACATGTATATTATCTTTTTTATGAAATGCAGTAATATTTAATAAATAAAGTATATATATTTTATTTTCCAGCTTTAATGATGAACTCTGTTGGTATTTGGTTGTTTACAATTATTAAAAATCCATCTGTTTTATTATATAAAGGTCTCCCACAAAACCGATACTAATTTGCCTTTGCTTGTTTTGTTGCTATTATCTTTATAAAGAATGCTAATGTTTCTTTCATAAAAGCGAGTTTTATAATTCTCTAGTGTTGAATCAGGTAATAAATAGCTGGCTTCTACAAGGAAAACCTTTCTTCAGGGAACATTCTAAATGGATATTGCCTAGAACTTTCCTAATTTTAACACATAGAAATTATTTCCATCCCCGACTGTCATGGCATTTTCTCGACAAAATCACTACGTCTGACATAAACAACATATTCGAAACAATTACAACAAACGCTAGTACGACTATATTTTTACAACAGCTACATTTACTTTTCTATGTTCAAAAACTATATTGATATGTTATTAGACATCTTGTCCATTGCTATTTATATATACCAACACGTATAAAGATTTTTGCATTTTAAAGTAAGATTTTTAAGTTTGATTCTTTCGACTTTTAAAGTATAATTCTTTCAACTTTTAAAGTTAATCACAATCCGTCAAAGAAATGTAGTCGTACAAAAGTCCCTCTTCTTGGAAGAATTTCAAACACTGTTTTACAATCAAAGTGCAGTCTTACGGCAAACAATTTTAAACAATAACAATACAAACAAATAAGCGGTTTTAAATTGTTAAATCAAGTAACCTCTAATTATGGACGTAAAGTAATATTTGTTTGATACTTAAGCAAGAGAAAATAGTTTTTTTTATGATTTCGTCTTATGTACAAGTATGTATGTATATATACTTATTTTCACTATTTTCATTTTTTTTGCCATTATATTAGGTCTATCAGTCAAAAAATGGTTATGCGGGAACGTTAACGAGTTTTCCTTGCTGAAGAAATATAATTATGTACATACTTCTATATTGTATATACCAAAAGATGTTTTTAATATTTTATTTCAAAATAATTAGAAAAAAATCATGAAATTTGAATACTATACGCACTGAATTAAACTGAATTAAAATATATTAATATCATACATGGGAATATACAGGTATATGCAAATAAGCATGCTATCAATGCACACTATTAAAAGATCTGTTGGTGAATCACATACTGTTTGATAATTCAAATTAAAAATTGTTATATTGCATATTCTTCTTTTTGAATGAGAGAGTGCTAGAGAGTGAATGAGTGTGTACTTGTGTGAGTGGGCACGTTAGTACATAGGTGAGTGATATTTTAATTTCAACTCGTACTATATATTATCTTCTTATACACAGGCAATATACCTAAGAGATTTCGTAATCAGATTCTAGATCTTTTCACGAGAGAACAATATTTAGCTTTGACGGTTGCAAAACCTTTTCCTGGACTTAATCGCTTGATAATGCTTTTTATGCTGATAGATTACTTTGACGTTAAGCTTTTGAGATAAATCAGTCATAAACCGAGATTACATTTTCAATCATTAGCTGAAAGTAAGGAAAAATTGTTCTCTTTGTAGGTTTTTGTGTTATATATAAATTGATGATTTTAGATGTAACAATAAAAAAAGACAGAAATTTTTTTTGGAAATTAATACACACATATTATTACTCCAGAAACAAATGACACTTGCACCTGACATGAGACTCATGAAAATAAAAAAAAATCATATAATACATTCCATGCACAGTATGTTTATCAATAAAATATGTGGATGTGTTTTTGTTTTTTTAAATGATACCATCACGTTTTCTTATAAGAACATCCAGCTTTTGCTCGTATAATCCAATTATTAACGTAATTACTGTATATATTCTACGATATTCTCGTATACAATATTTTGTGAAAGTTTACAACTGCACTTAATACAACAATTCCTGTGCACATTCAAGTGTTATTCACAATTAGTAAATAAGTACATTTTATAAATAATGACAGCTTACATCATCAATTTTATGCTTTTATTACATATTTTTCATGAAGTAAATACTGAAATTTTTAATTGAATTGAAATGCGTTTGTTTTTTGTTTTTTAAAGTTAGAATGAAAGCAAACAATAATGTTAATATTGAGAGAAATTTAATTTCTGGCATTTTACTAATTATAAATGTGTTTTATTCAAGAACAGTAAAGCAATGTAATACCATAAGAAATAAAGTCGTGTGATGAGAGTACATCATGCAGCTTTTAAAGAATAAATCTGATTTGGAAATATCCAAGCTAAGCTTTCATAAATTAACAAAATCATTTTCTTTCATTTAATTGCATATTTCTCTCTAAAAAAATAATCTGTTTTCTGGTCCTTCGGGATCATTGATGCCAGCACTATGAAGTGTTGAGAATTGTGTACCGCTCAAGCCGGCGCTACGGGGCGTGAGGGATGTTGCACGTATTCAGTATCCCTCATGAACAGACTTAATCAAACCTAGTCTGCAATTCTCTTGTAATTTTGTTGTGATAATGCTTCCGAGGGATCACTTTGTTTCCAGATTTGTATACGTAACAACAGCAGGTGTCAAGTACTTAGCCTGGTATTCAGGCGTTGATATTTTTTTCTTAGTCATAACATACGAGCTATATACATAACACAACATCTCTGGTTTTGATAGTATCAACGCCTGGTGGGAACCTGCGGGGTTTTCCATGTATTTATCGTCTAATGATAATCCTATTAATAGACAGATTAGCACGTGACTAACAAATTACATGACTAAATCGAAATCGAGGCGAAGATGGTGAATGTTGAAAATTTGACTCCATTTACTATTATAAATTGCGTCCGGCAGAAATCTCTGATGCTCACAAACTATATCAACTTTAACTCATCAAACTTGTTTAATAATGTTGAATTGCTTAAGAGGGAAAACTGTAACATTTTTATATATTTTATCAATAATTAAAATATTTAACACTGCCCTCATTACAAAACTAAACCTGTATAAGTAAAAGAGTGAAGTATCATTTTGACTTTTGTCTGAAATGAATATAAGTGCCACAAGATATAATAACATTTTTCTAAACAAGATATAAAATTTACCATTTCGTTTTCTTTTTCCTTGCCCGCCAAATTATGAAAAGGTTTTGTTACTTTGCACTGTTAACATAACCGTTCCTGATAAAATGTTTAAATATATTCACTACAATAACCAAGTGCACACTTGGTTCACATGTTGAAATGTATTACATTTATTATCAAATGTCACTTAATAATTTTTCCGGTGGTAGTTCTGGAAAAAAAAAACATTTAAAAATCTGACATAATTAAATACAATTATGCATTTCTAAGAAATTTAAGATTTAAAACCGTATTTCGTTAATTTTTAATATTTTTTGTTTTCTTATGTCTCAATTAAATTGATGATAATCGTTTTCTAACGAAATGATAATTTAGAGTCATGCATGTAAAGTTACTATCAATTGCGACATTAGTGGCGGCGTGGCCTAGTGGTTAACGCGTCGGACTAGTAATCTAAAGATTGCTGACCGCGTGGGTTCATACATTGTCAGGGGCAAGCCGTTGTTTCCTTGAGCAAGAAACTATATATTCATTGCTTAGTACTGATTGGTTCCAGGAACGGATTCGAGAGTGTTTCAATAAGCTTATAGCTTCAAACACAATCGAACTAAAATGAATTTGTATAAACCTAATTGCGACATAGTTGTTGCACTAATCTGGTCAAAACAGGACAATAATTTTAGTCATCAACTTTGTAATCATTACTTTCGAATGACTCCTTTTCAGCGTCAGTTTGAATTCAACGAAAAAGGACAACAATATTAAACCAATACATACAAACTAAGTTTAGTGGGGTCACTAGTATTAGATGATAATCAGGATTAAGTAATATTAAGTAAATATTGTAACATGATATGCAATAGTAGTTTGTAAATGTAGTATTCATTTTGCATTTGCTTACTTTATACGGAATTATTGTTACCAATCCATCTGTTGTAATATGCATGTATAATGGTCTCCAGCAAACCCGATTTTGTTTTTTCTGCCTTTGCTTGTTTGGGGCAATTATGCTAATGTTTCTTTTATACAGGCAAGTTTAATTATTCTCTAGTGTTAAACCACAAAATAAAAAGCTTGTTAACACGAGGAAAATCTTTATTTAGGGATAATTCTTAATGGATATTGCAATATAATTCTCCTGATTTTAACACGGAGAAATCAGTTTCATCCTCGACGGTTATAGAACTTTTCCTCACAAAAAGCGTTACTTATGCCATAAAAGACACAATTGTATGTTTGGACATTGACGCCGAAAGCCAGTATGACTTCTCAGCACTTTATGTTTTAACACCTTTATCTATTGCATCTAATTTTAAAGGTATGTCTATATTCTATGAGACATCATGTTCATTGAGATCTTCCGACGACTATAAAAAATTATGATAACGTATATAATATGTCTTATTGAGTGATAGGCTAAGAAAGAAAAAGGCACGCATAAAAAATAAAATCTTATAACAAGATACAAAAAAAAACACATCTTTTGCCTGCGGAGAAAAAGACATACGTAAACAAAACGATGTCATGTAATATGTATATAACATGGATATGTATATTTCTGAGAAATGCTTATGTTTAGCATGATCATTTACTTCCCCTTATTGCATATTTGTCTCGAGAATAAATGTAAAAATCTGTAGTTATATTATTCTGTCAATATTAAAACCAGGAGGAAATGAATTCCATTATAACTGAAAGTTGCAGAAGAGAAAATTTCTACGCCTTTATTTTTTTTTTGTATGTTAAACTTTATATTCGTTGCGGTTTTAGAATGCTGCTTTTAAATTTGTAATGTACGCAAAGGTCTTATAGGATAACGAATGTAAATGTTGATATTGATCGAAATTCCATGAAGAAAGTGAAATCCAATTTTATTCAGAAACTTGAATCTTTTCCACCTGGTGATTGTCTTATTAGATATAGCACTATTCATGAACATTTTCATATGAAAATAGAAATATAAATCGATATTGTTATATTCTTGTATTACCGAAAGTGCTACAATCCATAAACAGAACAGTCTCTTCTTAGATATAAAGTACAGTTTTTATGAGCGAAATATTTTGCATAATGTGTTTTGTAAATTTTCAAAACGTACAATACGTGAATTTATATTGAAGTGCAAGATTTGCAGTATAAATTTACATAATTATCGTCAAACTCTATAAATAGACATTACAGACGTAAGACAACACAAACAAAAAAAAAACGTTTAAATGAAAAAGTAGCAATTTGTCATAAGTTGTATCTTACGAATCACTTCGACAATAAGATACAATTTGAGTCTGTTATGATGTGAAAATGCCTTTGTTATTTCATTTGTAGATTTTGACAATGTCATACAATATTATTTTTCAACACAATGTACACACATGATTATATAACAGAATAAAGTAAAACATGTCAAAACGCAACATAAGCTCTCCTCACCAAAGAAATAAATAATAATCTAAAATGAAAAAAAAAGAAAGATAATAAAACTGGTTACCTTGCATATTTTAGTTCTTAGTTTTCCATGCAAAGTTATGCCTAGCTTGCACTTTACGTAATAATTTCTTGTAGGGTTATTAATCTTTAAGAAATGGAACATTTTAAGATGTATGTGTTTCTTACCAAACGTGCCGTATTTGGGTAAACATCTATCCAGTCGGTAAGGCAATTATTTTCTATAAATACTTGATTTATATGCAAAAATATATAAATATTATAAACATTATATCAATTGAACACTTTAGTAATCATATCATTTATAAGACACTTATTGAACATCATAAACGAAGGTAACCTGATAAGTTCCGATATTATTATTGTTATTTTGGACACAATTTAAAACTTGAATAAAATAAGCAAGTTCTTACGTGAAATAAACTGTTCACTATAAAATGTTATGAGATCTGAATGAAAGAAGTATTATTAAACAGACCTTAAATATCTTAGCAATTTTACTAGAAAGTTAAAAAAGATATCGTGCATTTTCCTTAAAAACTGCCCTTCACAATTTATTTCATAATGGCAAGACCTATCTTGTACATTTTAGTTTAGAACTACCTTAGAATGACAAGAACAATTTATTTTAGGAATAATGGCTAATTAGATTCCCAGATTTCATTTGATAGTGATCAATAAAAACTGTTTCATATTCAATTTTTCCCTATAACTCTATAAATATTACAGGACGTCAGACTAAAACAGACAGCCTTCGACCGAAAGAACATTTTGGTCTCTAATTGTTAGTGACTGGAGTAAAGAAGCAATGCTTATATTTGGTGGTAATTTGCACAGGATATAATGAGGAACAGTATTACAAATCAGTGTACCACATATTCACTTAATATAGAAAATTAATGTACATGATCAACGTTAAACTAATTTCAAAAATAGTAAAACATACACAAATTACCATGTTTATCACTGATTAACTATTGTAACAGGTTTTACCTATAGAGTTAATTTTAGCCTAACAGTTAAAAGATATTGTACTGTCTAACAACTATTATGAATAACAGTAAACTGTTTTTCTTGCATGACCTTGCTTTAATGTATCCTGCAAGTTAAAATAAATATACTATGTATTAATGATAAAACAAGAGGGCCATGATAGCCCCGAGGTTGCTCACCTGTATATAGGCCCCCAGAGCGGGGCCAGTTTAAACCCCAGGGCTTTTATTTGAACAAACTTGGAAGACACCAATTAGAAGAAGTTTCATGATGTTAAGTTTTTACTACACACATATAATGAAAAACAATGCTGCTCCCACCCCGGCAGGGCCAATTTTAACCCAAGGGCTTTTATTTGAACAAACTTGATAGACACCATCAAGAAGATGTTTGATGCGAAACATCTAACATCTAACTCATTGGGTTTTTTCAAAGAAGATTTTTAAGTTTTTTACTATACACTTATAGTGAAATGCAATGACACCACTGGGGTGGGGCCAGTTTTGACCCTAGGGCTTTCATTTGAACAAACTTTGTAGATACTTACTAGAAGATTTTTCATGCTTAATACCTAAAATATATGAAATACAGAGTAATTAGAATCCCTAAAGAAAATCCAACACAACATAATTGAAAATGTTGCAGGCTCGGTTTGATTGAGCCTGTTCATGGACGGTACTGTAAAGTGCAAACTACCGCCCACGCCCCCTAGCACCGGCTTTAGCAGAATTCAACATTTAAACATGAAATGGTAATAATTTGAATTTAGAACATCCGCAGATGTGTTCATACGGCGGTTATCATGGAACCTTCAATGTGACACTTCCGTGCCATTCCATGAAAAGCGGCGTATGGTCCCCAAGTAATAAAAAGCGTGTGCACTAAACGAGAAAACAATGGGCATAACTAAATAAAATGGAATTTTGAAAGGGGATCAGAGGTTATGAAGCCTGCATATCACAGATAAGACGTCAACAGACAAATTTTAAAAGCAGGCAACATATCCTAAGGGTGATTCAACATTATTCAAGTAGGAAAATTGGAACCACCAAACTAGAAAATGCCGAAATATATTTTTCGTGAAAATTAAAAGATGATTTGAATAAATGGTAAGAAAAGCCATTTTTTCAAATCCAAAAAATATAAACAGGACAACTTTCTATCACAAATAACTTCGTTAAATCAGAAAGCGGAATCTTAAAACTGAGTGTATCATAACCATGGCCTAATGTATTAGCATAGCGTTGACTTCGATATAACAGATGAAAAGATGAATATATATATATGTCTTTAAATTCCAATTTAAACAACACAATATAATAAATATATTGACAAAAGAAAATGAAAATGTGCATTTACATGATGATGAAACGAGTTAACATTATCTTATCAAACGGTCGATTTCTCCTTCAGAATCTCTTAGTGGACATAAAAACAATACACAAAATTTACAATTGATGATTTACTCTTTCACTGGTATTTGTTAGAGAGCTAAGTTTACCAACAGAAAGAAAACGCATCGAAGGCCTTTATTGTCTCTTTAATCAAATCATAAATTAATTCTCGACAAATCATTATTGAACCGCTATTTTGATACATGTGCTTCTATATCTGGCATTGAAACTTGACCAAGCTATGAAAGTCCCCAATGACAGTTAAAAGTCTGACATTGCACTATATGTCTAAAATGTGCCTAGTTCTAATTTATCACGTTAACCGGTCATTCATATGAATCTTTGCGCAGTAAATTTAATGTCCATATATTACATATTTATGAAAAAATATTAATTACTTTATTAACACGTACATTCCTTAAGATATTCACGATCTTTACCAATCATTTATCAAAAGTCTTTAAACTGTAAATTCTAAAAAAAAATATTACACATTTTATTTTCTATCTTCAATTAAAAAAATACATTTTAGGTGATATTCTAACAAATTCCAATTTTATTATAAAGAGTACGTTATTATCTTACAAACAAACTTAAAGCCAAGCCAACACGAACATGTTGTTATTAATGATAACTGCAGACGTTTCGGCTAGTGGCCCTTGTCCGTGGAAAGCAAGACAAATTTAAGTACACACAACTTCACAAATTGTTATTGAAACATTAAGGAAAACAATGAATATATTTTGTCATGTTTGATTTTGAACATTTTTCCTTAACTTATTATCTACAAAGATAACGTATACATATTTTCTATATTTATTCAAACAGTACTGCTATGGAAGGAAAGCGTATCAAACTGGCAATGATGTATTTGTTTATTTTTGGAATAAAATTTCGGATAATCACAGGACAATTTAAAAACATTATAATTGAACGTTACTCAATAAACACTAAATATCTATATGTGAAATACTTTATCGTAAAGATATGTGTAGCCTATTCTATCAATTAATAGAAAATCTTGAAAGGGGATATCCCTGCGAGACAATGCTAAAAAATGTTCAAAATTGAAGTCTCATTTTGACTGAGTCTGTTCATGAGCGATAATGGAGACGTGCAATATCTCTGACGCCCATATCACCGCTCAATGCTATATTCTACCCTGAACAGAAACAATTCTGGACTCCTGATCCTAAAGTACTACAAGTATATAGTTTTAAAAACGCTGTAATTTAAAAAGGAAGCACTATTTACAACAGCCACAAAATACTTTCATGTAACCTGCTGTCGTGGCATTATTTTTTTACATTCTAGAAAGGGCATATCACTTGAGAGACAAAGGAAATATTTGAAAATTGAAAAGTCAATTTTACTAAGTCTTTGTATGAAAATGACAAATCAAATTTAGCTGATGAAGAAAGAATGTTTTTAATATCCATTACTTTTATCAATTCTATGAGGGCTAATACCTGACAACGGCAAATGTAACAGATTTGATTACATAAATTTTCTATATCTTAAATCATGAAACTTGAAATAGTATAGTTGTTTTGCCTAACGGAAGGTAACTTATGCACGAACAAACATAATCACATTCCTGTGAAATTATTGTTTTAATCATTCTGTACATTTTGTGTGATTTGATTGCACCTTTTAGCAAGTAACATTAAAAATGTTAAGTGTGTACGTGCACCTTTTAGCAAGTATACTCAACATCACTAATTCACTTTATCAATTCATCATTTATTTCACGGTAATGGCATATTTGCATAAATTGGTCAGAATTGACATATCTTATTCATACACCCATGCAACAAAGTTTTTGTGCAAAATATTTTAAATCTCTATATTTTTAAGTAAAACAGAACAACATTTTACAAACTTCTGAAAAAGCAAACATAGTCCATTAAATTTGTGCGTGTGTCGGAAACAATCATCATTTTCTATATGTTCTTGTTTGTTGAAAAAATAAATTTTGAGTTACACTGTAAGGATAATTTTAATATATAAAATCAAACAATATAACAGGTAGAAATTTTAACCAAAACATAAAAACCATTACCGCCATTTAAATGATGACATACTGTTTTCTAAATGTCCGATATGGTCTACGTTTGGTCCATCAAAATTGATTTTGACTGAATATATTGTTGTTTCCTTGTGCAATACTGCAGAAAACCCCTATATGTTATAGCTTATGACAATTTTTGTACCATAAGTTTCATTTGTTGTATTCTTTCAGGTTTCAAAGCGTTAAATAACGTGAAATAAGAGGAGGACATTGTATTATTAAAAACGTTTACGCACAAGTTTAAGCAAGTAGTATAGTATTAAAAACGTTAAGAATTTACGTGCACCTTTTAGCAAGAAGTATTCATAAAAGTTTAAGTGTTAACGATACGAGAATGGGTGACTTCCTAATTCCATTATTAACAGGGAGTAGTTTTGTTATATATCATTAAAGTAAATATAATTGTCATAAGCCTGTTAAATTTAAATATCAAAAACAAGGAGAATAATAATAAAATTACAGAGATTAACAAAAGCATGTGTTTTTTATAATTTAGAATCTACATTGTAATTAAAAAGCTCTACATAAAACATTTAATTTCTCTTCGTAACATTACAAAAAGCAAAAATTGAATATTGTATTACAATTTAACATTTGTCCATCTCCAAGAGAGATAGTTAAAGATGCAAAAAATCCATTCAATGACTGATTAGAGTATACATGTTTCTTTAATATTGTAGTACACTTGCTATTGTACTACTATTGTCAAAAATGATCTTTTATGAAGTATATGAGCAATTGTTCTAAAACACTTCACTTACATGTATACTGTACAAAGAAAATTAGATAATAAGATGGTGCAATAACATAAATTTATATTAATCGTGCAATTATTTCCTTACAGAAGTAATGACATAGCTTTTTAGAATTAGACTCTGTTTAGATAAGGTTGTATCATCTATTACGTTTTTTTCGTGTAAATGTCAAAACTGCTCGAGAATAATAACAAAATCATGCCACAAAGTAAGATGGCATGTATCAAGGTCACCACCGTAATAAGAACGGATACTGGTAGAAATAGTTCTGGTCAATTCAATTTAATATTGTAAACTTGACTGCGTTTCACACGATTCCCCTGTTAAACGGACAATGCAACATTGTAATTGATTAAATTACTGATTACTGACAGGAGTAATCAAATTACATTTATGATTACTGATTCAGTAATTGCAGCTTATACTTGCTCTTTACTGAACCTGTAAAGTCTTCTCAATAAGTGATAATATACCTATCCAGGCCATTGTTATAATTTCACAGCTAAATTTAAGTGGCATAATTGTGACAATCATTTACATATGTATGTATTGGGTCAATCTGTCAGTGATCTTTTCATCACCTTATTAAAACACAGGTGTCATCAAATCTGACCTGGGTGACTGCATTTAATTCACCTACACTACCTAATACAATTAGTAGGCATTGACACTGGTACCTTTTTTAACCTTTATATGTTTGTTTGTTGAGCATTTTTTTTAGCTTAACATGTATTGTAATCATGCATGTAATCATTGTGATTACTGATTAATTGGTCATGTAATTGATTAAATTATGATTAAATTACAGGAAAATAATTATGATTACTGATTACTGTGATTACTCAAAAAATTGTAATCGGTTAAATTAAATTAAATTACTGATTAACGATTACCCCATGTCTGATGAAAACGAAAGTGCCTAGCATTATTAGAAGTAAAAAATTTTGACACTTACTTATTTTTGTTATGTTCCTCAACTCTTTAGTCATTTAACGTTTGAGCAGAGTCAACTTTGCCTTTTTTTAAATATAATAAGAAAAAACAAACAAATAGTGCTTTGCAAATATATATTTTGTGAATATCACGAGATATAGATTTAACATATTTATGCTTAATCATATTCAAGACAAGTTATAACATTTTACATTTCGTTTCCTATTTCATTCACCGCCCTTCTCATATCAAATGTGCCCATCTTTTTATTTAAACTACATCATGTATTTCGCCGCATTATTATCAATTCATCTATCATCTACACAAATATCGTTGTCCCTCTTATTAATTTGCTATGTCTATTTCAGAAATGCGATTATTCTGACACTTAATAAATGTAAACTTAAATGTTTCTGTTATTTTACACATTTTACAGAATATTTTCTATGATAATCACAATTTAGAAAAGTATACATGCATATTATCTTTTGTCACACGACATGCAATAATATTTAATAAATATAGAATATATTTTATTTGCCTGCTTTATGATGAACTCTGTTGGTATTTGGTTGTTTACAATTATTAAAAATCCATCTGTTTTATTATATAACGTTCTCTCACAAAACCGATACTAATTTGCCTTTGCTTGTTTTGGTGCAATTATCTTTATAAAGAATGCTAATGTTTCTTTCATAAAAGCGAGTTTTATAATTCTCTAGTGTTGAATCAGATAATAAATAGCTGGCTAATACAAGGAAAACCTTTCCTAAGGGAACATTCTAAATGGATATTGCCTAGAACTTTCCAGATTTTAACACATACAAATTATTTCCATCCCCGACGGTCATAGCACTTTTCCTGACAAAATCTCAACGTCTGACATAAACAACACATGCGTTTGTTTTTTGTTTTTGTTTTTTTGTGAACAGCTACATTTACCTATCTATGTTCAAAAACTATATTGATCTGTTATCAGACCTTGATATATACCTTGATATATACCAACATGTATAAAGAATTATGCTATTTAAAGTAAGATTTTTAATTATGATTCTTTCTACTTTTAAAGTAAACCAGAATCCGTCAAAGAAATATAGTCGTACAAAAGTCCCTCTTGTCGGAAAAATTTTAAACACTGTTTAACAATCAAAGTGCAGTGTTACCCAAACAATTTTGAAAATAACAATAGAAACAAAACTAAGCATTGTTCATATTGTTAAATCAATTAACATCCTCAAATTATGGACCGAATGTTATATTTGTATGATACGTAAGCAAGAGAAGTAAGTTTTTATGATGTCGTATTATGTACGAGTATGTATGTTTTTTCTACCGATTTTCCCTCTTTTCATTTCTTGGCCATGATTATGAGTCAAACAGTCAAAATATTGTTAAGTAGGATCACTTAATTTCCTGATTTTTATACTTCACAACAGCAGGTGTCAAGTGCTGTGTGGCAGCTGTAAAAAGTCGCCCCGTACTTCACTTCAGTGTTGTTATATTTTTCTGGTCCTTCGGGATCATTGATATCAGCACTATTAAGTGTTGAGAATTGAGTACTGCTCAAGCCGGTGCTAGGGGGTGTGACGGGTGTTACACGTATGCATTATCCCTCATGTACAGACTCAATCAAACCGTGTCTGCAGTTTTCTTGTAATTTTGTTGTGATTAATGCTTCCGAGGGATCACTTCGTTTCCTGATTTTTTTACTAGTTTCCCTTATTTTAGAAATATAATTATGCACTTCTATCACATATATACAAAGATGTTTTCAATATTTTATTTAAAAATAAATAATTAGAACAAAATCTTTAATTTGAATACTTTACGCACTGAATAACACTGAATTAAAATATTTTTATATTATACATGGGAAATTACACCTATATGCAAATGACTATGCTGTTAATGCACACTATAATAAGATATGTTGGTGAATCAATTTCAAACTGTTTGATAATTCAAATTAAAAATTGTTCTATTGCATATGAATCGTACTGAATAAATGTGTATGTGTGTGTGAGTAAGTGTGTACTTGTTATGAGTTGGCACGTTACTATGTGAGTGAATGATATTTTACTGTAAACTCTTATACGTATTGTTTTCTTATAAAAAGGCAATATACCTAAGAGATTATCCTAATGGATATTGGTTATCAGATTCTAGATCTTTTCAACGAGACAATATTCAGCTTTGACGATCGCAAAACCTTTCCCTAGACATAATCGCCTTATAATGCTATGTATGCTGATAATTACGGTGACGTCAAGCTTTTGAGATAAATCAGTCATAAACAAAGATTACATTTTCATTCATAGCTTTAACAGTAAGCCCTCTTTGTAGTTTTGTGTTATGTATGAATTGAGGATGTTAGATATAAGAAGAAAAATAATGTTGGGAATTAATACACTATATTATTACTCCCTAAACAAATGACAATTGCACCTGGCAAATTATGCAAATGAGAAATAATATATATGTTATGCGCAATATGTAAATGCAAGAAATATATGTGTGTGTTTTTATAAATGATACATGCTTTCTTATAAAGGCATGCATCTTTTGCTTGTATAATCCAATTATATACGTATTTACTGCATATATTTAATACAACATTTTTTGTTAGGAGAAAAAGTTTACTAATGAAGCTAAAACAACGTACCTGTGCATATTCAAGTGTTATTCAAAATTTGCAAATGAATACATTTTATAAGTCATCGCCACTTACATCAGTACATGTAACAACTTAAGACTTTAGTTAAATGTGATTAAATATTAAGTAATATGCTGAAACCTGTTATTGAATTGAATTGTTTCTTTTTTCTATTTCGTTTTTAAAGTCAAAATTAAAGCACACAATGTAAATGGCGAAGTAATTTTATGCAGTTTGTTCATGTTTATTACTTTTTTAAAGCAATTTAACATCGTCAACTATTATGTAGACAACGTGCATGATATAAAATGATCACTTCAAGCGGATATTTGCCTATATTGCGTGGACGGTAACGCGCATGCGTGCATTGGTAAATGCGGACGTATGCGAGCATTTGTGTGCCAGTTAAACATTTTTTTACAGCCATTCGTTATTTATTAGCATACAAAAGTGAATAATGATTTTGATGTGATATCATGTAAATGGATTTTTTTTCAGTGATTGAATTTTCAATAATTACTACTGGCTGATCGTTTAAAATGTAATTTTTAAAACATTATTTAAGCTTTCATAAATTAACATGATAATCATCTTTAATTTTATTGCATGTTTGTTTCTAAAGTAATAATATGTTGCATTACTGTTCAGTAAATATTAAAACAAGAATGAAATGAATTCTGCTATAATTGAAATGAAAATGATAAAAAATTTTCCATTTACATTCCAGCAAAGCTATTGTTCAATTATATGGGGTACTTCTTCAGTTGTAGTAGATAGCCTTCATTTTGTTTTTGTTGCTTTGCTAGTGTATTGTTTCTAGATGTGGTTGGGTTGTGTCAGGGGTTGTGTCCTGTGAACGTCGCCTTTCCTTGTTGATCTCTATTCTTCTTTTTTGTTCTCTTTCTTTTTAAGTACGAATAAATCTAAGTATGAATGTTCCCTATGAAGAGAGTGTAATCCGAAATCCTTTAGAAGCTTAAATTCGTTTCCCCCTCGTGATTGCCATATATTGTGGTGATATAGCAATATTCATAAATGATAGCTTATGATGCATGATGGGGTGTACCTCATATTCGGTAATTTCCTAAATTGTAAATACATTTATTCATGGATGTACGCTATGAAAATGATCCCGTAGCTATGAATGTTTGTAGTACTTGTGTACCTGTTTTGGAAAATCAATTAGTTTCATTTAGATATATTCATTGATCATTTTAGTTTAAACTTATCTATTTTAATTCGGTTGTGTTGGAAACTATAAGCTTATTTTAACAATCCGTTCCAGGAACCAACCAGTATCTAGCAATGAGTGTAAAAGTTTCTTGCTCACGGAAAAAAAGGCTTGTCCTGACGAGTTTTGAACCCACGCGGCAAGCAATGCTTATATATATATTACTAGTCCGACGCGTTAATGCCTCCAACCATTGTTCCTTTATATTTCCTTACATAATTTTGAAATTTGATATTTCCTAACATGATTGATAACATACATAAACCCTCCACAAGTTTGCCAAGGAAATTCATATGACAACGTACTACAAATTGACGGATAAAATTGTGAGAAACAATAACCACAAACGTACTCATCAAGCATTCTTAATTCACCTTGGCAACTTTCCTATCATTTGAGAAATTGCTATAAAGGAAACATTTAATTCAACAGAATAATCTCTTAGTAAAACATGTACACTTACTTTCATATGAAAATCAATGAAAGGGTATACATAATTATCATTATATTTTTGGTTGATGTTTTTGCTCTTTGCTTTTATATAAATATTTTGTTCGGGATTTAATGAGCTGCAATACTGTAAAGTTTATGTAGATCTATGTACCTTATTCAAGCAAGTAAAGTAGCCAATCATAACAATCAGTTTCTTACACTATCTGGATAGTTTCTTGTCTAGCATAAAAGGATCAACAGATTCTAAGGAAATTTAAATAATGACGCTAAGGGGCGATTATACAAAGGCAGCGACTTCCGCAACGAATCAGGGAGGACCCAGTTATTTCTTTAATGTAAATATTCTATTTGAAGAAAGACACACCATAACTATGTTGTTAAGTACATCGAAAAGACTTTTCAGGCAAAAAATATTTATATAATACTTTATTTTTAATTACCTAATGAAATAGAAAATAGTCTTTAAATAGCATTTATTTTATGCGCATTTTTAATAATTTAAACAGCATACTTGTGTTACACTATTTTTTAAATTGGAAAACAAGTTTGAAGGAATTAAGTAATTAAATTTATTTAACAAATAATAAAAGAAAGGTTCAATAACCAAAGATGTCCACATGTAACACAAAAAGCAGAATTACAACAGGGAACCTTAAACAAAATGTAACGAGAACACCTACATTCTATCAGAAAAGTCCGAGTGTTCAAAATGAAATTTTAAAAGAATAAACAGAGAAGTTATATTACGTGTATACACTCTGATATTGAACCTTTGAAATAGGTTTATCTGAAAGACGTTTTAATCTATTTTGCCATGCTTAGTTTGTGCTTAATTCCATTATTGAAAATGAGTAAAGTTATTTATGCATTTTAACATTATAAATTATTATGTTTACGAGACAGTTGTTCAAATGTTGTCTATGAAGACAATAAAAGGAAGTGGAAGTTCTGTTGATTTGCCAGATGAGATAACCCTTTGATTTTGTGTTTTTGTGCATTAAAAAAACAGTCATGGCAGAATCTCGTGTGTGCTTTTGGCAAAAATGAAACATACTTGCGATACATACTTGCGATATTAGAGTAAAATGACAAGGAAATAACATTTCATATCATTCGATTTTCCTTCGGGCTTAAACATTTCTCTGTTTAGTTCCGCTATAAAAAGACTTACGTGACAGTATGAACGTTGAAATAAAAGACGGTACAAATGTACTATGCTGCATCTAAAAGTTGATCATTAAAGTATCATGTTATTCAATATTCATAGTATTAAGCACAACTTTGGAATGACAACATATTTAACATTGATAGAAAAAAATATAGACATGTCATTACAAAAATAAGGTTGTCTTCTCATTGCCTGGAAATTTAACACGGTAGGAACATTTCTAGGAACGAGCGTTTGTGCAAATTATGTCTCCAACGAACAATAGAAGATGAATTCCATTTGATATTAGAATGCCCAATGTAGCATAACATTTAAATACAGTATAAACCGCATTGGTATAGAACCAGGCCACATATGATTAAATTTATTGAAATATTATCTTCCAGTGATTTGCATATTATAAAGAAAGACTCTTAAAGATCATGTAACTTAATTTTTCATGGTTTTATATCATAAATATGATACTCAAATAAAGATTTTTCAATATTGTAAGTTCCAAAAAGCATTATTACCGAATTTACGTTTCATGCAAAAAATGGGAGGTAATTAGAAATCAATTTTCGATAAAGTCTAAGCCAAATTTTTCAATAAGAAATGAATGCATATATTTTAATAATTACTTATAATGCACATAAACATTTGCAGTACATATTTAACATATTCTTGGATGTTTGGAAATTGTTTTCAAAGAATAATTATATACATAAATAGAATTTCACTTAAGTGTGCTTACATCCTGATTTAAAATATTATGTCATATCAAATAACTAATACCATGTCTAACATTTTCATAATCATAATTGTATATGAATAGTTTATAAATAACACATGGGTTTGTGGGTAACAGTATTTTTACGAGGGATGATATTTTTACTGTTACTCACAAACCCATGTGTTATTTATTTTATTACCCCGAACAAAAATACTGCGATGATCTGAAATTGTCAACTAAATCTAACTGTAACAAAAATAAACCAAGAGTAACAATAACTAAACTGTCCTTACCTTTTAAGTTTTAAGTGTTTAGGCCTACTTGAGAAGTTTTCTTTTTCTTTTATTCTTTAAGCAAGTGATGATATCTTCAAATCATAAACATACAATAAGCTAGGTTTTATTTAGAAAACAAAACACTAACCCATTTACACGGTTATGATCTGTGAAATCTGATCCTTCTGTTTCCAGAATATTCTTAGCATGGTTTTTGACAAAATAACGATGATATCCTATGTCTGTCCACCATTTCTGTAACGTTTCACTGATTAAAATTGTTAAATAATCCATTGTTGCATGCTTAAATCGTCTGCATGTTCCAGTTTGACACATAATTATTTACATTGCAATTACTACTGTTGAAAACGGATGTTCACTTTTTGACTATTCAACAAAAAGATATTTTATACGCGAAAAGCACACCAGGGTGCGAACAACTAAATTTTATGAGTGTCATAGTTACTCCAGAGAAGAAATTGATGTCCTATCGGGGTTTAACGTCGAAAATAAGAATGAATCGAGAAAAAAATGGCGGCCATTTATTTCATTTTATTTAGAAAATAGACCACGTGACCAGATTTTATACTGTTAAAAAATACTGTTACCTATGTAACAGTACAAAATTCTTAGTCACGTGGTACACTTGCATTAACAGTAAAGATAACTCCCAGAGGCCTATGGGAAATTAGCATTACGAAAAAAGTGAGGGGTAATAATAAGAGATATCAAAGCCGAGTCTCTCAAATGAACCACATAATTATGTAGGCTATGTATTTATCTTCATTACATTCATTTTTTGTATATGCTTTCATTACAAAAGCCATTCTTTTTATGCATGCATGTAAAAGTTTATTGTTAAATCAATGCACTGTTCGCATACGATTTATTTATAAACTTATGTTATGTGATGTTATCAGACTTAACATCCAAACTGTCGCTTTCTATATTTAAATCTGATTAGACAACTAAATAAAATTCCAAGAAACCTTACCAATATGATCTGACATTTATCTATGTGTCTTAAATTACTATGGTTTCATTTATTTATTGATGTTTGAGATAGTGTTTCTGCTTAAGAATGTCATTTACAATTCTATAAACGTCATTGATTAAACTTTGTAAACCACGTACATTTTAAAGTGACATTATGCTCATGTTTTCATTGTCGAGTTGAGCTAAATTGACAATATATTTCAAGATTGACTGATATAATAGTGGTTGGCTAACAGTTCATATTAGAAAATGTTTATGATGAAATATAAATCTGCATAACATTTAAAAAGACTGCCCACTCCTTTTATAATTGGAATATTACAGGTGAATTCGGATGGATATTTACAGATAATTCCTTTCACCATGCCAGTTATTTATCATTCGTTCGAAGTAAATTATAAAATTGAAAGGAATTATTGCTAAATGTAAACTAATTTTGACCTTTTGTCTGTTTACTCACTATTTATCTTTGGATGGGCATAATGTCACTTTAAGAAGAAAGTAGTACTTATCAATAAATGTAATATATATATATACCGCATAAATGGAAAGTAGGTCATGACCTGTAGATGACATGTTGAAACAAATATAAATAGTTAAAAAATTTAAAAAAAATCTGTTTAATATAAATATGAAAGCAAAACTTCAAGATTTTGAGTTGGCATCACACTGTAACTCACAGATTTATATAAAACAATTTATAAAAAAGTGTACTTAATTTTAAAGCCGAACTGTTTTATCATTTCTAATTCTTTAACTTGTATATTCATGTTTTTGTTGTTTGTTTGTATTTTCCCAAATTTTTTATTATTATTTTGTGCTTACATAAACAAAAAATAATAATATTTGTAATCATTTTATATATTATTTCAATTTGAATGAAATAAGGCAAACAATATGTACAATTCACCATGATATTAAAGTGCCCTTTAATTTTACTAAAATATGCAAACAGCACATTTAGTTTATGAAACAAACCTAAGTTATCGTTGTATTCATTATTAAATTGTATCAAGCAATACGTTGCTGCAATATTTATGCAGGTTTTTTAAATAAGCTGAGAAAAAACAACTGTTTGTAGTATTATTTTCTTGTTGAGATTTGTAATTTGTTTAATTGAAGCTATTGAATGTCATAAAATTGTACTTGTTGTACAATAAAATCTACAAAAGGAATCAATCAACCTAATAAAGACGTGATAATATTTTTAGATTATGTTTTTATCTTCTTTCGTTTGTTTATGGTCTCAAACAAGGTATCTTAAAAAAACTTAAATGCAAATTCGTATTTTGTCTGATTTCTTTCCACCTGTCTTGTATTTTATAATAAAGGAACTGTTTCTCCGTAAATTCATTGTGTAATTTATAGTTACACTTGTGCCACACACTTTCACATACTTAAGCTTGACGTATATTAATCGGGATGAATATTATTTTATATAATATCCTAATGGCTGAATCTTTGACAAGTACATAAAGGTATCATTGTTACTCGTAAACTATACTGTATTTTATTATTATATTTGCTGTCAACCACCTTGACGAATATTTATTTTTGTCATAATTAATGCGTAACACTTTGGAAGTATTTTTGTTGTTTTAACAAGGGGCGATCCCCCAAAAGCAATAAAAACAATATTTTACATTTCAACTTGACAATTACATACATGGTTTCATTGAGTCCGTTCATGAGAGATAATGCGAAATTGTAACATCTCCGACGCCCCCTAGCTCCTGCTGAAGCGATATTCAGTGTTCACAATTACGAGATTTAATCAATTGCCTCGAAAGACCAGATAAAGTATAACAACAGGAATGTGATGTATGCTTCAACATTTTACAACGGCGTGTGGCACTTGACACATGAATCTGGAAAAGAAAAGGGGCGATCACTCAGAAGCAACGAAAACAACAGTATTACCTGAAGATAGAAGAGTCGGTTTAATTATGTTTATGAGATGATATATGGAAGTGCAACATCTCTCACGCCCCTAGTATAAATTTTGATGTTCAACATAATATGCCCGATAAAACACTATGTGTTTCACTAGTATATAAGTAAAGAGTATAGGTATTAAATCGCAGTAAAAATATGTTGTCAGTTTTCACTATGCATATTTCACATTCAGCAATTTTTCATAAATGTAGAAAATACTTTGTTGTATTAAAAAAACCTTGTTGTAATAATATACAAATGTACAAATATTTCCTAATAGAGTTTGTTTTTATATTCTTAGTGATTTCTGCAAAAACGGATTCGAATTGTTTAATTAAACTTATTTTTATAATAGCAAATATTTTATGTCAATATTAAGGTAAATGTTAACAGCAAGATCTCCCTTATAAAGCAAAACCTATATTTATCAGTCTTTTTTTCTCTATTTAAATAACATGTTTGCTGATTCTGTGTGAATACGATTGTTGAGCTATATTTAGCAACGTTCCCGCCATCAAACATGTCTATATTATATCAAGTTAAATGTCAAACAATGCTGCAGTTTTGATTAGATTTGAAAACAGTATATTTTTCCTTATGTATAAATGCAATTTAACGTACAATCTTCTCAATTTATCATTTTTCCTTATCTTTACATACCCATCATGATTATAAGTGTCTGTTGCTGAGCTAGGACTCGATGGCTATTTTTTTAATTCAAATTTGCAATTGTAAGCCAAAATTCTTTCTGATTCAGTGATTCTTTACATGGAGTTATATTTGCATTTTGACGAAATGCGTATAATTCGGAATTGTTTTTATTCTGAAAACCTATTCATTTTTAATGTTCAGACACGGTTACATCTACATATTCAGATAAAATAGACAAGATTTGCGTTAACAAACTTGATGTCTATATAGTTGTTCGACATTTGTAATTTGTTCAAAATATGTTAGTAGAAATCTAAACATGAGACTTGCTACTTTTTAATGTTTTGATCGTAACTGTGATAAAAAAATGTGATATTGTGTTAAAATAGAGAAAAACGGACCCCTTAAAGAAAGAAAGCCAAACACGACAATATTGAAAAATTAACAAAGCCTGTTAATGGACAATAGTGGTAACCGCAAGCTACATGAACCACCTAGCCCCCAGAACCGGTTTAAGCCGAACTTTGCATTTAACACAAATTTGTTAAAATTGAAATTTTTGAAACATCCGCAGATGTGTTCATATGGCGGTTATCATGGAACCTTCAATGTTACTCGTAATTACCATGCCATGAAAAGCGGCATATGGGATTGCGGTCATTGAACGCCACATTTCCTGGTTGAGCTTGTTTATCATATATTATATGGTCCCTAAGTAACCAACATCTTCTTTTTTATTTTTTTTTATTTTTTGATTATTTTAACTAATTATGTAAACTTTTTGCCGCCTTTCCTTGTTGATCTTCTTTATAATATTTTGTTATGTTATTGTTTAAATCAGACACTCAGAATTAATTGTTTCTTCTGCTACAGTTTTCTCTGTAATATTTTACATATAATAAACTCTCTCTTTGAAAGATTATCAAAAGAAAAAAAGAAAAGAAAAGAAGAAGACAATTTAACCACAATACTCTGTAGATGTTTAGTGTTTCCAGACAGACACTATGATTGTGATAGCCCCTATTGGTGAACTTTTCAAGGTCTGTATTTGAATGATATTGACATTTGCAAAATAAAATGTTATCATTGAGTACAAACATAAATGAGATTCTTAAAACTGTTTATCAAACCTTTAGAAAATAGTACTTAAATATTTGCAAACACGATATTATAGTTGACTTTTGTAGATGCATACTAATGGTTTCTCACCGGGCCTCGGATATGTTCAATTATGCTTTCTTCGACAACATATAGTGTCGTCATGTTTCAATTGAATAAAATACTGGGATATTTTACTTCTTCAAGTGTGCATTTTCAATTTTGCTTTATCACATTAGTGTTTGTTATTTTAAGATTGTAATAAATATTTGATGATAAAAAAGGAGTTTCATCACAAATATGTCGTTACCTGGAAAATAAACGTGTTAATATGTTCTTTAAACCAATAACTCGCATAAGAGATGGTACGTCTTATTTACTTCATGTTATATATGTTCATAAACACTTTTAACAAGTTCAATAGAATTATATATTTTATTAACATGTTGTGATTTATTCGTGAACGCGATGCTGAATTATTTCCAAATTTCAAGTTCATAAATGAATGACAAAAAGTCATTCGGAATTACTTTATGTAACGTTATATGAAACATGTAAATTTAACCGAACAGTTATTTTTATGAAACAAAATAAACAACAAGAAGGTTTTTTGATAACCTAATCAAACTCATGCTTCCTTTCCAGATCATAACAGCCGTTGTTCCAAAACACAGGGGTGAACTACAGTTGATGTCCCCATGGCTGTAGGGCACAGACCGATGGTCTGGTTGATACATTCAGATTATTTGAGTGATTTTATCATTTTGTAAAATATGATAGACATATGATATCAACAGGGAAATGTGGCGTTCCATGAACGCAACCCGCACATGACCCAGCAACAAGAACCAGCGGGAATGAGCCCAGAAGGACCTTAAACGAAAAAAGGACAGGGCGCAAGGCAGAGCACGGACTAGTTAGTGTTCTTTTTTTGTTAATTTTACTTTACTGTGACCAGTCCCTTATGTCAAGTTTTGGCAATGACAGCCACATATCACTTTGTATAACCATGAAAATAAAAAGCTTTATAGCCAATCATTTTTCCTAGGACTGCATGCCTCCAGATAAGCTCAAATGTTTCAAGAAAATTAAACTTGAGAATAATGTACTAAGATTTTAAGAAAAGTAAAAAGATTTAGGATTACAATTTACATATAATGTACGATTAATGATTGATTTTGCAGTATCTATCACCATATTTGTACTGTGTTTCTAACGCAGTAAGAGATATTTATTTGCTTATTTTGACCTATTTTTGGTAATTTACGTGGATTATAAGTGCTGTTTGCAATGTGTAAATTATTTTCTTTGATCACTCTACAATACATTTTAAATTTGTATTTTACTTGTAACTACATTTTTTACAATTTTCATGAAAATTAGCCTTGCACTTGGACGGTCTGGTATTGCTCACTTAAGTTCATGTGGATGTACTGCTTGCAAACCGAACTGCATATGTCAAGTAATGGTTTGGATGTGTTTTTCCTTTTTCAGTACCAAACATCCCTTGTTTTAGTTATTGTTTTAATGCTTACTTTTTGTATTCTTTTCACGATGCCTTACTGATTTATTTTACTTTCAGAAAATAAATACTTTTTTAAAGAAGCTATAAAACGATATACTTCTATTTATCCCTTTAAGTTGTATGAAAGAAAATGTAGCTGTTACAATTTGTAATGTACTTATCCCAAAGAAAGTGCGTTTATTGAATATTTTCTTTGGCTTTTTATGCTTTATATCTGAATAGAACTGAACAGAACAGAACATATAGTTTATTTATTAAAGAAATGAAATAAGCCAATGTGACTTTTATACTATACACACATATCATCATGTAACAAAAATATCACTTTATTTACTATAAAAATTAGTTACCGTATAAGTACTTCAGTACTTCTTTCTGCGGGAACTTTATTTCTGCTATTTCTGCGGTTAATAACGACACCGCGGATTTAAAAACCGCAGAAAATTAAGCCTTTCGCCATGTCTACATGTATGTCGGAATATGTCAACTACCGGTATTGTATAATTACATTACCATGTACCGTTATCAGCTTTTGTAGATGGGAAAAATTTTTCTTTATGTATCCGTCATGAACAAAATATTAGTTTTATTACTTTACTTGTTCTTTTTGTTTAAAAAAATGTCATGTTTGTATGATTTTCGCTCACCCTAAGCTTGATTTATTTTAAAAATAAAACTATTATAGTTTGACGGGTGCAATAAACATACCCTTTTGTATTTGTACAATATATTGTGTCTACGTGCGATATTACCATTGTTTATTTTTCACACTTCATATTTGTACACATGCAGTATTACAATTAATTGTTGTCATTGCACGTTGTTGATTTTTGTTTATTAACGCTTTGTTTATTGCGTTCACTGAACGCCGCCTTTCCTTGTTGATCTTGTTTATCATATTTTATATACCGATACATGGTGATCACGATGAACACACATCATAAGTCGTCTGCATGTTTACTGGAAGTAATGTACATGTTACATCAACATATCTTGAAATGTTGTCTGTTTGTATCGGTTAATTTTGTAAAAATATCTAAATTAAAACGCAGAAATGAAAAACATCAATGCGAGAATGATGACACCGCAGAAATAAGATACGCAGAAATTTAAAACCCCTTATCTTAACCAAAATCGCAGAATTTTAAGCCCGCAGAAATAAGTACTTATACGGTACTTACGAAAGTAATATAGATATACTACATATATAAAATATAAACATGCGTTTCAACGAGGTGAACTTACACATGTGCGTTATTGTAGTTGAATCAAACCGACACATAATACCTTATGTTCTTGCCATTAATGAATTTGTTTCTTAATTGTTGGGATAAAAACCAACACATTCACTTTTCAGACAATACGCAGCAGTGCAGGCGAGGCAAGAAGAATGTTTCATGGCTGTATCCTATATTCAATCAGTATACGCTAAACGGAGATGTTTTTCCATTTTTTAAAAATGAAATCCTCCCCCCCCCCAACAAAATAAAACTACAATAAACTCCACATAGATTGAAGCTTAAAAAGTCAAAGTTGGTGTCAAAATAATTACAAAACTGATAGTTATGTTAGCACTATAATGCAACAAATCAAATTTGCTTCATTTTTGTTTCACATTTATGTAGCAGGGTCATATTTTCGTATGACAGTATTATGAAACTTGTCAGCTCTTTCCGGTGTTTTATTTCTTTAGGTTTTGATAAGTTCTTTTTTTTTTTGATTCTTTTTTTTTTATTAAATTTTCTTTATTATCCAGTTCGTACAAACAATACATTTCATACATTGTACAAACATATTACAAATTGTTTAATTGCAAGAATAAACAATGGTTAAATCAGAAAAAAACCTTAATAAAGACTAAGTAGATTTAAACTGATTTAACATGGTTGTAAAAATGGAAAAGTAATCTAGAGCATGATATATGTAATTTTAATTATTTATAGTTATGTTTTCGTTAATAAAAAAGAAGCGTTTCATAGTAAGCGTGTAAATAATATTTAATAGTTTTGATAAGTTCTTGCTGGTCTTTTATTTTCTTTTTTTTCTGTGTGATCTCGCGAGAGTTTGGCGGGAATGTTGTGCAGGTTTTTAAAAGAGTTTACATGGTTGATGTAGAGAACATTCTGTTAATTATACCCCCACAAACGAAGTTTAGGGGGGGGGGGTATATAGGAGTCAGCTTGTCGGTTGGTCGGTCGGTCGGTCCACATCATGGTTTCCGGACGATAACTTGAGTTTGGAATGAGGTATTGTAATCAAACTTGGTATATAGCAACCTTATGTGGAAACTCCGGTTGGTATTGCATTTGAACCCCCTGGGGTCAAGGTCACCGTTACTAAATATAGAAAAATGGTTTCCGGACAATAACTACAGTTAGGAAAGAGATATTGTTGTCAAACTTGGTGTATAGCAAGCTTATATGAAGACCTGGGTTGGTATTGCATTTGGACCCCCTGGGGTCAAGGTCAAGGTCACCGTTACTAAAAATAGAAAAATGGTTTCCGGACAATAACTAGAGTTAGGAATGAGATATTGTTATCAAACTTGGTGTATAGCAAGCTTATATGAAGACCTGGGTTGGTATTGCATTTGGACCCCCTGGGGTCAAGGTCAAGGTCACCGTTACTAAAAATAGAAAAATGGTTTCCGGACAATAACTAGAGTTAGGAATGAGATATTGTTATCAAACTTGGTGTATAGCAAGCTTATATGAAGACCTGGGTTGGTATTGCATTTGGACCCCCTGGGGTCAAGGTCAAGGTCACCGTTACTAAAAATAGAAAAATGGTTTCCGGACAATAACTACAGTTAGGAATGAGATATTGTTATCAAACTTGGTGTATAGCAAGATTACATGAAGACATGGGTTGGTATTGCATTTGGATCCCCTGGGTCAAGGTCACCGTTATTAAGTGGTTTCCGGACAATAACAACAGTTAGGAATGAGATATTGTTATCAAACTTGGTGTATAGCAAGCTTATATGAAGACCTGGGTTGGTATTGCATTTGGACCCCCTGGGGTCAAGGTCAAGGTCACCGTTACTACAAATAGAAAAATGGTTTCCGGACAATAACTACAGTTAGGAATGAGATATTGTTATCAAACTTGGGGTATAGCAAGCTGATATGAAGACCTGGGTTGGTATTGCATTTGGGCCCACTGGGGTCAAGGTCACTGTTACTAAAAATAGAAAATGGTTTTCAGACAATAACTTGAGTAAGGAATGAGATTTTGTAATAAAACTTGGTGTATAGCAAGCTTATATGAAGACCTGGGTTGGTATTGCATTAGGACCCCCTAGGGTCAAGGTCACCGTTACAGTGTTACTAAAAATAGAACAATTGTTTCCGGACAATAACTAGAGTTAGCAATGAGATATTGTAATCAAACTTGGTGAAAAGCAAGCTTATTTAGAGACCCCAGTTGGGATTACAATTAATTGAACTATTTCTTTGTACACAGTTGATAGTTTGTGTTCATTTGAACTTGTTTATAAGATTTTCATTTGGTTGAGCTATCCAAGTGTTTATGAGAAGTATTTAAGGTAGTTTTGTGATGGCTGAAATGATTATTTATTATTCGGTTTATTTGCAATGTTGTATTTTACAGCGCGTTGAATGTTCCAAAATGACAGTCATTTACTTTCTCTTTCAATTCTATATTTTTATAACCAGCATGTATTATATGTTTTAATCTTGTTCACAGTTAACCATCACGTGAGACAGGATGTATGTGAAGTGAAGTCATAAATTGTCACATTGTATTGTGGAATAGGCTTAAGATCCCTTACATCTGTAAGTATAAGAGTATGTTGGTATTTATACCTTTTGTAATAATGTAAACATTATACATGTAATGTTTAACTGATAAGACATAAGAGTACAAATGCTTTTTATCATTCAGTGATCTTAATGTCTATAGTAATAAGATGTTTATTAAATGCTATGTTTATTGATTGTATATATTATATGTGCAAACATTGTTATTATTATGTCATTTCAGTGCCTTGATTAAAGTTGACTTCAACAGAGAAGATATATTGTATATTCATGAGATTGACTGTATATGTAGATTGGAAACAATAAAATGAATTACCACATCTACCTTGTGTTATAACACCATGTGTTACATTTATATATCTCATTTATTTCATCATCAACATTTTACGAGAGGATGATTTTTGCAATACATATATTTCATGTTCTGAAAATAGAAATAATATCCAACAACATAGGTACAAACCAATATAACATTCCTATTATTTATGCATTATATTGAGATTTGAATGGCAAATTCTGACATGTTAAATGATAACATATAGTGAATATGACATATTTCTACCATAACGAGCTGTAATAATATATTTGTTGGTTTATTAAGTTTCTGTTGACATTTATATATCTTCCCACAATATTTGATGTTCAAAACTACACAACATGATATATCCAGACAGGGAGCGGTAGTCTTAATATGATATATTGTAAACAAAGGATTGTTTCTGTTACTTTTAAGTTTTGTCATAAGACACTGACGCCAGATATTCTAAGGACGTAGACTAAATTAAACAAAATTCAAATTCAGATATATCTTAAAACGAATTTAAGTAATGAAATTGAAATAAGCATGATATATTAACTGTTAATCTTGATACTCAAAGTTTTAGAGAGTTTATACGTAAAATCTCAAAGGAACTTTGCTCAACTTCTAATTTTTTAAATAGGACATAATACCCGGAATTAAAGTAGAAAGTAGAATATTTAAGTTCATGCAACGCTATGTATAATTATTATGTTCTACCTGTCTGTAGTGTCATTTTGAATGTATCTGTGACATAGCTATATACATGCAAAGTTAGGTTGTGACACTAGTTTATGTTAATAAAATATTGACAAATGACAAAGGTTAACACATTTTTTTCAGTAGTTCTGACAGAAATTATGATATTTATTTATATACATCTCTGGGTCATGTAACCATTGGCGTAAAGAACAGAAACTTCTTTTCTTTTAACAAACAAGATATGTTTGTAAAACATGTATGCCCCCTATCAGCAGCCAATTATTCATGTGATAAGGTAATTATGCATGACTTCTGACCCAGTGATCAAACAATTGATAAGGGTTATCAAGTATCTACTGGTCATGACCTTGACCTTTGACCCCTTGACCCAAAACTCAATAGGGGTCATCTGCTGGTCAAGACCAATCATCATACAAAGTTTGAAGTTCCTAGGCCTAAGCGTTTTTAGTTAATTGATCAGAAACTGTTTTACTTACAAGGTCAATGTGACCTTGACCTTTGACCCCTTGACCCCAAAATCAATAGGGGTCATTTGCTGGTCATCACTAATCACCATGCCAAGTTTGAAGTTCCTAGGCCTAAGGGTTCTTTTATTATCGATCCGGAACCGTTTTAACATACAAGGTCAATGTGACCTTGACCTTTGACCCCAATATCAATAGGGGTCATCTGCTGATCATGACCAATCAGTATGCCAAGTTTGAAGTTCCTAGGCCTAAGCGTTCTTTAGTTATTGATCAGAAACCGTTTTTACTTACAAGGTCAATGTGACCTTGACCTTTGACCCCTTGATCCCAAAATCGAAAGGGGTAATCTGCTGGTCATGAAAAATCACCATACCAAGTTTGAAGTTCCTAGGCCTAAGCGTTCTTAAGTTATTGATCAGAAACCGTTTTTACTTACAAGGTCGATGTGACCTTGACCTTTGACCCCTTGACCCAAAACTCAATAGGGGTCATCTGCTGGTCACCACCAAACATCATACAAAGTTTGAAGTTCCTAGGCCTAAGCGTTTTTAGTTAATTGATCGGAAACCGTTTTGACCTACAAGGTCAATGTTACATGACCTTTGATCCCTTGACCCTAAAAACAATAGGTCATCTGCTTGTCATGACCAATCACCATACCAAGTTTGAAGTTCCTAGGCCTAAGGGTTCTTAAGTTATTGATCGGAAAGCATTTTTACCTACAAGGTCAATGTGACCTTGCCCTTTGACCCTTTAACCCCAAAATCAGTAGGGGTCATCTGCTGGTCATGACCAATCACCATACCAAGTTTGAAGTTCCTAGGCCTAAGGGTTCTTTAGTTATTGATCGGAAACTGCTTTTACCTAAGAGGTCAATGTGACCTTGACCTTTGACCCCTTGACCCAAAAATCAATAGGGGTCATCTACTGATCATGACCAATCACCATACCAAGTTTGAAGTTCCTAGGCCTAAGGGTTCTTTTGTTATTGATCGGAAACTGTTTTTACCTAAGAGGTCAATGTGACCTTGACCTTTGACCCCTTGACCCCAAAATCAATAGGGGTCATCTACTGAACATGACCAATCACCATATCAAGTTTGAAGTCCCTAAGCCTAAGGTTCTTTCGTTATTGATCGGAAACCGTTTTTACCTACAAGGTCAATGTGACCTTGACCTTTGAACCCTTAAGCCCAAAATCAATAGGGGTCATCTACTGATCATGACCAATCACCATATAAAGTTTGAAGTCCCTAGGTTCCTTAGGGTTCTTTCGTTATTGATCGGAAACCGTTTTGAACCTACAAGGGTTCTTTTGTTATTGATCGGAAACCTTTTTTACCCAAGAGGTCAATGTGACCTTGACCTTTGACCCCTTGACCCCAAAATCAATAGGGGTCATCTACTGATCATGACCAATCACCATACCAAGTTTGAAGTTCCTAGGCCTTAAGGTTCTTTACTAATTGATCGGAAACCGTTTTTGCTTACAAGGTCAATGTGACCTTGACCTTTGACCCCTTGACCCCAAAATCAATAGGGGTCATCTACTGATCATGACAAATCACCATACCAAGTTTGAAGTTCCTACGCCTTACGGTTCTTTAGTTATTGATCGGAAACCGTTTTTGCTTACAAGGTCAATGTGACCTTGACCTTTGACCCCTTGACCCCAAAATCAATAGGGGTCATCTACTTGTCATGACCAATCACCATACCAAGTTTGAAGTTCCTAGGCCTAAGGGTTCTTTAGTTATCACTCGGAAACCATTTGGTCTACGGACCGACGGACCGACAGACCGACGGACCGACGGTCCGACAAGTGCAAAGCAATATACCCCCTTTTCTTCGAAATGGGGGCATAATAAACATAATGGCTGGTCGGTCTTAATTCCGGGGTGTTATTTAGTAGGAACTTCACAAAACAAATTTAACAAAAACATGCTTAACATAGATATATTAATAATGTTTGTTTTTTTCTTACAGTTTGATATGAAAATCATGTCACAGACATAACTATATTTAGTAACAGCCGCCAATATAAAAGTAAATAAGAATGATCAGCACTTATTTCAAAATACTCAATATCAACTTTTTGAGTTGTTGATATAACCATAAATCTTGCTACAGCAGTAAGTTATATCCGTGTTATTCTTCAATATTTAATTGTTTTAAAGAATAAAAAAATGTTTAATTTATTTTTGAAAAAGACTTATCTAAAGAGTGCTTACCTAATACCCTTGCAGAATCTTATCAAGTGAAGATTGTTTTACACCTTGTTAATACAAATGTAAAGGGGTATAACAATGACATGAAAATATGCACTAGAATATAGTGAATCATGTTTATAAAATAACATGTAAAACATTTTTATTGCATGAGACTAGTGCTATATCAGGCATATCAGGTTATAAATAGCATGTAAATACATCCAAAGAATACACTGTGCAATTGGAATTTCAAACACCCTACTGTTACAATTACATTGTAAAATGGCATCTGACATAATTATCTTTGTAACTGCCGACACATGCAATCAATAGTCCATTAAGATTCAATATGATAACTACCATTTTCTTACAATTCCTGTTTCTTTAAACGAATTTCTTAGTCTAGTTATTTGAAGGCTTTTATCCCAAAAATCTACTTCAGTCGGTAGCATATGGCGTTTTCGTCTTTACTTGTAACAGATTATATAACATCGGTACAAAACATATTCAATTTCAAAGTAATTTTCAAATAGATTCAATTCAAATTAGTAAGATATTTATAGCGTATATCACCCTTGTACCTCTCAAAATCACCCCTGACTAATTTGTATTCATTTAAAGATCTAGGATAATCACTCAAGGCGTCCATTATATCAGAATATAACATTCTTTAACGCAAATATATAGGAGTATACCTTTGGAACATCTATTCAGTGCGAGTTGAGCTAACTTTTGTTTTAAATACATGAACAACAATTCATTCATCAACAAATAACATACTAATAACAAATTGTTTTTGTTTTAAAGTTCTGCTGTGTACTAAATTATATATCATTGCCTTGTAAAATACTTTATGCTTGCAAACCTGAAAAGTAGTTCCTGGTCGGTCTGTGTTATTTATTTCTGCATTACAGTATATGCTAACAGTATTTTACTAGTCTCTGTTTCCACATGATAATATATGCAATACAAGCGTTAATTGGACACTTTATTTTTTAAGTTCATTTTTTATCTGGTTACAATGTATAGTGATTGCATTAATTTGGACTCTGAAATAGCTAATACTGCTTTGTTCTTGTATTTGTACATGTATGACTGTGAGAAAACATTATAGTTACAAAACAAATTGAATCAAGCACTGTTTACACAAATAAAAACCAGGACCAGGGATTAAATTTTAATCGCTGTGACTATGATCATATTTATTTGGAGTGATCCGTAAATAACTAAAAACTGAATATAAAATGTAACACAATGTTATTTAGCAAAGAAATTAATATATCAAATTTTGGAATAATAATATAAATTAGAAGAAATACTTGATAAATCTACGGATCAAGATCAATATTTGCATCACCTTTTAAACGAGCATTCCTTGTAAAGAAATTATATTTTTTAACCACATGAACATTAAGCAATTTTAAGTCTTATTTTAAGTAAATAATGAATAGTATACCTATGCGAAAAAATGACAGAAATGTTACAATATAAACATTGAGCTGATCTTGTTCCTTATCTCCAAATTGTTGTTAAAGCGAAACTGTGGTTTTGCAACGTTTACATTACGTTGACAATTTCAATGACTGCGGAAATAAAGGAACACTGAAGCGTTCAATTTCTTCTAAAAGCACGATCGATAAAATTCGTTAACTAATTGAAAGCAAAACTGCAGCAGGAACTAATTTTCAACTCTGATTGTATGGTTCTTTGAAGATTGGAATAATGAACAAATGTGGTCCTTTTTTGTAACAGCAAGTCATTTAGATTTGTCATGTCAATGGGAGCTCAAATAATAACAATGACTTAAAATATTTTTAAAGGCATAAAATTTTAGGAGAAGAAATCTCATAAATGTTCATGTCACGCAATAGCAACAAAAATTGAATTATTCTGAAGAAAAACCTTTCACACAGTGGAACATAGTTTCTATTATCAACAGAATATTGTATGAATAAAATTACAATATTGACCATCCTGTCATATTAAAAACCATTGACGCCATTGAGTAGCATTTTATAAAAAACGTTATTGAAAATGCATTGTCAAGAAAAATTGAAATTGTATTTTTGCTACAGGGTAGAGAGCCGCACCAGCCATTGACATCATATTTCAAAATTCATTTTAGTATACGTTATATTGACCAGAGATTTTATAAAAGCACCATTAGTTAATAAAAGGTTAGAGGGACTCGACCGGTGCGCCCACTCAATGTCCCTAGCCATTAACATCATATTTTAAAATTCATTTTAGCATGCATTATACTGGCCTGAGACTTTATAAAAACATCATTCTTTAATAAAGTAATCCTAGCAACCTTCTAAATATAGATCCATTAAAATGACATTATGCTCTTGATTAAGATAGATATAAATCTGGCTAAAATATAGAAAAATACTACCTCGCAAAATTATAAATGAACGTTTCAGGTATGTTCCGATGGATATACACAGTATTTCCCTTTGGCCACATGTGTTAGTTATAGTTCATGAGAAGTGTACTTAAAACTGAAAAGAATTATTGCCAAATAAAAATTTTGACTTTCACCTGTTTACTCACAATATACCCGAGGATGGACATTGTAAATATTATCAATTCACAAAGTATATTTTTTAAAATTAAAGAGCTAAAGATTGAACTCTTTATTCCATCCAAAACATATTTTATAGATTTCAAAATTGATAACTTATTTTAGTACCTGCTGTATATTAGAAGCTGAGCGGCGAGGTGGCGGTCTCTTTCGTATAACATCCATGTAAAGCTTTGTTCAATAATAACCACACACGCCTTCCAAATACACATGACATTTGCTGCCGAAAGTTTTTTTTGTATTTTACAAGCTAAAAATATAATGTGTGACCTTTTCGTCATGGCTGGAAACAGAATTCGTGTCTGGTACTTATAATTCTTGGGAGAGGTTAATACTAATATTGACATTGTTGACCATTAGCACTGCGTTAACGGCGCTGTCGTTGATATGACATTTAGTGGAGTTCATTTTCATTTGTATGGAACCTAGATCTGCAATTTATATGATTTGAAGCATGATTAATTGTACGTTTCCCTAGATTATAAGTATCAAATAATTGAATTTGCGTAAGGCATATTCTATCATAACATTATGTGGCCGATGTCGGGGCATACATGAAACATACTTTGTATCGATATTTCTTTTTCACAAGTCATTGACAAAAATTTTACCAAACCTTACATAAATAACCTTAAACGTGAAAAAAAACTTTATATAAATCGTGAAAACCAAATGTTTGTCACTTGCGCATAACATTTTAGGGCATAATTAGACACATTAATACTATTGCATTCTATAAAGATATACTGAAATAAACATAGATCAAGAGTAAATGCAAGTCTGGTATTGAAATAATTATAAATTTGATGTCATTTTTAAAGGATAAGTTTGTAAATTACACAAGGAACGCCTTGTCCATGCTATTTCACTCATCTTAGAACGAAGCATGATTTTGATTATTTTGTGACTATAGCCATATGAGCACATTAGCAAAATACTTTATGCCTCATGCCATAAATTTTATCAATCTCGAAAACTGCCTTAGTCGGTGCAAAGACGGTGGTTTCAATTATTAACAGCGTGGCACTTAAACAGGCGAAAATAATTTTTCAATTCATTACGTTAGAGGACCGTCAATGTTTTAACTTGTAAATTTAAAAACAAAATATGATATGAAACGAAGGGCAACACCAACTCATTTATAGAATATTTCATTGGGTACAAATCTGATATGTCTAATCCCTTTTACATTTTTTCGTATAAAAACCGATCAAAACTCTATACAATGCACCGGGTATTCTGTTACAATAATTGCTTGAAACTTGGTTATCTCTGGTATTTATATGGATCAATTTAAAAAAGTGTTAAACGATGCATGTTTATCTTGGCGGAACCGGTTAATGTATGTCAGTCTTAAAATAGTTAACAAATTAATCAGGTGGAATTGGAAGCTGACATAGTTCTTTCTAATGTCGGCAGATGAAATCAATAGTCTATTTAGATTATATAAAATATTCACGATATCACTAAATTTGCATTTTCGTCAACAACAAGCTTCTTATATTTTTTTAACTGTATATTTTTGTATCACAATTTTTGATGTTTTTCCTGTAAGTCTGATTATAGAAATCAACTCCAGTTTTTAAAAATAATATATTATTTTGTCTAAAAAAAACACTATAATTTTTTCTGTCTGTGGTTACTATGTCTATGTCTCATTGCAAAACATACCATCTGTATATTTTTAGTAATAAATAATTAGTGAAAGTGTGACCATACAGAGTTGTAATAGACTTAATAAGTTTTTTTGAAGAAAAATTGAAAAAATTTTTAGTTTTTAAATTGAAAGAATTTTAATTCCCATTCTGAATAAAGCGGGGTAATTATCTTTCTGGGTTTTGTAAATATCGCATTTCATTGTAAGCTTAGCCGTTATATAAATTTTTTTTATTGAAAGAACATGTTTTCGAATAATTGTTTTTCTCTAATGGGGTAAAAATTACCATGTTTCCCGCCCAAAACCTTTTTTTTTGTTTGGATCAATACATGATAAAAGGGCTCAGATCATCTAAAATTGATGTCTTTTCCTTTTAAAGAATTTTTTGTATTTTGAAAGAAATGAAAATTATTAAATTTTCCCAATAAAATGTTTAATCAAAAATTTTGACAGTAAGCAATTCTTATTATTTTCAAATAAAGAAAATTATATAAATTTTGCTAAAAAAATGAAAAAACGTGATCTACTTGGATGCATTTGAAAGACGAAGGAACTTCCACTTTCCCATTTTAATAACACCTGGAATGTATTGCGTTTTGGATCAGTAAATCCGTACTTACCTATTTTGCAGAAACGAGGTTTGCAGCTTGCCGGCAGATTGACGTAAGAACACACATTCTTAGACACACATTCTTATATCCGCTAAAACGACGTCATTTTAACGAAGTTAGTTTTAAAATGCTTTATAATTACATCAATTTAAAGAACGTGACTCATCTGGCATGGGGTTCAGGTAAAACAAACTAACAAAAACGCCAGTCTGATATGAAAATGTAAGAAAAGTGATCGAAGGCTGTAACTTTAGAGTTGTAAGTATGTCCGGAGCTGCATAATATTATGTTATTCTTACATTGAATTCAAAGGAAGTACCAAGAAAATTTGCTAATTTGAATCAGTTGATTTTGTCATAAAATAAGTTTATCATTACAGGGCAATATTGTCTGTGTATATTTATGCAGATCTTTATAAATGCAAGAGTAATCATTTCAAAATACAAACACGTATGTTTGGACAATTACATTAAAAAAAGATGCTTAATGTAACTGTGTCATAAAATATAATAGCATCGCACACGTTTCCCAGCATAATGAAATATACGTCCCTAGAAATAAGTATTGCTATTTCTTTATTAAAAACATGCTCATAGCTTTATGAGGTAGTGCTGAAATATTCTTATTTATCTAGGATCCAAATATACTTAAATTGATTGAATATTTCAAAAAATACTATTTAAGTTAATTTTTGAAGGATTATCGTTCGTACATATATTAATCAATCAAAATGTTTCCAAGATTATTCAAGTGCTGAAGTATGTCTTAAAACATTGTGCATTCGGGAAAGTCCTCTGAATATAAATATAAACAAGAGGTACTTGTTGACATAAAAACATCCAGTTCAAAGTCTGTTGTTATGTACTGAAAACTTACCTATATACGTTTTTTTTTACAAATGAAGCGTAATCTGGATCTTGAAATGATTTAAACTGTGATGTTTTAAGTTGCTTTAGACAAACATGTTTTGGTATTTTTTGTGTGTTTTCTTTGTTAGTTAGTTTGTTTGTTTTGATTTTGTTTTCTGAGTTTTTATTACATTGAGCATGGCAACAATAGTTTAAGGGACATTGAAAACAATCAAAGCTGATTTCAAAAGCACACCCGATTTCATGCAATGACCATATTTAGAGCGAAATTTTTTCAGAGGCCAATTTTGCATTCTTAAAGCCGTATGGGTTTTTTTTGTCAAGAAATTAAATTGCATTTTGATGAAGAAAATTGCAAAACAGCAAGACAGTTTGTTGTTTTGTCACTTCAACGAGTGATTAGACAATTATGTCTTCAGAAATGTTTAAGACATTAAATACGGGTAGGAGAAATCTCATAAACGTTCATGTCATGCAATAGCTAAGATAACGTTAGTTAGAGCAACATCTCCAAGAAAATACCGACATTACAAGAAATAAAAAACGCATAAAGGATTAGTAAATAAGGCTGGACATTTCGTCGTGCCTTTTAAGAAAAGCACTTTACATTCTTATTTCACTTGACAATCAACATTTTATACTTAAATAATGCAGTGTCCACTTTTTGAGAAACATACCATTCAATATGTCAGTCCCGGTATCTATATAAAATCTTATTTTGTAATTTCAAAATATAAAAGACAGTCATGTATTGTTTTTATGATACGCCAATTTAGTAAACGGATTAAAAGGAAAAGCGACATTCACGGAATGCAGCCAACAATGTTGTAGTTTACCATAACATTCCAGCAGAAAGCGCCAGACCAAAAAAGTCCCGAAACATATTGACCCCGAATTATTTATCTATCCAAGTTTTGAAATTTATTCATAGACATATATCTATGTCATATATTTTCGTTCCTTGCTTATATTGCAAAGATACGTCATCGCCCACCTGCGAATCCTCCGATAAGTCTGTCGACTCGCAAAATTTTCAAGTTAAATTGGTGATTTAAATGAATTTTAATTTTGTACTGTTATTTGATTAAAAACTTAAAGGTCTGTGTTCCAGTTATTTAGATACATTAAGGAGTTATAGAGTTATAATTATTCTTAAGAGAATAATATGTTTAGGATATTTAATCACAACACATACATTCACTCATTCCATTTCTTAGAATTTTTTTAATACGATATTTCAATAAGCTAACATTGAAAAACATGCAATATGCTGACAATGAAATTAATAGACAATATTCACAATAAATCGCGGGAAAACCTACGGCAAACAGTATTTATCTGAGATTCATCAATAACTCTGTTTCCATGGTTCTTTTATTCAGTTTATAAAAATATGTCAAGTCATAAATGTATTGCCATTAGAGAGATTAGAGATTTTATAAATATATTCAATAAATACAAGTAGAGCTATTAAATTTTCAAAGCAGATAAAGGTACCAGAATTTACTATACTGAACTCAATGATTTTGCATAAATCACAATTTTAAATACCCAGGAGGAAAATGTAATTACTTATATTTTACAACAAACTGATAACGCATTGAAAATATGCAAAACACACATCAATTGATTTGTTACAAACTATACGGGCATGTTTATGCTGGTCATATACATTACAGATCATGGGATGGATGTCTCGAAAGCCTCGTATCCCTTACGACGATCGTAACACTAACGTAAGGTCATCGTTGCATTTTTTCTGTTGTCTCGGAGATTTCGTAATTTTACGATGTTAATCTTAAAACATCTCAGTAAGTTACGGTAAAAAGATGACCCCATATCAGGCATCGTAAATCTACGCATTACGAAAAACATACAAAATGTACATGCTTTGAAAAAAGGTAAGTACATGTATTGACGGTTTCATCTACGAAGCAAAAAAAATGGCAAGATATGTGGTGTTGTCTATAACACCTACACAATCAAGACAGAGAGTCCCTCGTGTTTTCAGGGACAGACAGAACCCATTAGATTACATGGACGATGACAATCTAGTGAAGAACTATCGTTCGTGGGATAGACCATTTAATTTTAGCAGCTGTTGTGCAGAAAGGTAGGCAGGGGTTTGAAAGACCCAACCAGAAGAACCATTTGCTTCCGTTTCTCTACAAGTTCTGATAACTTGCGATATTACGCTACCGGAAGTTTCCAGTCTGTTATAGCGGACTCTCATGGTGTTAAGCTTAACTCAAGGATGCATTCATTCTGTGTCTCGAGAGTTAAGTCTAAGATTGAGTCGGTTATGTCAAGTTCCCCAGATGGAAGAACGCAACGTTAGATGATATCAAAGACCGGTTTTCACAGCATCGCCGGATTTTTCGAATGTTATTGGGTGCGTGGATGGGACGTTTGTTCCATATTATAGCGCCAACAGAGACGAACGAATTTATATGTAACCAGAAAAGGATTTCATGCTATCAACATGCAGGGAATATGTGATTCACAAAACATTTTTCTGATATGTTTAGTAGTTTGGCCGGACTCTGTCGCACGACGCGTTGTCATGGCAACAATTTCTGAAACTGCAATGCTTCTTTGATGAAAATGATTACGGTGACAGATTGTTGTTACGAGACAGTGCATATCCTTTGAAAATATATTTACTTATTCCTTTCTTAACCCACAACACAGGACAAAATTCGATACCAATATTGCAACACAAGAGAACACGCTGTACTAATCAGCGTACATTCGGACTCTGGAAGATGCGATTAGATGCTTGCATTAAACGGGGCTATCTTATGTACAGTCCTCAAAATGTGTTACATTATTTCCTCAACTGTTGTTCTTTCATAATATTTGGTTAGAGAAGCATTCCGATTCCAAGACAGCAATGGCAACGATGATGATGAAAATGCATGATGATTGGCGATGAAGACCGATGATGATGATGACGAAGACGCGGAGAGAACCATGCTGATGGTCGGACAAGTGGCGTGACGAATTATCGGCAACAAGTTTTGCACTGAGCTATGCGTAAACATTTATTGTAGATAATGATGTATTATGTGTTGTGATTTTTTAAATTTTCGAGGATAAACAGTTGCCAGAAAAATGCCATGAGAAAATACGAACATCTGTTACAGGTCAAATTAACAATTATATCTTATCAACCTATATTATGCATAAAATTCCATTCCATGGTTGGTATTGTTATATTTTATAACTGCAAAGTACGCGTGTTAAATTACCTTGTGTCCAAGCGTCGGTTTAGCTAACATTTTTGACAAATTTGTCATTTTTCTATTTTTATTAGCAACTAATGATTAATTATAATAATTCATACAATTTTATGGAATTACTTTATTTATTCTTTTAAATTCATCCCCGTGATTATTTACTGTTTTTCAAGCTACTGCTATGACACTTGTTATAAATAGAGGATATTGAATGAGTGTAGGTTTAATACTAAATTTATTGAACGAGTTGAATAAAATCATATTATGCGAGCCTCTGGCGAGCATAATATTGTTTTATTCAACGAGTTCAATAAATTTAGTATTGAATCTACACGAATATAATATTCTATTTATCACATATATAAAATAAGAACGGTAAACTGTTAACAAAAGTCATTTCTCTTTGACGAGCTATAGTGTAACGCTAATATTAGCGCGCTTTAACGCTATGTTTATAGTGCAAATGACGTGACGTCAAAGTGTTATTACACTAGTGCAATATTGTCTAGTGTAATATCGTTTTTATTAAATGGCTTTATTACACTCCTGCGCCGCGGTTTATGTGATAAATAGAAAAAATACATTTAAATTAATATTTAACAAACTGCTACTAACAAGTGCGAATTGGTGAAAAATCATAATATTGTTATGGTTAAAGAGACTCGCACTAATTGCTCTAGTTTCTAGATAATCTTCAACTATCTGTTATTATCAATATATGCATTGGCCAAGATTGCATTTTTTTATAAAAAAAACTGTGTTTTTATAGAACTTGTATTTTTAAACGCAGGTTCTTCAGACGTGGCCTCTGAAATTACGTCCGTTATCTTTTAGCTGAGGATGAAAACATATACAATAAACAACAAGTAGAGAACAAATTATATTAGAAACAAAACCATCAAACATTGTCTCCGTTAAAAATATTTGCTTACTTAGCAAATTTTGTTAAACATATAAACGTTTTTATAGGTGATGTGGGTGTTGCAATTGTATGGCTGGGATACGATCTAACATGTTTACATGAAAGGCTACTTTGCCCCATTTATCATAAATTAAATTTGCCCATGCTGGAATATCTGTCACATTCATGGGGACGTGTACTTGTCGAATATATTTTGTTTTCAACAAAAGATATTTGCAGTCTTCTGCACAAAATGGTTCACAGTCATATATATATACAGTTTTCACATTATTCATAAAGAATGCCATAAACAACTGACTTTCCTTTGAAAAGCGTATCCCACTCGAAATGAACGTTTTAATATTCTTCAGGCTACTTTTCAAATGATAGGCGAGTTCTAGGGAGTTTAGCGTATTCGTTCCGTAAAGTTTAAGATAAGTCAAATGATGATAATTTCCCAAAACAGCGAATTCGGAAAGGACGTCAACATTCAGTACCAAATGCCGCACATTTGTTATGTATCGAAGTACCTCGTTTATATCAACACATGATGTTACTAGAGATGTCACGGTAGCTGATTCAATTTTTCTCCAAAATGAACGTGATGAAATGATGCTTTTGAATACTGTACAAACTCTCGGAATAGTTGACAACAGTTCATCAATAGGTAACCAGCGTAAAATGTCTTCCCAAATTATCTGCAATGGAAAAAGTGTTAAGTTTAATTACAGAATTTTGAAGGAAACAAAACTATAATCTAATATAACAAATGCAAATTAAACTCAAGAAAGATCGAGCCTCGTTTTCATTTTGCAAGTTCAAAAGATCCATATCAAATCCATATTGTACGCAACGACACAAAGTTCTGTCAAAATGTTAAAATATTGATGGTGTGAAATAAAGATGTCATTTTACATTGATGAGTTACAATACGCTGGTTCTATTGGACTCGCTGGTTCTATTGGACTCATACACAGCTGGAAAACTAATATTTGATTCGGCTAGCGCCTTGTCAAATATAAGTTTTCCAGCTGTGTAATCGTCCAATTGAATACAGTATTGTACATAACAATGCATACTAACAGTGAAATAAAATATATATCACAAACAGCATATCATTCACACTTGGACTGGTATAGCCGAACTTTTTTTTGGCGAACGATTAAATTTTCTTATTCCGCAAGTTGGTTAATTTCCATAATACGTGATTGTAGCATTTTGTTCTAAATGGCGAATTCTCGATTTAATGTCATTATTTCGCTATTAAAAGCAGTTAAAAAATACGTCACAATTGTGACTATAAACTTGAATTACTTTTGTTTGTAAAGCGTTCGTGCAGCCGTTGAACGCCTGACGTCATTTTCTTTCCGTGCGTACGGGTGTTTTTTCTATTAAATTGAAAGAAAATATGTTGTATTTATTTAATGCTAACTACTGATTTATATCTGTGAAATAAAATCAATATCACCCACATATCACCCACATGCCGTCACTCAAACGATGACTGAAATAGCTTTGTCGAACTTGATTTGGCGTGCGTTTTAATTTTCATGATTCTGTAAACTTTAATTTACATTAAAAGTAATTGTTTGTTTTTATGGCATATTTATTTTCTTATCAATTCAAATATCATTTTAAATTTCATCTAAAATAGATAAAACAATTTCACTGCGATAGTGACAATAAACATGAAATACTTGTGTTTGCGCAGCAGCGTTCGAACAGCCGTCATATTTAAGTGCATTTGTATAACGCGCAGTTAAAAATGCTGTTTTTTCACTATTCATACATTAAATAAAAATGATTTGCTTTCATGATTATGCATATATAATTTGTTAATGTGAGAAAATAGTAAAAACTACTGATAGTATTTAAACATAAAGATACTAAACATTACAGGTTCATGTAAAATGTGGATTCCTCTTCTCCAGTCTGTTCTTGGTGATTTCCTCGAAAACGAGAAAGAAGGGTAGTTAAAGATGCTAAAATGTCTTTCTCAACACCTAAACACTCCCGTTCTATGTCGAGCCTGCTCTGTTCAATCTCAAGACTTTGCCTCTTTATTACCAATTTCTCTCGCTCCAAATCTATAATGTCGCTATGAGCACCCTCTGTCAAGGCCTTACATGCAGCAGTTCTCTTTCCACGGTTGGTGTAGGTTCTTTTAGGTTGAGTGGTTTTGGGGTTGAACTTTTAACAGAATCCCCAACATCTACAAACTGAACGGAACTGTCACTATCATCATCTAATTCAGCCAGATAGTTGTTACTTTGCGAGGTGTTGTTTGCACTATTCATCTCGTTACTTTCAGGATAAACGGCCGAGTCTCGTCCACCAACAATACCCTCGATAGCTGTAACACCAATTGTATCTAGAACAATTTCTTCTAAAGGACTTAACGGGGATGTGTCTCTGCTCCCGCCACCAGTCCTTTGTTGACTTTGGCTTCCTATGGGTACTAATTGTGCACCCCTGGTCGCCGATTTGTTTTTGTACTGCTATGAAAGAGACTTTATGTTGAGTCTCTCTGAAGAGAAACAACAAGATGTTATAGTCGCATTTAATAATACTTCCAGATACCTTGATGATATTTTTAATTTAGATAATCCTTATTTTATCAAATGGTGTCTGACATTTATCCGCATGAACTACAACTTAAATAAAACGAACTCTTTGAAATTTTAGTACATCATTTTTGGATCTTCATATTACTATCATCAACAATTCTATTCACACGAAAATTTATGATAAAAGAGATGACTTTGACTTTTGTATAGTTAATTATCCACATTTAGATGAGACGTACCCCATGCAACATCTTACGGGGTTTATGTTTCTCAGTTAATTAGATTCGCTAGAGCTTGTAGCAACGTAAAGGATTTCAACGAGCGGAATATTTTTATTACCAGCAAGCTTCTAAAAACAGGGCTACCGCTATCATAAATTACGGAAATATTTTACTAAATTTTAAAATCGTAACTTTGATTTAATTTCTAAATTCAATAGTGATTTAAAAACTCTTCTGCGACAAGGGATTAGCCAGCCTTGTTTTTATGGCGATGTGATTTACAAACTTCGTAAGATTTTGGGTCATGGTAATTTTTTCTGCTGTTTTTACTAAAATCATTAAACGTTTTATTAAAAGAGGTTATGACCCTACTATTTTAAGACATACTGCATGTTTAGTGTTCAACCCTTTTACATTTGGACACTACGCTTTCCTCTTTTGATTACATCTGACGGACCAAGTGGGAGACTCTATGATGGATAGTTCGTAAAGCCCTTTGGGACTGAATTGTCTTAATGTTCGTCTTCTGCCTTGCTTCGTCGGGCCCTTGTAGGTCATTTTCTTGTTGCTCTGTCTTCCTTTAGGACATCGAGTACTTTTGTTATGGTCATTGGGTTTACTTTTATATGTTTCTACATGATCATTTTAGTGTTTTACTTATTTAACCTTTTGTAACCATGACAACTGTTAGAATTTCACTTGGCGGGGATTCATTTTATTTACACTGTTTCGTTTATAGGAACATGGTGGGGCTAAGAGCGAGGTTTGGTGCACCATTAACCGGTTTAAACTCCCCAGCAGTCATTATTATGCTGCTGACCGTTCCAAGGCGGCGCCCCACTGTGTTCCTCAGATGTATGTCTATGTTGTTTCATACTGTTTTGGTGACACTTTTGCTTGTGTCCCTTGTTGTTTTCTCGTCTACGGTAAGTATCTTCCCCATTGCCTCTAGTTTTTATTTCTTTGATTAACCCCCCCCCCTTCCCCCGGTCTCCTGTCCCCTTCCCCTTTGTGGGCCTATTATTATTTTCTTTGAATTCCTAATCAGTTACAAATTATTTATATTTAATGATTAACGTGTCTTTGCCCTGTCCTTTTTATGTTTGGGGTCCGCCTGGGCTCCTTGCCATTGGGTTCTTGTTGCTTGGTCATATGGGGGTTGCGTTCATTGAACGCCGCCTTTCCTTGTTGATCTTGCTTATCATATTTTTTGCTTTATTTTAGCGCCCTTACATTTAATAGCGGATGACCAATCACTCCACTTCTTTCTAACTTCTGCGGAACTTCTTTCACAGGACGAAACTGAATTAATTTTTGCTGTTATTTGAACCCATTTTTTTGTTTTCTTTTCATTTGTTATAACGTCAGAAAATTTGCTGAAAAGAAGTGTTTTGCTGTCACTCACCTCTCTTGCTAGAACTTCAAGCTCATTTACGGAAAAATTCGGTCTCCTTTTTCTTGATTCCGCCATTTTTCTCTAAACTAATTGCAACTATGATGGGAAATACTGCAAAAAATATATGCATCAATATGAAAACCGTGCTATGTTTGAACTACACAAAGTCACCTTTGCATATACGATGTCGTAAATTACGTTTGAGAAACGAGATCGTTAAGGTGTCCTTCCAGACAATGAAATAAGGACACCTTAGTTATACCTTAGCAGTCTCGTAAGTTTAGTCACAACTTTAAGATACGAGAATTTTTCGAGACATCCACCCCAGGTGAATTTGTTACAGGTTTTACCCATGATACATCTCGTTTTGATGATTTTTAAACTGTTGTAGCATTTCGTAGAAAATCACTCTAGTTTACGTATGAAACAACTGTAGCATCAATAATATATAAAAACACGTAATTTCAGATGACGCAACTTTCTAAAAAGAGAATTTATCATCTACATAAAAAAGATTTATACTATACAAATGTATAATTACCAATGTCTATATAAACAATTGCGTCTTTGCAATTCTCTTTTAATGTTTAAAAAAACTAAAATGTTATTTTTTGAAATAAAGACAAATCATTCAAAGGATATCACAGAAGTTTTCTTCTTAAAATTCATGTTTAGCTGACAATAATTCTTAACATGAATTAACTTCTTACATAGGCTTTAAATTGAATACCGCTCAAGCCGGTGCTAGGGGGCGTGAGGGATGTTGCACTTATTCATTATCCCTCATGTACAGGCTCAATCAAACCGAGTCTGCAATTCTTGTGTAATTTTGTTGTGATTAATGCTTCCGAGGGATCACTTTGTTTCCAGATTTTTATACTTCACAACAGCAGGTGTCAAGTGCCGTGTGGCAGCTGTAAAAAGTTGCCCCGTACTTCACTTCAGTGTTGTTATATTTTTCTGGTCCTTCGGGATCATTGATGCCAGCACTTTTAAGTGTTGAGAATTGAGTACCGCTCAAGCCGGTGCTAGGGGGCGTGAGGGATGTTGCACGTATTCATTATCCCTCATGAACAGACTCAATCAAACCGAGTCTGCAATTCTCGTGTAATTTTGTTGTGATTAATGCTTCCGAGGGATCACTTTGTTTCCAGATTTGTATGCAATTTTCTTCTCTGATGAAGGAGTCGCAATAAAAGTGCCTGTAAAAAAGGGCAAAAGTATCACTGGGAAGTACTTCAAAGACGTAGTACTTAAGAAACTTAAAAATAATATAAGAAACGACGCCCTGTCACTGGTTTTAAGCATATCCGTCTTCTACATGACAATGCCCCCGCTCATACTTCCGCAATAGTTTCGGCGTTTTTGAAAAAAGAAAAGGTAACTGTTTTGCCTCACCCCCCGTATTCTCCAGACCTTGCCCCATGTGATTTTTTTGTTTCCGAAATTGAAATCCTTCCTTGCTGGGCGGAAATACAAGTCCCGACATGCACTTGGATCTGCCATTCATCAGTACCTTAATACTGTGCCCAAACCGCGTACCGTGACGCCTTCAATAAGTGGATACATCGGCTGAAACTTTGCATTTCTAGCCACGGGGAGTACTTCGATGGCATGAAATGAACGCTTTTTAGCTAACTTGAAATTTGAAGTCTCCAGATATAAATAAGCAATACATTTTGAACACCCCTCGTATGTTCATTAAATGTACATAAATACCATTTCAAAGGTGTTTTTTTTTTCGATTTTTTAAGTGTGTTTTGAAAAGGCCTGCACAAATATATCTTGATACTATTTAGCTATTTATTCTATCTATGGTCTTTATCTATATTTTAACGTTACTGTGCTATGACATCTAGCTTTAATCTTAATTTTCTTATGTCTGTTGCGTCAATTCTAAAATGTACTGCATGAATCAAGTAAATAAATCATAAATCTATGTTTATTAGTGTAGTGAGAACTCAGTTATATTGTGTTAATTAAAAAAAAAAATATGACAAATCAACACTATACATACTTTTCTTTCTGTTTACCACCTTATGAAGTGCAATTTTGGACAAAACAACGAATGGCATAAATCGCTTTGCTTATATAAAGTTACATGCAAAGGGCCAATTAAATCTGTACATTCCTAGTAATTAGAGTAAAAAAATGTTATTTTGTCTGGATTTTAATCCATTAACATACCGGTACTCTTATACATAACGTGATACGATATCATTAGAGATATCTAGTTAAATCCTTATTATCTCACGATTGACCAACTCCGGAATTTAGAATATTTGGGGTTTTTACAGATAAACTTAGTTACACACAATTTTTAACAGTGAAAGCTTCAAAAATAAGACGACATATTGACTAATTTATCGTAACGGGTAGCGTACCGTGACGCTATAATGTGTACCTACGAATTAGTTTGTGAAAAACCCACATTTGCCAAGTTCCTGATAATATTTACTGGTAAGAATGTTATATGAAACCATCAATGCTACACTGAAACAAAATTCCATTTCCATAAGAAACGCGTACATTTCCATCTGTAACTTCCAAGTCTTCCAAAAATACTTCTAATTTATAAGTGTCGACATTTCCTATCAATATTGAATAAAATTGATAGACAAACAAATATTTATTGATTTCAAAAAGCGCGTTCATGGTAAATGTGGTACTTTTTTCTTTAACCGAAATAACTGAATGCTTCAAAAATATTTCTATATTTTTTTTTTAAATTTTCAGAATATTAAAATAAAAGTAAAAAAATGATAAGAAATCAAGTTCTGATATAATGCTGACTCCCCACTGACAATATTTTGAATGCTAACTGGAAACATACTAGTATAAAATAAAGACACATGTGTGTTTCTGAAAATACAGTTTTTAGCACCTGTATAAAAAGCTAAGCGGCGAAGTAGCGGTCTCCTTTGAAGAGGGTAGCATATAAATTTTCAAATTATTTCCTAATTTGTTTTGGTTCAAACGGAAATAAATCATTTATCATTTAGTCTAACAAAACAAAGAAAATAAAACACAAAGACAAATGAAGCATCAGTCATTCACATTGCATTTATTTTATACCATTTTATATTTGAACATAGGTATTATTATAGAAAAATAAAAAAATAACTATTGTTTGACTCTACAATTATCCAGTACATAACTTTAATAATGAATCTGAAAAGGCACAAAATACAAAATTCTATACCAAGTATATTTCTAATAGTTTAATTAATTCAAAATTGATATAGTATAAAATTACCCAAATAAAAGGAAAACTGTACAATTGAAAAATCAATCTAACTAATTCAAAAATGGTTCTAAAAGGCTTAGATTAATATGATCGGGCGGGAGAGGGTAGATCAAACTTAAAAATGTGATTGACTATGCAATGCGCTAACTTATATATCATTACAGCGCGCAAAAAACGTGTAGCAGACAAGAATAAAAACATTTATTTCACCTTAAATTTAATTTAGATTTACTCAATAATAACCACACCCTCCCTCCATATGCACATATGATTTGTCCTGCCTAAATTTTGTTATTTTTCAGGGACTTTTTCATCATGGCTTGAAACAGAATTCTTGTCTGGCACGTATAATCCTTAAGGTAAAAACTAATAAAGATATTGTTGCATCGCGTAAACGGCGTTATTGGCGCTGTTGTTGATATGACATGTAGTGAAGTTCATTTTCGTTTATATGGAACATAAATTTGCAATTTATATGATTTGAAGCATGCTCAATTTTATGTTTCCCTAAATTATAAGTACCAAATAATTGAATTTGCGTAAGGCATATTCTATCATAACATTATGTGGCCGATGTCGGGGCATACATGAAAACATAAACTTCGTATCGATATTTCTTTCACAAGCCATTGACAAAATTTTACCAAACCTTAAATAAATAACCTTAAACCTGAAATAACCTGATATAACTCGTGAAAATCAATTTTTTCTTCTTGTTTATATGTGGGAAAAATAGATTTTTATATACATTTCCACTCTGATATATATTTCGTCACTTACGCATGACATTTTAGGGTCATTTATATAATTGCATTCTATATCTTAGCTATATAAAGATTTATTGAAATAAACATAGCACAAGTGAAAATGCAAGTCTGATATTAATATATGAAATTGATATCATTTTTAAATTACAAATGTACAATATCATTTGAAATTCAATATTATCTTTGAATGCGTTGTTTAAATGAGTCATAAGTCAAGTAACAAAGATGTGGCTAATTATATAGTTGAATATAATAATCTAAATTCAATATGATGTTTCCAACAGAAAACAAAAATACGGTCAGTATATTCTCTTAAAGCAAGATGGCAAGAACTGTCCACTTATCATTACTATAGTAGTCTATCTTGATGAAAAAGAATTAAATATGGTGCCTGTTTTTATCGATATATGTATTCTTTTCTTAGCGTGAGTTTAGTTAATGATCGACGGATCCTAATTTGAAAGAAATTAAACAAAATTAAAGAAAGAAAAACCATGATGCTACTTGAATACTGTTATCCGGCAACATATTATGGAATACATATTCAGTAACGAAAATGCAAATATTTCAAATAAGAAAATATGAAGTGATAATCCACTTTACATATTTTTTTTCCATTTTTACTCTGAATGTTTAATAAAAAAATGCATTATTTAAAACTTGAACTACCGCCTACAATCCGACAAATTACGGTTTATTCGTGCTATTTCACTCATCTTAGAAATAATTAAGGATATGGAGCATGATTTTTTATTATTTTGTGACCACAGCCGTATGAGTACATTAGCAAAATACTTTATGCCTCGTGCCATATATTTTATCAATCTCGAAAACTGCCTTAGTCGGTGCAAAGATGGTGCTATCAATTATTAACAGCGGCGAAACTGATTTTTCAATTTATTACGTTAGAGGACCCTCCATGTTTTAACTTGTAAATTTAAAAACAAAATGTGATATGAAACGAAAGATAACACCAAATATTTTATAAATATTTCATTGGGTACAAATCTAAATATGTTTAACCCCTTTTTACATTATTGCGTATACAAAACCATCAAAAATGGGCATATCAAGCTCCATACAATACACCGGGTATTCTGTTACGATTTCTACTTGAAACTTGGTTATTTCTGGAATTGATATTGATCAATTTAAGAAAGTGTTGAACGATGCATGTTTATCTTGGCTGAACGGGTTTATTTAATTCTGTCTTAATATAGTTAACAAATTAATCAGGTGGAATTGGCAGCTGACATAGTTCTCCTTTCTAATGTCGACAGATGAAATCAATAGTCTATTTAGATTTTATATGATATTCACGATATCACTAGATTTCCATTTTCGTCAACAACAAGCTTCTTATATTTTTTTAAATGTATATTTTTGTATCATTATGTTTTATGTTTTTCCTGTAAATTTGATTATAGAAATCATCTCGAGTTTTTCAAAAATAATATATTAGTTTATAAAAAAAAAACACTATTTTTTCTGTCTTTGGTTACTATGTCTAATGCAAAACATATCATCTGTATATTTTAGTAATAGATAATTAGGGAAAATGTAACCATAAGGAGATGTAATAAATTTAATACGTATGTCTGGGAAGCTATAATTGAACAAATTATTTCATGTATTAAAATTGAAAGAATTATGTAATAATGTATTTACCATTCTGAATAGAAGCGGGTGGTGCAATTAATCTAATCTAGGTGTAAATAGCGCATTGTCAATATAAGCGCTTAGCTCGGTATATCAATTTTATTTTATTGCAAGAACATAGAATTTCTCAGAATAATTGTGTGTTTTCTAATGGATAAGAAAATATGCCATGTTTCCCACCCTAAACCTTTCTGATTACATAGAATATGTGGATCAATACATGATCAAAGGCTCAGATCATCATGATAATTGATGTCATTCCTTTAAGAGTCTTTGATGTATGTTGAAAGCAAGTGACAATGTGATATACAATATTCCAATAAAATGTTTGATCATAAATTGTTGACAGTATAGCAATTACTTATTATATTTCTAATAAAGGAGAATTTGTATAAATTCGTTGCTAAATAATGAAAGAACATGATCTACTTGGTGGATTTTAAAGACGAAGGAACTTCCACTTTCCCATTTTAATAACATCTGGAATATATTGCGTTTTGGATCAGTATATCCATACCCTCCTATTTTGCAGAAACGAGGTTTGCAGCGTGCCGGCAGAATGACGTAAGACACACATTCTAGAAACGCATTCTTATATCCGCTAAAACGACGTCATTTAACGAAGTTTGTTTTAAAATGCTTTATAATTACATCAATTCAAAGAACATGACTCACCTGGCATGGGGTTCAGGTAAAACAAACTAACAAAAGCGCCAGTCTAATATGAAAATGTGAAAAAGTGATACATTGAGGTTGTCAGTATGTCCGGAGCTGCATAATATATATTCTTACATTGAATTCAAAAGAAGTACCAAGAAAATTTGCTATTTTGAATCAGTTGATTTTGTCAAAAAATAAGTTAATCATTACAGGGCAATATGGTCTGTGTATATTTATGCAGATCTTTATAAATGTAAGAGTAATCATTTCAAAATACAAATACGTATGTTTGATAATTACATTAGAAAGATGCTTAATGTAACTGTTTCATAAAATATAATAGCATCGCACACGTTTCCCAGCATAATGAAATATAAGTCCCTAGAAATAAGAATTTCTATTTCTTTATTAAAACATGCTCATAACATTATGAGGTAGTACTGAATATTCTTATTTATCTAGGATCCAAATATACTTAAAATGATTGAATATTTCAAAAATACTATTTCAGTTCTTAAATATTTGTAATTTTTGAACGATTATCATTCGTACATGTATTGATTAATCAAAATTCCAAGATTGTTCAAGTGCTTAACTATGTCTTAAAACACTTTGCATTCAGAAGGTCCTCTGAACCATAAATATAAAACACAGGTACATGTTGACATACAACATCCAAACCAAAGGTATGTTGTTATGTATTGAAAACCTTCCTATATAAATGATGCGTAATCTGGATCTTGAAATGATTTAAACTGTGATGTTTTAAGTTGCTTAGGACAAATACGTTTTGGTACTTTTTGTTTGTTTGTTTTGTTTATTGTTTTCTAGTTTTATTACATTTAACATGGCAACAATAGTTCTGGGACATTGGAACAATCAAGTTGATTTCAAAAGCACACCCGATTTCATGCAATAATATATTTAGAGCAGGAATTTTGCCAGAGGCCAATTTTCATCTTACAACCGTATGGTGTTTTTTTTTTCTTTTCAAGACATAAATTGATTTGATGAAGAAAAAATGCAATAGCAAGACAGTTTGTTTTGTCACTTCAACGAGTGATTAGACAGTAATGTTATTATGTCTTCAGAAATTTTTAAGACATTAAATCCTTGTAGAAGAAATCTCATAAACGTTCATATCACGCAATAGCTAAGATAACTGTTTAGTTTAGAGCAACATCTTTTCTAAAAAGTGCCGAGATTTACAAGAACAAACGCATAAAGGATTAGTGAATAAAGCTGACATTTCGTCGTGACATTAAAGAAAAGCACTTTTACTTTTTATACATCAACGACAGATCAACATTATTATACTTAATAATGCAGTGTTAGCTTTTGAGAAACATACCATACAGTATGTCTTCCCGGTATCTTTTTGGCTTGCAGACACAGCCACGGCTGCAAGCCATTTCATTTGGAAAACTTGTTCCGGTTAGGTGGTTTCCTGCTTATATCTGTTGGTGCATGATTGAACGGGAAACCAGCTGCAATCGTGCCAATCGTAACTCTTCGGCCTTTTCCGTCACTCTTCGGATTAATGATAATAGCCGATGTAGTTCCGATTGCAATCGTGACAATTCGGGCGATTCCGTCACACTGCGGAATCAGACGAAGTAATATTACGGAAATCTAAGCTATATTAGTTACTTCGGTAATCCCAGTTTGTTTATATAAATAGGATTTCTATTTTTACTTGATTTATCGGTTTAAACCGTAATAAATTATAAACGAAATTGTTCCGTTTCAATTTTTTTTCAAGACGCAAAAGTTAGTTTCTTTTATAATTGTTTTGTGTCTGTATTAGTTTTATACAATAGAGAATGGTGACTGTAGTAGTATTCCGTCTTCAAAGAGTGGTCCTGCTTACCAAATCACGCATGATCGAGTTATATTTAGATCTACTGAACGCAATTCAACTTCTTGGTGAGGTAATCTAAAAATAGCCCATGCATATCATTAACCTTGCCACGTGCTGATCTTACAGATAGCGCATCCTATTTGTGATCGTGTAACATAGTGATACATGCTTATTAATTGGTACCACGTAACGAAGTATTTTTAGTGCATTACTTGTCTATAAAGCAAAGGAATGATTTCGCTGCGAAAAAGGGAAATGAAATCGTGCACACTTGTTTTCCTTCAGTATCACGTTAGTATTTTTACGATGATCATTTTTCTTTATTAGTTTTATACAATAGAGAATAGATTTCAAATCGTTTGACAAAAAATATTCGGTTTTTCAAAAAAAAAAAAAACAACAACTAAATAAACCCTTTATGATATACAAATACCGTAATTCAAAAAAAATGTGAAAATAAATTGAAACCAGAAAAAAATTTTTTTTAAAGGGTTGGGATGAAGGCACAACTGTGCAAGCCTTTCCTTTTAAAAGGAACCGAGTCTGCAATTCTTATGTTATTTTGTTGTGATTGATGCTTCCGAGGGATCACTTTGTTTACAGAATTTTTTATTATATCTTTCTTATTTGTGAGTTTACATATGAAAGCGTAGGTTGTCATATTTGTTATGCTACCCAATTTAGAAACGGATAACCAGAAAAACCCGAAAATTCACTGAATTCAGCCATCAACGGTTGTACAAGTGTAGTTACATAACAGGTCGACAAAAGAAATCCAAACATATTGACCAGAATTATTTATCTTATCCAAGTTCAGAAATTTATTCTACGAACATATATTTATCGTTTCCTTGCTTATATTGCAATGATACGTCATTGCACACCTGCTGAATCCTCCCAATTATCTGTCCACTCGCAGATTTTCAAATAAAAGCTTATTTTGGTGATATAAATAAATTTTTAATATTGATACTATTGTGATTAAAAGGTTGTGATGTAAGATGGCAATGAGATGATATTTCACTTCAAAGAAAAAAACATTATATTATTATTACTGTCTTTCAAACAATGGAGCTATATGTAATGAAAATTTAAATTTTAAAAGGGCCCTGTTTGTAATTTAAATTCATGTTCTGCCCCTCGCACTTCGAAAACAAAGTTCAAGGGAAAGATTTTAAAATTAAAAAGAAATATCACAAATTTAAAAACGCGGGAAACCCTTTCCCCAAAACCCATTTATCTGGAATTTAAACAATTAACTCTGGGTTTCCATGGTTTCTTTTTCTTCAGTTTGTAAAAATATGTAAAGTCAATTTAAAAGTATTTGCCATTAGAGAAATAGAGTTTTATAAATATTATTTTAAAATAAAATATTCCCGAAGCTATTAAGTTTTTAAGCAGATAAGGAAAAGAAACTCAATGATTTTGCATAAAAACCCCAAAAGACTGTTTTTTTAAATTTAAAAATTTTAAATTTCCTTTGGGAGGAAAATGGAATTAAATTATATTTTTTCAATAAACTGATAACGAAATTTAAAATATTGGGAAAAAAACACATCAAATGATTTTTTACCAAAAATATTTTCCCGGGGATTTTAGCTGGTCATATACATTACGATCAGGTGAATTTGTTTAAAAAGGTTTTCCCATGAAAATCTCGTGTTGATGATTTTTAAACCCGTTGTAAACAAATTTTTTGGAAATCACTTTTATTTTTCGGTTTGAAACAACTGAACATCCCCCAATTATAAAAAACGTAATTTCAGTGACGCAACTTTTCTAAAAAAAGAATTTTTTCCAAACTAATTTAAAAAAACTTATTTTCTATACAAATGTTTTTAAAATTTCCAAGCCTATTTTAAAACTTGCCCCTTTGAATTCTCTTTTAATGTTTTTGAAAAAATTAAATTTATTTTTTAAATAAAACAAAACATTCAAAGGATTACACAGAAGTTTTATGTTTGCTGACAAATAATTCTTAACATGAATTTTAAATTCTTTCATCTTTTTAAAAATTGGGAAAAACCCCTCCAAAAACCCGGGGCTTGGGGGCGTGGGGGGATGTTGCACTTAAAAACATTATCCCTATGTACACGGGTCAATCAAACCGAGTCTGCAATTCTTTTTGGGGAATTTTTTTGCGAAATTAAAGCTTCCCCCAGGGGTAAAATTTTGTTTCCAGAAATTTTTTTTTTTCTTCAAAAACAGCCAAAGGGGTAAGTGGGGGTGGGAAACTGTAAAAAAATTTTCCCCCTAAATTCAGTTTCAGTGTTGGTTTTTAATTTTTTTGGTTTCGGGATCCCTTGAATGCCCGCATTTTTAAGTGTTAGGAAAAATTTAAATTTCCCCTCAAGCCGGTTTCAGGGGCTTTAGGGATGTTTTCCCGTAATTATTATCCCCCATGAACAGACTCATCAAAACCAAAAGAGTTTGCCCAAATTTTCTTGAAATTTTGGGTTTTGATTAAAAAACTTCCGGGGATCCCCTTTTGTTTTTCCCGATTGTAGGGAATTTTTTCTTCTTGGTGAAGGGGTTTGCAATAAAAGTGGGCCCGGGGAAAAAAAGGGGAAAAGTAATCACTGGGGAAATACTTTAAAAACGTAGTACTTTAAGAAATTAAAAAATTAAAAATAAGAAAAAAGACGCCCCTGTAAAATGGTTTTTTAAAAAATATCCGTTTCTACCCTGGCAATGCCCCCCGCTCATACTTTTTGGGAATAGTTTGGCGTTTTTTTAAAGAAAAAAAAAAAGTAACCGTTTTTTTCCTCACCCCCTAAATTTCTCCAAACCCTTTCCCCATGGGGATTTTTTTTTTTTCCGGGAAAATTTAAAACCCCCCTTGCTGGGCGGATATACAAGTCCCGACATGCACTTGGATCTGCCATTCATTTCAGTACCTTAATACTGTGCCCAAACAGCGTACCGTGACGCCTTCAATAAGTGGATACATCGGCTGAAACTTTGCATTTCTAGCCACGGGGAGTACTTCGATGGCATGAAATGAACGCTGTTTAGCTAACTTGAAATTTAAAGTCTCTAGATAGAAATAAGCAATACATTTTGAACACCCCTCGTATGTTCATAAAATGTACATAAATAACATTTCAAAGGTGTTTTTTTCGATTTTTAAGTGTGTTTTGAAAGGCCTGCACAAATATATCTTGATACTATTTAGCTTTTTATTTCGGTGCTGTAGATTCAATCCATGGTCTTTATCTATATTTTAACGTTACTGTGCTATGACATCTAGCTTTAATCTTAATTTTTTTATGTCTGTTTCGTCAATTCTAAAATGTACTGCATGAATCAAGTAAATAAATCATACATCTATGTTTATTAGTGTAGTGAGAACTCAGTTATATTGTGTTAATTAAAAAAAATATATGACAAATCAACACTATACATACTTTTCTTTCGTTTACCCCCTTATGAAGGCAATTTTTTGGGCAAACAAGAATGGGATAAAACGCTTTGTAAAATTTAAAATTAATGCAAAAAGGGGCCCAAATTTAAAACTGTACTTTCCCAGTAATTAGAGTAAAAAAAAGTTTTTTTCTGGATTTTTCCATTAAACATAAACCGGGGACTCTTAAAAACTTACGTATCTTTAAAAATATCTATTTTTCATCCTTTTATCTCACGATAGACCAACTCCGGAATTTAGAATATTTGGGGTTTTTACAGCTAAACTTAGTTACAAACAAACTTTAACAGTGAAAGCTTCAAAAATAAGACGACATGTTGACTAATTTAACGTAACGGGTAGCGTACCGTGACGCTATAATGTGTACCTACGAATTAGTTTGTAAAAAACCGACATTTGCCAAGTTCCGGATAATATTTACTGGTAAGAATGTTATATAAAACCATCAATGCTACACTGAAACAAAATTCCATTTCCATTAGAAACTCGTACATTTCGATCTGTAGCTTCCAAGTCTTCCAAGAAATACTTTTAATTTATAAATGTCGACATTTACTATCAATATTGAATAAAATTGATAGACACACAAATATTTATTGATTACAAAAAGCACGTTAATGTGAAATTTGGTACTTTTTTCTTTAACCGAAATAACTGAATGCTTCAAAAATATTTCTATATTTTATTTTTAAAAATTTTCAGAATATTAAAATAAAAGTCAAAAAATGATAAGAAAACAAGTTCTGATATAATGCTGACTCCCCACTAACAATAACTGGTGAATTCAATACTGATTTTGAATGCTAACTAAAAACATTATACTAGTATAAAATAAAGACAAATGTGTGTTTCTGAAAATACAATTTTTAGCACCTGTATAAAAAGCTAAGCGGCGAAGTAGCGGTCTCGTTTGGATAAATTCTTTGAAGAAGGTAGCATATTAATTTTCAAATTATTTGGTTCAAACGGAAATAAATCATTTATCATTTAGTCTAGAAAAACAAAGAAAATAAAACACAAAGACAAATGTAGCATCAGTCATTCACATTGCATTTATTTCATACCATTTTATATTTGAACATAGTTATAATCATAGAAACATAAAATATAACTATCGTTTGACTCTACAATTATCCAGTACATAACTTTAATAATGAATCTGAAAAGGCACAAAATACAAAATTCTATACCAAGTATATTTCTAATAGTTTAATTAATTCAAAATTGATATAGTATAAAATTACCCAAATAAAAGGAAAACTGTACAATTGAAAAATCAATCTAACTAATTCAAAACTGGTTCTAAAAAGCTTAGATTAATATGATCGGGCGTGAGAGGGTAGATCAAACTTAAAAATGTGATTGACTATGCAATGCGCTAACTTATATATCATTACAGCGCGCAAATAACGTGTAGCAAACAAGAATAAATACATTTATTTCACCTTAAATTTAATTTAGATTTACTCAATAATAACCACACCCTCCCTCCCAATGAACATATGATTTTTCCTGCCTAAATTTTGTTATTTTTCAGGGACTTTTTCATCATGGCTGGAAACAGAATTCTTGTCTGGCACGTATAATCCTTGGGAGAGGTTAAAACTAATAAAGATATTGTTGACCATCAGCATCGCGTAAACGGCGTTATTGGCGCTGTTGTTGATATGACATGTAGTGAAGTTCATTTTCGTTTATATGGAACATAAATCTGCAATTTATATGGTTTGAAGTATGATCAATTTTATGTTTCCCTAAATTATAAGTATCAAATAATTGAATTTGCGTAAGGCATATTCTATCATAACATTATGTGGCCGATGTCGGGGCATACGTGAAATATATACTTCGTATCGATATTTCTTTTTCACAAGCCATTGACACAATTTTACCAAACCTTAAATCTGAAATAACCTGATATAACTCGTGAAAATCAATTTTTTCTTCTTGTTTATATGTGGGAAAAATAGATTTTTATATACATTTCCACTCTGATATATATTTCGTCACTTACGCATGACATTTTAGGGTCATTTATATGATTGCATTCTATATCTTAGCTACATAAAGATTTATTGAAATAAACATAGCACAAGTGAAAATAATGCAAGTCTGATATTAATATATGAAATTGATATCATTTTTAAAAGGATTAGTTTGTACATTACAAATGTACAATATCATTAATTTTGAAATTCAATATTATCTTTGAATGTGTTGTTTAAATGAGTCATAAGTCAAGTAACAAAGATGTGGCTAATTATATAGTTGAATAAAATAATCTAAATTCAATATGATGTTTCCAACAGAAAACGGAAATACGGTCAGTATATTCTCTTAAAGCAAGATGGCAAGATCTACATGTATGCATGTTGAGATGATACTGTCCACTTATCATTACTATACTAGTCTATCTTGATGAAAAATAATTAAATATGGTGCCTGTTTTTATCTATATATGTATTCTTTTCCTAGCGTGAGTTTAGTTAATGATCGACGGATCCTAATTTGAAAGTAATTAAAAAAAATAAAGAAAGAAAAACCATGATGCTACTTGAATACTGTCATCCGGCAACATATTATGGAATACATATTCAGTAACGAAAATGATGCAAATATTTCAAATAAGAAAATATGAAGTAATCATCCATTTTACATATTTTTTTTTCCATTTTTACTCTGAATGTTTAAAAAATGCATTATTTAAAACTTGAACTACCGCCTACAATCCGACAAATAACGGTTTATTCGTGCAATTTCACTCGAAAACTGCCTTAGTCGGTGCAAAGATGGTGCTATCAATTATTAACAGCGGCGAAACTGATTTTTCAATTTATTACGTTAGACCCTCCATGTTTTAACTTGTAAATTTAAAAACAAAATGTGACATGAAACGAAAGATAACACCAAATATTTTATAAATATTTCATTGGGTACAAATCTAAATATGTTTAACCCCTTTTTACATTATTGCGTATAAAAAAACATCAAAAAGGGCATATCAAGCTCCATACAATACACCGGGTATTCTGTTACGATTTCTGCTTGAAACTTGGTTATTTCTGGAATTGATATGGATCAATTTAAGAAAGTGTTAAACGATGCATGTTTATCTTGGCTGAACGGGTTAATTTATTTCTGTCTTAAAACAGTTAACAAATTAATCAGGTGGAATTGGCAGCTGACATAGTTCTTTCTAATGCCGACAGATGAAATCAATAGCCTAAGTCTATTTAGATTATTTATGATATTCACGATATCACTAGATTTCCATTTTCGTCAACAACAAGCTTCTTATATTTTTTTAAATGTATATTTTTGTATCATTATGTTTTATGTTTTTCCTGTAAATTTGATTATAGAAATCAACTCGAGTTTTTCAAAAATAATATATTAGTTTACAAAAAAAACACTATATTTTTTCTGTCTTTGGTTACTATGTCTAATGCAAAACATGTCATCTGTATATTTTTAGTAATAGATAATTAGGGAAAATGTAACCATAAGGAGTTGTAATAGATTTAATACGTATGTCTGGGAAGCTAAAATTGAACAAATTATTTCATGTATTTAAATTGAAAGAATTATGTAATAATGTATTACCATTCTGAATAGAAGCGGGTGGTGCAATTAATCTAATCTAGGTGTAAATATCGCATTGTCAATATAAGCGCTTAGCTCGGTATATCAATTTTATTTTATTGCAAGAACATAGAATTTCTCAGAATAATTGTGTTTCTCTAATGGGTAAGAAAATATGCCATGTTTCCCACCCTAAACCTTTCTGATTACATAGAATATGTGGATCAATACATGATCAAAGGCTCAGATCATCATGATAATTGATGTCATTCCTTTAAGAGTCTTTGATGTATGTTGAAAGCAAGTGACAATGTGATATACAATATTCCAATAAAATGTTTGATCATAAATTGTTGACAGTATAGCAATTACTTATTATATTTCTAATAAAGGAGAATTTGTATGAATTCGTTGCTAAATAATGAAAGAACATGATCTACTTGGATGAATTTTAAAGACGAAGGAACTTCCACTTTCCCATTTTAATAACATCTGGAATGTATTGCGTTTTGGATCAGTATATAGATACCCTCCTATTTTGCAGAAACGAGGTTTGCAGCTTGCCGCAGACATAGACGTAAACACACATTCTAAACGCATTGTTATATCCCGCTAAAAACGAGCGTCATTTTAACAAGTTAAGTTTAAATGCCTTTTAATTACATCAATCAAAGAACTTGACTCACCTGCATGGTTTAGGAAAACAAAACTAACAAAAAGCGCAGTCTAATATGAAATGTGAGAAAAGCTGGAGAACTTTCAGTTGTCAGTATGCCGGAGCTGCATAACATTATTTATCTTTACATTAATTCAAAGAAGTTACCAAGAAAATTTGCTATTTTCAATCAGTGATTTTGTCATAAAATAAGTTAATCTTACAGGGCAATATTGCGTCTGTGTTTATATTTATGCAATCTTATCAAATGTAAGAGTAAATCATTTCAAATACATAACGTATGTTTGATAATTACATAAAGATGCTAAATCTGTGTAAAAAATATAATAGCATCGCACACGTTTCCCAGCATAATGAAAATATAAGTCCCTAGAAATAAGTATTGCTATTTTCTTTTATTAAAACATGCTCGTAACATTATGAGGTAGTACAGAATATTCTTATTTATCTAGGATCCAAATATACTTAAAATGATTGAATATTTCAAAAAATACTATTTCAGTTCTTAAATTATCGTAATTTTTGAACGATTATCATTCGTTCATGTATTAATTAATCAAAATTCCAAGATTATTCAAGTGCTTAACTATGTCTTAAAAAATGTTGTATTCGGAAGGTCCTCTGAACCATAAATATAAACCAGAGGTACATTTTGACATACAACATCCAAATCAACGGTCTGTTGTTATGTACTGAAAACCTTCCTATACGTATAAATGAAGCGTAATCTGGATCTTGAAATGATTTAAACTGTGATTTTCTTAAGACAAATACGTTTTGGTACTTTTTGTTTGTTTGTTTTGTTTATTGTTTTCTAGTTTTATTACATTGAACATGGCAACAATAGTTCAGGGACATTAGAACAATCAAGTTGATTTCAAAAGCACACCCGATTTCATGCAATAATATATTTAGAGCAGGAATTTTGCCAGAGGCCAATTTTCATCTTACAACCGTATGGTGTTTTTTTTTTCTTTTCAAGAGATAAATTGATTTGTTGAAGAAAAATTGCAATAGCAAGACAGTTTGTTTTGTCACTTCAACGAGTGATTAGACAATAATTTTATTATGTCTTCAGAAATTTTTAAGACATTGAATCCTGGTAGAAGAAATCTCATAAACGTTCATGTCACGCAATAGCTAGGATAACTGTTTAGTTTAGAGCAACATCTCTTCTGAAAAGTGCCGAGATTTACAAGAACAAAAATAACGCATAAAGGATTAGTGAATAAAGCTGACATTTCGTCGTGACATTAAAGAAAAGCACCTTTACATTTTATACATCAATGACAGATCAACATTATTATACCTAATAATGCAGTGTTAGCTTTTGAGAAACATACCATACAGTATGTCTTCCCGGTATCTTATTATATCTTTCTTATTTGTGAGTTTACATATGAAAGGCAGGTAAGGTTTGTATATTTGTTATGCTACGCCAATTTAGTAAACGGATTAACCAGGAAAAACGACATTCACGGAATTCAGCCATCAACGTTGTACAATGTAGTACATAACAGGTCCGACAAAAGAAATCCAAACATATTGACCAGAACTATTTATCTTATCCAAGTTCAGAAATTTATTCTACGAACATATATTTATCGTTTCCTTGCTTATATTTCAATGCTACGTCATTGCACACCTGCTGAATCCTCCCAATTATCTGTCGACTCGCAGATTTTCAAATAAAAGCTTATTTTGGTGATATAAATAAATTTTTGATATTAATACTATTGTGATTAAAAGGTTGTGATGTAAGATGGCAATGAGATGATATTTCACTTCACAGAAAACATTATATTATTATTACTGTCTTTCAAACAATGAAGCTATATGTAATGAATTAATCTTAAAGGTCCGTGTTCTGTAATTTAGATTCATGTACTGCCTCTCACTTCGAGACACGTTCAAGTGGAATGTATTGCACACATTAAGGATAATATCACCCATTCCCTTTATTACTAATTATTTTAAATACGATACTTTCAATATTTAACATTGAATAAAAAAACATGCAGTATGCTTACAATGAAAATTAATAAGACAATATCACAATAAAATCGCGGGAAACCTTGCCGCAAACCGTATTTATCTGGAATTCCTCTATTAACTCGGGTTTTCATGGTTTCTTTTACTTCAGTTTGTAAAATATGTCAATGTCAATAAGACGTATTTGCCATTAGAGAAATAGAGATTTTATAAATATTTTTGAGATAAAATATTACAAGTAGAGCTATTAAGTTTTCAAGCAGATAAGGTAAAGAAACTCAATGATTTTGCATAAATCACAATACTGTTTTAATTATTTAAATACCTAGGAGGAAAATCCAATTACTTATATTTTACAATAAACTGATTACGCATTGAAAATATGCAAAACACACATCAACTGATTTGCTACAAACTATACGGGCATGCTGGTCATATATATTACAGATCAGGTGAATTTGTTATAGGTTTTACCCATGATACATCTAGTTTTGATGATTTTTAAACTGTTGTAGCATTTCGTAGAAAATCACTCTAGTTTACGTATGAAACAACTGTAGCATCAATAATACATAAAAACACGTGATTTCAGATGACGCAACTTTCAAAACAGAGAATTTATCATCTACATGAAAAACATTTAAACTATACAAATGTATAATTTCCAATGTCAATATAAATAATTGCGTCCTTGCCATTCTCTTTTAATGTTAAAAAAAAACTAAAATGATTTTTTTTAATAAAGACAGATCATTCAAAGGGCATCACAGATGTTTTATTAAATTGCATGTTTAGCTGACAATGATTCTTAAGATGAATTAACTTCTTATCTAGGTATTGAAATGTTTTATGGTGTATATAAAATTATAAAATGTTTCAGTTAATATGCAGATGGCATGTATTTATATCAAGATTTCTTTAATTTACACAAAAATGATGCATACAAACAATCAGATTTTGATCCGGAAGAAAATTGCTCAGATGAAAATTGCTAAAAAACTTTCACGATTTTCTTAGTATTCTTCAAACACGAATAATTCATAAACATATGGTATGCACATCATGTTTAAACTGTATTAAAGTGTTTCAAAATTTACAGATTAGAACACAGCTTTTTATCATACATTGACCAATAGAAATATATACAATACATGTTCAATATAAATTAATAATGACTTATTAACTAACTTTAAATTCATTATCATTTTAAAAGTTTATATTGTTCTGTTCCGGTAACCCATAACAAGACTGAAAATTGTTGGCACATGTAGTCAACTGTGACATGTGTTGGATCATGTAAATGTCATTAAATGTTTGCACAACGCAAGGGAAATAGAAGTCGTATATTTTCATACAATGGAAAACCGTTTTCATGTAGTTTCGTTTCATATTTCCGAAGGACATTAAGTTCTATGTTATTTCATCAAATTCCCCTTTTTAAGGTTTTTGTCTAAATTAAAGTTTTTACTTGTTTAATTGTACATTGGACATTTTTTCATTTTAGTTAAGGACTAATGTACTGTCAGAATTGTTAATGGTTGTTGTCACGGGATTTGTGCATGATCATTGCATGCGAAGCTTTAATTACATGGTACTTTGTCAATTGCTTCATTTTATTATAGTTGGTTTTGATATGTCGATGCGCGTCAACAATGTTGACTTTATCTTATTTCTTTTAAAATTAATTATTTTTATTTCTCTCCCTCAAAATATTGTATCTGATACATTTTACTTAATTTTGCTGTTTAAGGACATAAATCCTATAAATTACCATGTGTTCTTGTGACTCAGTTGATCATTTCTTTTCAGTTCATTAATAATGCATTAAAAGAAATGAAATAGATAAATATAATAAGACGGAAAATTGTTGTTTATAATATACAAGAAAGTTATAATTCAAAAATTCATACAACATAACATAATAGGTAGTTTATGCACTTAAACAAATTAGTAATAATACATACAATGCCAAAATAACATAACATAGTTTTAGACTTGCAGAGTAACAAAATAGACATTAAAGTATCTAACTAATCTAACATGCTTCTAAAGCAAACAATCACTAAAAATGGTCAGATGCAAGAATGGTGGTCTTTGGTCTTTGACCCCCCCCCCAAAAAAAAAATATAATAATAATAATAATATGGATGGTATGTTCATTAAAAAACGAATGCCATAAATCGCTCTGCTTATATAAAGTTACATGCAAAGGGCCAATTAGAACTGTACATTCCTAGTAATTAGAGTAAAAATTGTTATTTTGTCTGGATTTTAATCCACTAACATACCAGTAATCTTACACATTACGTGATATGATAACATTAGATATATCTTGTTACATCTTTATTATCTCAACAATAGGCCAACTCCAGAATTAAGAATAGTTGGGGTTTTCATAGCTAAACAAACAAAAAACTTTAACAGTGACAGCTTCAAAAAATAAGCGCAACTGGTTGACTTATCTAACGTGACGGGTATCGCACCGTGAAGCTATAATGGTAAAAGTTTGTTTGTACCTACGGATTAGCTCGGAAAAATCCTTATTTGCCGACTTCCGAATAACAACTATTAAAAATATATTATAAAGCCACCAATGCTACCCTAAAACAAAAGTCCATTTCTATATAAAACTCGTACATTTCCATTTGTCTCTTCCAAGTCATCTGAAATACTACCAATTTATAAGTGTCGACATTTACAATCAATATTGCATTGATGTCAATATACACCTCAATCAGATTGATATGCAAACAAATATGTATTGAGTACGTTCATGTGAAAGTTGCTACTTTGTTCTGTAACCAAAATAACTGAATGCTTCAAAACATATTTCTATATTTTCCTGACTTAAAACTTTCAGAATATTGAAATAAAAGTAAAAAAATAATATCCTGTAAGAAAACAAAGTTCAGATGTAATGCTCACTCCCCACTGATAATATCTGATAAATTAAATACTGATTTCCATTGATAAAACAGACAATAAACTGAAAACAATATACTAGTATTACAATGAAGACAAATGTGCGTTTCTGAAAATACACTTGTAATCCCTAATTACAGAATATAAATACTTAAGACACCTATTTATTATAAAAACTTAACCTTTGTACCAGAATCTATCTGCGAGAAAGAAAAGAAGAATAACCTTTGATAAATTTTATAGTTTGATATAATATCACAATAACAAGAAGCTTTATAATATCATGTATCTAATACAAACAAATTGACATTTGTACGATTTCATATCATTCCAAGACATTATTCCTGGTGTCAGAAAAGTGAAATATGTCAACGTCAGGTAAAGAAGATTTTTACACTTACATGACCTGTATCAATGCATAAAGAAAAAAACGCATGTTACATCCACATCCATCAAAGTATATTTTTTACTTTATTTGAATGTGCACAAAACGTTGTATCACCGGGTCAATTATAATTTGTGAATGCTGCCTTTTCTGCGTATTGGATTCATCCAAATAATTATTTATCAATATTTCAAACAAAAACATATTCCTACTGATAAAATCAAATTCATTTTCTATCATCCTCCCACATATTATTTTTTTAATGCCATCTTTCTCTTGCAATTACATTTACCATTACTTCGTTCTCTGTTTTTCTGTACTAACGACAGCTTGTGTTGACACTTTCATAGAGCACAAACAACACCAAGTACTTTTCTCATACTACAGATATTGCAAAATGAACAAGCCTTATTACAGCCAAAATCCAAACTTTCGTCCTTAGAACTCTATTGTTTATTTCTCAAACCCTTTATATTAAACATAATACAAATGAAATATGCCTTTGACAAATATCTACTTTGTAGCTGTCATCCAGCATCATCGCTATATTGTCGCTGGATACCGTTATTTCAAATATGAACAACGTTAGTGAAATCAGATTTTTACTCCTTCTTTGACACATGCATTTAATGTTTAGATATTGAATTCTGCTTAAAACGGTGTTGGGAGGTATACAGTAGCTTGCAGTTTCCAGTACCATCCATGAACAGATTCAATCAAACCGAACCTGAAATCTTTTTTTAATTTTGTCGTTTTCTATTTTACAATAAATGGTAAAATAAATTTATTTTTGATTTTACTAAATACGGATCCTTTGATAAAAGTAAAACGTTGTGAATATCTAAATACGTATATTTGGTATGTAGTGTAAGGTTTACGAAGAGTATTAAGTATGTTTTTCGTAAGTGTTTTGCTTCCATTCGTTTAAATATTTGTTACTATTGCAGATGTGTTTTGAGAGAAAATATCACATTTTTCTCTGGATATTCTAAGACATTGCTCTTGTAATGTGAGATCTTAAGCGTGTTATTTCATCTACCTAATTGTAATAACATTTCTTAAGGCACACGCTCTAATTCAGATGGAATACATCATGTTGTTATTTTTGTCATCAATTTGTATTCAACGAACAATATCTCAATTAACTAATAGCAAAGTCATTATCTCACGGCAGATGAAAAATGATTCCATTTATGGAAAAGTGTTATCAGCAATGCTTTCTTTTACAATTCTATTGATTGAAATCTACGTTAACTAAATCAGTACAAGAAAAGATCCATACTTTCGGATATTCCTTTATAATTATCTTCACATTTAAATTAAACTTCTTCATTCTGAATCAAATAGTTCCATTTAAATTCTTAGTTACTTTGTGAACAGTTAAAATGTTTTACGGGCACACAAAGAAACTATTTTTAGGATAGAGGATAATTTTAATGAGACTATTGTAAATGCTACAGGCACAACTGTTCGTAAACTAAGCGCCTTATCGCCAGAGACACATCCCCTAGACCCATCCTCAATTTTTATTACTGATTTACTTTTCAGTCTGTCTTATGATAAAGACAGTAATTTGTATTTCCTTGCTGTCGTTTTTGGGTCGCTGCGCTTGCGCAAAGCGAGCCAAAGTTATAAGCTACATCTCAGGCTTACTGCGAACCGAATTTCGGCTGAATTATACATGCACGTAGTAAATAGTTCCATATTGTCGGTAACAAGTTAGAAAATCCGTACCTTCATTCATTACAGGAGGGTTATCATACATTTTGAAATGTATTATGATAACGAAAATTACAGTAAATTTGTGCTGTGTACAGAAAAAATATCAATGCGCGATTGAATCACGTGACAGGTCACTGAGGTCAGCCATGCTTCTTCCACAGCTTGATTCGACTTTCGTTATTTGATACAGACATCCAGGATATTTTGAAGAAATTGTAAGTTCTTGAGTAATTTTGACAGTTTACCTCGATTAAATAAGAAAGATTTTATGAAACTGAACCACCCGTGAGATTAATTTTTGAAGATTAATTTGTTTATAAATAAAAATTGTCGGTAACAGGGTAACGATTCGCCACAGTGACGATTCGTCCGAATTTAGTGACGATTCGCCCAACCTAAAATTAACAAAATTTTTTAAAATACATTTGGACTGAAAAATATTTATGGTTTGGGTATTTTTGGAATTTGTTTGGTATATCCTTTATATTTAATAGATAACAGATAAAGGTTTAACAGAACTAAGAGTCCATCATACCTTAGAGCCGACTTGAGATGTTGTGCTGATGCAAGATTTTACAATACTAGATCAAGCAATTTTAATTTTATTGTCCCCCAGTGTAATTCTGTGATGAAACAGACCTTTTATTATAATGGAATTAAAGACTGGAATGATCTGCCAGAATATATAAAATCCATTAATAAAATTTTGTGCAATACAAAAAATCTGTTAAAAAGTACCTACTAGAAAGCTATAAAAGTCTTTCAGAAGATATATATGTGTACAACTAATGTGTTAGGCACTGTGATCAAATATTTCTGTGATAGTAATACTAGGCTTATTTTAAAAAGGGCATACTTTTATAAATATATTTCCTTTTTCAACCTAAATTTTGACCAAAGTTAGTTAGTTTATATTTTTTATCTTGTTTGTTTTTTTAGGGGGGGGAAAGGGTTAAAATTATGTTAGTTTTTTTTATTTCTATGGACCCCATTGGAAATAAGCATTTAGCTTAATGGGCTATCCATAGGTGCATAGTACCTCTTATTTTTTATGACAAAAGTGTGCTCTTTTATGCTGTTTTATGATCTCATTTTATATATATGATTTATTTATGTTATCTCTTAACTGTATGATTTTATATTATGTAACTTGTGCTATGTTCCTAAAATGTATAAATAAAATATAAAAAAAAACAGTATAATAATAAATTATTGAATTAATCTGGATTCTCATTTGTATCAATAATATATTATGATATTTAATATAACTTTCAGAGTTTTAATAAATAAACTAGATAATAGATTGATGTAATAGATAAGTATGATAATATATTGATTTTATTTACTCCTAGATATTCGTTTCTACAAGCAGATTGTCATACATTGTATTTTCTATAGTTCTATTGGCCATGGTATTTGTCGCATGACATTATATAATGACAGATTGGTGAATCAAAAATTATTGTTTATGTTTACAATGCATATCATAGAGGAAAAATAGAATCCCTTAAGAACACCCAAAATGACACAATTGAAAATGTTGCAGGTTCGGTTTGTTTGAGGCTAAACAGTACTGGAAAATGAAAGTTACTGTCCTTGCCCCCTAGCACATACTGGCTTTAAGGCCCATTATGCCCAGAAATGATTTTAATTTATTTCTAAAAAGCCTGTTATTGGTGGCCTGTTATAACTTCCAAAAAGTTACTCAATGGGCAATTATCTGAACCAACTTTTGCCTCAGCTGTTGCTTTTTAGCAATCAGTATAGTTAAAGTGATTTAGTATTTTGTATGGAAGTCAAAAAACTACTTTGTTTACATGCAAACAGTAAGGCCTTACATGTAGTAAGTCTGTCCTAGAGGAGGTGTCTGATTATTCTTTAGGCTTCAGTTCTCACACTGACACTAACTGAGTTCAAATATTTTGCAAATTCAGTTTTTATAGTCTAAATTACTCTAATTATTGAAACAATCTAAACCAAAGTTTTTGAAAAACGCAGAAAAAAATACACAGAATCTTGAAGAACAGTATCCTTTTTGTTCAGTTCCCCCATTCTTTTTTTCATTAAGGGAACACACATTGTATTCTTTGGGAATCATACGCCACTTTTCATGGAATGGCACTAACATGTCACATTGGAGGTTCCATGATCACTGCCATAAAAAATACACCTGCTAATGTTTCTAATTTAAAAAATTTACCATTACATGTTTAAATGTTGAATACTGCTTAACCTAATGCTATTGGGTGTGAACAGTAGCATGCACTTTCCAGTACTATCCATAAACTGGCTCAATCAAACTGAGTCTGCAGCATTTTCAATATTGCTATTTTGGACTTTTTTTTAGAATTTCTGTTTCTCTTTATGTACATAATTACCTAGTATTAAGCTTTAAATGAGCGAATAAAGAGACCACTTAGGACAAACACACATGCAAACAACTGGATTTTATTTATTTTGCTCAAGCCCTGTCACTTAGTCATATTTACCTGTATTTAAAGAAAGATTCTACAACTAGATTTTTTAGAAGGTAATTCCTGATCCAGAAGTGTTCTCCCACAAACAAGTGCGTGGTTCCCCATTCTGCTCTATGCTAGTGCATACAAAAACGGACGATAGTACTTAGACTGTGTATCATATAACACTTTATTTACATGATGATTAGGGGATTTTCTAATAATATGAAAAAATTGTTGATATAAGAAAAATATATATATATGAAATTAAATTGATAACGTCATGGGATTTGACTGATTAATTTCACAAATAATCATTGTATATTATAAACATGAATGATATTGTCTGAATGGTTAAGGTCAACATTTTACTTGCTTCTGATTTGTCCCAATAGTTTGATGCATTGACCTGTTTTGAGTTGGTATATATACATGTACATGATGTAGCTGATTTGACTATTAAGCCAAATGATTTAGATAACTTTAAGTTGGGAATGCTTTATTGTTGATATGAAAATCATATGAATGTTAAATAAGAAATGCATTTATTTCAGGTGTGTGATATAATAAACTGTTGTGTGAGGTTTTAAATGTGACATGGTCAAGACATACTATGATAGTATTGTTCAGTGTAAGAGCTCTGGAAAATTTGAAACACATATTTGACTTAGTAGTCAAATTTAAGAACAACACTACTGTCATGGAAGTATTTCCTGTACAAAAGCAGTATACCAGCTTTTTTTTGCAATAAATGCTGTTGTTTTTTCCTTGTGTCCAGAATGATATGCACATATAATTAGGAAATATACTCAGAAATACATTGAAAATCGTATATTTGTGCTATTCGTATTCTATTTTTTTCCGATACATGTATGAATCAAAAGCTTTGCAATACTGTTCAATTTTGGGACATTTTTCACTATTCGAGTAATTATTCTGGGAAAACAGAGCAAGTGCATGATCTGAATTTTGCATATAAGTTTTTTGCCAAGATCTACATCAAATAGAATGGAATAAGTAATTCAAACTTGACATTGACCTTTAGATGACTGACCATCAAGGTCAAATACTTAATTTTAACTTAGTGTCATATTGTTAGTATTTATTTGTTTTGTGTTCGCGCATATATATAAGAAGATTCCTTGAAAATATTTACCTCATTTTGACTGGAAAAGTACATATATTATAACAACCTTAGCTAAAGGTAGTAATAAGAGTATGAGTCTGAAGTTTACAATATTTATGATTTCTCTTTGGTTACAGAGAGAAACAGTTTTTCTTTTTGTATTTTATTATATTGAAAAATGTATAATTTGCTGTCAAGTTGTGTGTTACTAAATGTGTAGTACATTTTACATTATCTTCTGTTCTTAGTAATTAATCTATAGAGTAAGTGTATAGGTAAAAGAATCTCTGGTAAAAATATTGAAAATCTTAAAAGCACATATAATGTGTCAAAGATAAATAATTTTGTAATTCTTTAGAAAGGTCAAATATGTGTTCAATTATGTTTTAATGATGTATTTAGAGCATTTTAAATGTTTAACAACTGAAAAGAGTAACACTGAACAAACAGTCATGTGTTGTAAAGGTAGCAAAATGTGAGCAAAGTATTATTTTGACTTACATACAAAATACTGAATTAATGTAATTATACCAATTGCCAGATAACTTATCTACATGTACATGGTCAATGAGTACATGTAACTATTTGAGAACTGCAACAAGATATGTAAAAGGAAAGTTTGAAAAAATAAAAATGTTATCTTTTCTAAGGCTTAATGGACCTTTAAAAAGTTATTATTTAATATATATTTAATGCAGATATCATATGTGCAGAAAAAATTGTGGTAAAATGATATAACTTGCTTGTTTAATACTGATTACTTGTGCATGATCTTTAATATATTATAAGACATTAAATTTTGTTTTGCTTTTTTTTAGGTGACTTCTGTCATGTTACTGTTTGATAACAGTGAAGGTACAGTACATGTAGGTTCAGACAAGTTATATACATGTATACAGGACAAGATAGCTCAAACTGGTAGTTTGTTATAGCAAAAAGTGATGAAGTTTCAGCCATGAAGTCTTCATCGTGATGATGATCATCATGATCCTATTTATAGATTCTTTGCAATTATCTGTAAGGAAGAGGTTTCTGCTGCAGAGAAGAAAAAAATTCATACAGGTTTGTCATTTTTTCAATAATAAATTTAGGTCTGTTGTTGATTGCATGTACATTAAAGGTCTTTCCTTATCATAAGGTTCTAAGGTTTGTCATCTTGTGGTAATTACTGATCCCTTAGTAATTAATTACAGTCATCAAACTTTTTAAACATGTTTACTGTAATCACTTGTTGCATGGTGCATATGCCTGAAGCCTAGGATTTTGTGACAAATATCATCATGTTTTACTATTAGATTATGTGGAAAAATGATTAATAAATGAATTATAGTTTAAGGGTTTTTCCAAATTTTCAACTTGCACCGATGTTGTTGTATATCAGGGTTTTACTTTCTAATGTTTGACTGATATCATTGCAGACCTTTACTAATTCAAAATCATGACAAAGTATTTAAAATTAAAATTTTCCTTTCCAGAATTACATTAATTCATTGTAGGACTAGTAATCATACAAAAAAATATATATTACTGTAAACATGTTACACTAGAAAATTAAAAAATTGAAATGTTTGCTCATAGTGAAATGATCCATTCAAAAGTTAAATTTTCAATTATTTTTCTGAAAAACAATAACAGATTATGCCCTGCTTCTAGTTTCTTGTATTTGAACAAATTATGCTGTTTAATTGTTTTACTAAACCTTGCTCCCACTTTGCAGTAAGAAGCTGCCCACTCTGTTCAAATGAAGCTGTCTGAAGTACCAAGTAGAACAATGTATTATTTCTGGAACAACTTAATTGAAGTGAAGCTTACTATGTGAAGGAGTTATTTCTGTATTCAAAAGGAAACTTCAGCATACAGAATACCAATTTAGGTATAGTACACTTTAAATTTTTACTGTTATCCATCTAAAGAAAGCATGAGATACAAAAATAAGCGATAATAATTATTTTCCTGACACCAGAATACACTATGGTTCTGCTTGCAGTTAGAAGTGATGTTCTATTCTTGTACAGCAGCATTAATTGAAACCAATATTTGTCCTATCATTTAATTGAACGAAATTGACAATATTCTTGTTTGTTTTTCAGCAGCATTTGTAAAGTTAATTAAGTCTGTATATCACACCATCCATTGCTTTTGATTTCTTGTGACCAGAAACTAGCATTTTACATAGTGGTGTAAGCTTACTATGATAATTCATGCAAAGATATGATAAAGATATATATATATATAATATATATAAGAAATATGTCTTCGATTTTACTGGTAAATTGTTATGTATGGAGCACATTGTCTTTATGATGTTGAATATATTCAGTGCCAGATAAACAATTACTTGCAACATGACAAATATATTTTATTTTCAGATATTTGTAGCTTCAGTTATGGGAGTACACAAGATTAATTGAACTGGAATCCCTTCAGACGTTGACATAGCTAAATTTCGCAGTTTCAACTATAAATGGACATTAAATTAATATACATTGGTTTTATTTTATACATGTATTTGTTAATATTTTTGTTTTCCATTATTTCCCAATATTGTTAATTTTGGATAATATAATGCCACAGAAAACTTGTCGTCTTGGAGTATGGCTGTTTCACAAAAACACTACAGAGTGTTCGTCAGAACAATGAAATTACAGTTTTGCTTGTTAATGAACTAATTTACATAAATATATAATTTTTGTAAGTATGAAGAAATTTGGAACATATCATATAATGGGTATTTGTTTCTTTTGCATGCAAGATCCAAATATATTTCATAGAGTGAACAGCAGATTTAATATTTTCATGAATGGCATTGAAAAAAACATATACAATGTATAACTTTGGCACAATGTTGGTAAATGGAGGCTGCTATTTTACTGTGACTGAAAGTAGTTCAGATATGACACCTTATTATGTCCGAGGTCTATAGCCCATCATACAAGCCAAAGAGAGCAGATTTTTTTTTCTGTGTAGAATCATTAATTTTCAATGTTCAGATTGAAAGTGATTCTGTCATATTTCCTGAATTTGTTTAATTTCCTTCATGATTTGCAAATATTAATTATCTACTTTTTTATTTATCACATTTTTCTGAGAAATAAATGTATTTCCACAAAATTTCTGTTTGTTTATAGGCTTTTCATCCTCATTCAAATAAGGGTCTGGCTACTTTTGAAATTATACTTTATTGTGAAATAATCTAAAAGTAATGTCATTTTTTACTGAAAGCATGTTATAAGTTATGGTGTTCAATTGATTTCTGCAGGACAACTTATGAAGGAAATGAAGTGAGTTGACATTTGCCATGTTGGTATCAAAAGGCAGATTTAGTTTCAATAAATTATTTTTGATGCTGTTATGCCCCTTTTTAGCTCGACTTTTTCTTTTTAAAAAATAGAGGTATTGTTACAGTCATGGCATTGCCGAGGTCATCCACAAACTTATACTTTGATCATTACTTTTTAGCTCACCTGAGCACAACGTGCTCATGGTGAACTATTGTGATCCCCACCATCAGTTGTCGTGGGTCGTCAAAAATTTCTTTAAACAAATCTCCTCCGAAACCAAAGACTGCACAGTAATAAAACTTTGCAGGAATGACCCTACAGTTAGTGCCCTTAATTACTTTTGTCCAGTGCATAACTTGAAAACTAGTACATGTAGTTTGAATTCAATACAAATTCATACAATGGTCAAGCGAAATGAGAGAAAGTGCAGTGTACAATAACCATTACTCAATCTGCAGTATTTATAGAGTTATTGATCTTTTTCCTTGTCTTTCTGGACTTATTATAGAGTAATTCAATAAAACTTCATCAATGGTCAACCACATTGAAAGGAAATGCAACATACAAGAACCACAACTTACTATCTTTAATTGCCCACCAACATAACTCTATTTCAATTCTTTTACAAGGTATTCTGTTACATCCTAATGTCCAAAGCAGTCTTGTGGGGGTATTAATCACATTTAGTGATAGTTCTAGTTTTAACTAATCATACTTTACTTATTGTTTTGTGAGAATTTCATGAATCTCTCTGGATGAAATTGTGACTTTGATAAGTCATGTATTCACAATCACTGAAAGTTTATCCCTGATGGAACACTTATTACTAGTATGCATAGAAACAAAGATTTTTCAACCATTTTCTTTTCGAGTTGTTTGAACACTATCCAGTCTATATGCACATGGGTTGATGATAACTTGAATATCAGATTGATAATAACTATAATCCCCAAGAATGAGCATGTTTTTCATATGCCTTATAAGTAGATGAAATTATCAATGCTTAGTCATTGTTAATAGAGGACTTGGTTATCTACTTCCAGCTTCTGCTTCTGTCAGTAGTGTACTCTTAAAATTTATCCAATTTAAAGTATTATTTTGAGGATATAAAGCAATTTGGTTTTTCGATCTCAACTGAACCACTTGAGAAAAAGTACTGGTTTTTAGTACTTTTGATAAACCGTGTTGTAATTGTTGGATGTCAATGATAAATCTCCCTGAATAAAATCATTTGGCAAAATATTGCACTTTCCTTTGTACTCAGTCATTTCCACTTGAATATGACTTGACCCTTTAAAAAAAGTTGCAAAAGGACAGGAAATTTGGCCTTTCAAGTGATCACCAGCAATATAATGTCATATAAATTTGTCAGCGCAAGCGACCCTCCAGTGCTTTCAGTGCTTTGATTCTTTATACAAGTTGATTTTGATATAGAATACTGAGTCATTAGAGGTATTAACCGGGCTAAAATCACCAAAAAGCGTATTACTGGCCTAGACCTATGAAGGCTATTCGTTGCCAAAAATCCAGCCTTTTTTATCTGAGTTGAACAGTTTGTGTACGGACAAAATACAATTGTATTTCTTTGTATGTAAACTCCAATTTTGCATTCTTGGATTGAGTTTGCCGATTTAACATTGTAAACATGTATTTTAACAAAATACATTTTGTTAAGCGACAAAACATTAACTGTTTATTTGATTGTAGCAATACCAAGTGTTCAACATGCGGAATACTCATTGTTCGTGTATACGCCGACAAAACAGAAGTTGCTTTCTTAGCTTTACATTGTCAAACAATCATGATTCGGATCAGCATAATCCAGCTTTACACGTTCTTAATAGGTCGCAAATTTGAAGTTATACATTTCTAAATACAGTTTGCAATTTATCTAAGTTGCAGGTTAACAGCTTCCATTTTTCAAATCGAGATAATTAAAACGCTTAATACCAGTGCAGTATGTAAGTATCTGATCGACAATTAAATTTTGACTAATTTGTTTAGTAGAACCGAAGTATGCATTGCCAAATTTTTGGCAACGATTGGCCTCCATATAAACTATCTAAGAAACAGCATAGTCTAATCGCCAGGTCATGTATTAATTTCTCTTTTAAACTTGTTAATTATTTTCAATCCATTTGTAGATAAATTGTAGGTTTTCAATAGTCATAGCAGTAAGTATTCCTACACTTTATTCTTACTTGACACACTCACAAATGAGCCGCGTCACGACAAAACCAACGTAATGCGTTTGCGACCAGCATTGATCCAGACCAGCCTGCGCAGCCGCGCAGTCTGATCAGGATCCATGCTGTTCGCTTACAAACCATATTATAAGTAAAGAAACTGATAGCGAACAGAATGGATCCTGATCAGACTGCGCGGATGCGCAGGCTGACCTTGATCCATGCTGGTCGCAAACGCATAACGTTGGTTTTGTCGTGACGCATCTCAAATATATTCCTGAAACCAAGCAGTGGAAAGCAAAGTTTCTTGTCGAAGAAAAACAATTGGCTTGCCCTTTGACGGGATTTGAACCCACGTGGCTAGAGGTACTTAGATTACTAGTCCGACGCTTGAACCACTCCGGAAGAAAGTAACAATTTTATTTCCCTCTCTTTTTTTACCATAGTCTATACGCATAAAGAAAACAACTATTCTTTCCTTGAAAATGCTTTTGATATCAGACTACCGTAAAATAATGTACCGATTCGATAACTCATATCTGCAAGTGACAGACATTATTTCTTACATGATACATTTTATTGAAAAAATGTCCAAAATGTGAAACATAACTATAATTTTGTACACATGTAGCAGGAAATTATAACTTTGTATATTTAAAGTAAAGATTTTAGGCAATATCAAATTGGCATTAAAGGTCAGTTATTCTATTTTGTAGAGCAATTTCATTAAATTGTTATCTTCCATTGTATAAAACCAAATCACTTGATTGCAGCTCTTAAGTATTCTAGATCCGAATGAATATGAAATAAATAAATTTGATATTTTTACTTAACGCAAAGTTAACAAAAATGAGTATAAAGCAAACTGCATCTTACAGCCAATGGCATTTATTATGGTTATTATAGCATTAGAATATTTATAGGACATAATGTTATGCCACTTGGTCAGTTAGTTAGGATTCAAGTGAAGGAAAGATTTTATGCTCAAATTCATTGAATTCATTTTGCAGTGCAAATTGTGAAATAAACAAAAACTTTTTAATTAACAAATCTAGCAAAATATTAAGTCTTAAATTTATTTAATTAGTAAAACCGACAATTTTAAAGATATTTGTTTTCTTCAGATTTTTGTTATGCGTGCATAAAAATTGCAAATAATAATTTTATAAAAGGGGGTCTGGAGGTAACTTTGCTGTATTAATTTTTTCTAAGATATTGTATGCTTCGAAAATTGTCGTTTCTAAAATTAAACTGGATATAACAACAGTCACCCGTTGATTCTAATGGAATTTCAGATCTACTTTGCCCTCATCAAATTGTTATGTATATTTATGCAAGTTTTTATTAACAAAAAAGCTCGATGTTTCGGCTTTTGTTAGGATTGTTCATTTGCAAAATGCCTATTTAAAAGTAAAAAAAAAAAAAAACAGCACATAATTCAAAATCTTTTATTTATAATGAAAAAACATTCTTTTGTGAATCTTTACCTCTTAAGATCTATTAAAATTACCGAATTGTCTATCGACCATGTTCATTTATAAGATATATAGGGTGATAAAACATACATGTACCATCATATTTTGATTGATTGTATCCGTAAGCATCATCTTTTTTATTATAATATACAAACATTATGATGTTATTATGAACTTGTCTATTATGGGAGGCCGATAATTCCACTTACGAACTTTGTTGATATATGTAATATTAATAATTATAAATAATGAAAAACACAAAATATTTATGTGTTAGTAAGTGTGAGATATATGATCTTATACAACATATAAGGGGCGTCTCGTGGCCGAGTGGTTAAGGTCGTAGACTTCAAACCACTTGCGCGACCTCACCGCTGTGGGTTCGAATCCCGACAGGGACTTTGGATTCTTTCATTGTGAGGAAGCTATCCCAGCTAGCTTACGGAACGTCGGTGGGTTCTACTCAGGTTCCCGTTCGTGCCTGAAATAATGTACGGAAATGGCACTTGAGGCCTGTTTCTCCACCAGTAAAGCTGGAACGTCGCAATAGATCTATAATGTGTCGGTGTGACGTAAAAACCAACTAAACAAATTAAACAAAATACAACATATCTTTCTGTAGTATATTTAATTGTTCTATTTTGACTTTCTAACTAAGATATTTCATTTGTTAAAAAAAAACACAATACTGTATTAAAAAGAAATGATGTTTGATTATTAAAACCGAAATTTCTTATTCAAATGTTACAGGGTTAGAAGGTTAAAATGATCGAAATCCAAAAACCTTTGTAAAATCGTTTTGCAGCTTTAACACTTCGAGGCCAGTTTCTGAAAGCTCTGATTATTTAACTGTACGTTATATTAGCATGATGTACACGCATTTTGTATCAAACATTTTATTTATTTTATAATCCTTTTGGTATATAACTCGACACGTTTGATAAATAGACGTAGAAGTAGAACGAATTTATCTTAACGATCCTTTTTGTTCAATGAATATAGATTTACTTGTGCATGCTTAGTATGGACTCCGTTTGGGAAATAAAAGATTTTTGAAATTAATAGAACTCTCAGTAGAGCTTGCATCTTTATTAAGAAGTAAAGGTTATTTTAAGCCATGCACGTGATTAATCGTATACAATATCTGATATATAATTTCCTCATTCTTCTCTTATTTAAATGTATATTCATATGTCGCTTAAATTTATATTTCATAGTACTGCCCATATTCCTGTCACAGTTCATTCATTTGTTAAGACAAATGTTCGAAGCAAAACACAGTAGTCTAACTAAACGGAAAGGAGTTCGTGAGTTCCGTATAAGGATTTGTCACTTATTTTGAAATAATGAGAAGCGGTACAACAAATCAATCGGAGATAGCTAAAACATATAAATACGGCCATCATGAATTAGCATATATAAGCCTATCAAGGGATAAGTATAAAGTTAGTTATATGGAGTTAAATGTGTTCAGTTCCTGATAAACAAAATGTTAATACAGTTTTACAAGAACTCCATTGTTAGGAAAAAGAAAATATAACATTTATAATCACGAGAAACAGAAAATGATCTATTAGACGAAATCAATTGAAATCGATAGCCATGGCCGTTTAAGAAACAGTTATATAGTATATTTGTTCACTAAGATCAGAATTCAATGTGTCACAAGCTTAATAATTGTAATACTCTCTAAGATCATTTCCAGTCGAAAAGTGAGATAATTGAATGATTAGCATTTCCAGCTGTTAAAGTTGTCGATTTTGGTTATGTGCAAAAAATTATCAATTTAATAAATTATACCATTTAATGATATAGCTTATGCCGAATCTGATATTTGGTAAAAAAAATATTAATAAAATGCACATCAGAGTCCCGTCACTTGCAATGTATAAAATAAAGCATGTTCAACTTCAGTTAGAAGAAGATATGTTTAAGTAGTTTTGAAAACTGATACAGCACTATAGGTGGTCCACAATATTAAATATATAGTTGCATTAAAAAAAAAAACTGAGCAGGTTTTTGTTTAAAAGAAAAAGACCAACGTTACTTGAACTCCAATAGATAATACCAGCTTCTCTTACACATAAGTTTATCAGTATTTTATCAATATTAACATAATTATAAGAATTTCAAGGGATTTCAAACATTCATAGAGATAAAAAAATTGTTTCCCAAGATGAGACATAGTATAGATCTTGTAATGGTAAACATTTCGAAATTAAGGTTGCTATCTTTGGACATCTGGCGTTTTTAGCCATGAGGAAATGGGAATACATGAAACTCTCAAAGAAGAGACATCATAATATAATGTTCATGCGGAAATTTTCTGTAAACATGAATAGGTCAGGAATATTAGTTAAAAGAGAAGTGCCTTTAATCAATAATACGAATTTCGGAATGCAAGAACGTTGCAAAAATAAAGCTAGTAATAATAGAAGAAAATTAAAGAAAGAAATACGTTCTAGTGATCCAGGAGAGATTGGATACTTTTAGTTGCAACGAACCTATTGCAAATATGCCCAACAAATTGGTAATGGTAAACATAGCAATGAAAAAATCAACAACGGGTGAACTTAAAGCAGATTTAATCAATCTAGAGCGGTTTTTAGTGATATATCAACGTTTTTAAGGAAATGAATAAAGCATGTTTTAACATTAAATTGAACTTTGCAGCTATGTCTTTTCTGGTTATCTCAATTGCAAAGCGGCGGCAGATCACAGTAGAAGTATCGAGTGTAGTAAGCCCATTCAAGAATAATACCGTTGTTTCTAGAGCGTGGCTAAGCTGGTGTGCGATAGGCACGTCAAGGGATAATACATTGCATGTAAAGACAGGAAGAGCCTTTTTTAGCATTCAGTATTGTTGTTGGTGCGTTGGCTTATAATCGCTTTACCACCAGAATAAACACAACACGTGTATTAAAGTAAAAGTGTACGCAGATTGTTTAATGACCAATGCAAGAGGTTAAAACATCTGGTACGTTTGTATTTTATGCTTAGCAATTTAAACTAACAATGGAATATGTCTCCATACGGCTTGCTTTATTCCATTGTTTTAAGATTGTTAAGAACGGGTGCGATTAATCAAATTAATAACAAATAAGAGCCAACAGACTGATCATTGTTAACATCATAGATACGTCCAAACATTTATAAAAATAAAGATTATATAATGGAACTATATTATGTTTACATAATGGCAAAATATCATAGTGATTAGAAACTATATTGAATGTTGGTTAACTTTTATCTTAAATTGAAACAAGTGACTGAAAGCAAAAATAAAAACGAATGCCAGGATCGTATTATGAAGGACTCGATATTAAGATAGTTAGGCATTAGATATTGGTGTATAGCAATACAACACTGTATAACATTTGTGATCATTTTATACTGGAAATTAAGGACCTTGCACTATTGTTAATAAATGAAATGCTCTTATGATTTTTAAGGGTGTTATTTTGTTATGTATAATTAAATGCGCAATACATTTATTTTCGAGTATCGTAGTAATCCGGGAGGTCGTATCGGCGCACTTGAAAGAGAATCTCGCATAAGTTCCAATTGTCGTGGCAATCTCCCGTAAATCTAGACATGGTAATTATATAACTGAAATGTATTGGATTTTGTTTTTCTAATTCATTAATTAAAACGCTAAACAGCAATACTATGTCAGAGGCAAAAGATTAAGCCTAGTTTTTGAATAATTTTTAATATAATTAGAGCACGTGCAGTAAAATTTCAATATGGGTAAGTAAATAATTAAGCTACAAGGGTAAGGAATTTAGTGGGAATTGTAAACAATCTAAATTAAAATATGATAAAGCCTATTGACCAACCGGGGATAATTGAGCAATGCGCTGCAGATTGGCAATCGTTTTTCTAAAAAAGACACTTTCTGGGTAGATTGTGTATTAATATGGATAATTATGAAAGAAGCTAACCTTCACTTCACAAGTTGGTAACAGTAGGGTGCTATGCTGTCCATCTGGCAGTCTGTATAAACGTTTCCAATACTGCTTCAGGTGGTGGTGGATTTTTTTAAGGATGTATTCGGGATTCGAAGAGATTGATTTATCAAATCATAAATGACAGAAAACCGCCAGAGACTAGAGCTGTATGACATTTAACAGATATGCATACAAGAACAGTTTCATACTGAATCAGTGGTCTATAAGGCACAAACGAATGATTCTGTGCACCCATTGTGACCAGGGATTGCCTTTGATGGTTGAAAGCAAGAACTGTAGTTGCTTTGTATCCGGAGGCCTGGCCCGTAACAAGTTCGAGATGTTAAGATGGCGTAGTAATCATCTCTTAGCTCCAACAAGGTGTTTTGATCCCGTGGCGTCTGCTTTTCTGCATTAAGTGTGAGTCCGACCGTAGAATACAAACCAAGCAATAAATTATCATTTACAGACCAGGTCAATGAAAGTGACCTACTGATTATTTTATTAGGGATTTGTAGACTAAAGATCTGCATAGACATTATTAGATGCGGACAAATTCCTTTAAGAAAGGTGCAATCGAAATGTTTCATTACATTAATAAACGTCGAAACAATTTTGTTACATGATACCCGTATTAACTAAAACCTTAGGCAAAGTTCAATTGAACAAAAGAAAGATTAAATTAGTAATCTAGTCATAAGTAGATTTTATCTTATGTAAGAGCAAACAAACTATATAAGTGACATATAAATATTACACGGTATAATAGAAGAATTCAGGTCCTAATACAAGAACTCGTTTTCGCTGGGGACTTGCACTAAATTAGATACTCAAACAAACTTAGTGTTTGGGGATATTTGGTCTTGTATGATATATATGAGTTACTTTTGTTGAAATAAAACAAGAAACTACTTTCAAACTAATATATTATTTTAATAATATTGTGGATAATAAATTCATGGTGATTTATCATACTTTTTTGATTCATTAGAACATAAATACAACGCAAATCAAGACGAAGATAACACGGTTGCATGTGTATCGTTAATTATAACTTTTTTTGTGGTTGTGAAAATTGCAATTATTGAACCTAACGGGACCCATGGCTGACACCGCGATAGCACTTGGATTTTTTTTCTAATCGATAAAAAATCATAAAATATGAAACTGATTTACTATATACACCTGACTAGAATTATATGTATGGTCAACTAAATGGATGGTAAGCTGTAAGAACTGGACCAATTTACCGACATAGTACTGTTAGAAGGGGGCCATACTACGGGTCATGCAGTTGATTATTTGGCACATTAGATTGCATTTATCTTGAGTAAATTAGTATAATAAAGAATCTCTTATTGTATTTACTGATGAAAATTGAGAATCACCCCTTGAAATGAAAGAATGAAGTTAGATTGTATATTTCATATTGTATAGGTTCAGGATAGTGCTGAGTCACGACTGACTCTGTATCATGTATTTAGAGAGATTCACATGGAATAGCTATTATTGCGAGATGATTTAGAAAGATTTTTAAAAAAAGATTAAAACGACACCAAAACCGTGTCAATTTTAAAACACATAGAGTCACGTAAAATTGCATTTCGAAGATCAGTTCACTTAAAGTACCGATTGAGTTTATTATAATTAAGGTAGTTTTTTTATAAAGAGAATCAGTTAGGTTTATTTGTAACAAGATAGGACTGAGAAGAATATTTTTATTGACATTAATGTAGCATTTGATGAAAAATTTCAAGGTAAGAATTATTCGTTATTTTTCTAAGAAATGAATATCTTATTGGAGTTTTACCTAATCACGTGTTCAATATTCAAATTAAGTAAGTACGCTATAAAGGTTTATAACCATGCAAAAAAACGTGAAGTCTTCCTAATATAAGTCTGAATTTCGAAACCCAGCGACTTTTATGTTAGATATTGAACGCATTAACAATCAAATCATGACAGGTGACTGCCTATTTAATGAAATGTTTCATGGAGTATATGAAAATATTTTTATAATGCGTATTTATGACACATCGTGTAATGTAGTGAAGCTATTTACCTGTTACTACTAAATTAAGACTCTTCTGCACACTAAGAGTTAATTTTAAATGTGATATATGAATATAATCATGTAAGAGAAGAGATTGAATAAGATCGACAATTGTCTTTATAAGAATATATAAATCTAAGAGGTTGCTATTATGAGGAAATTGTGAATATTTCCTGCACAACAACGCTGTCAAGTTGTTATTGCCATGTGTCTTATCAAAAGTACATTACTTTATATGCGCAATATAAAGCGTTATAAAATTAACTTGTATTAATAAATCCTTTATTCAAGGTATCATCGGTATTTTCATAAGATATGTTAAAACGTGTGAGAACCTAATAGTAATCAATTGTTCATTATGTTGGAAGTGTTGAATTATGGTTGAATAATAATCGCTTTTGAATATAAATATCTAAAGACTGAGTAGACTAAGCGTGCGATTACCGTAATATTTGCAACAGTAAATATTTTTAACGAACTAAAACAATATAAAGGAGTATACGTGGTTATAAGAAAATTAATGTTGTTTTTCTTTGAATGCTTTATACAGCTACTATTCACGAGGTAGTATCAAGTGTCATTGACAAAACGTGTTACAGTATGCAAACCTTTCGCATAAATGAGTTAATTCCGAACTAAGCGACTTGGGTACATGATGATTTGGTTTTTTACGCACTTAAGTTGATAAACTTTTGAATATATAATAGTTAGTTGAATTATAAATAGTAAACTTATAGCATTTGATTTCAAAACAAATTGTATCACCAACAGAACATATGTGTTCATTGTCGTGTAATGGTTGTTTCTTATCTTCACGTAGGAACAATAATATTTCAATTAGTGATAAAGACCTGTTAGTAGTTCGGTAGAGTGAAAACGGTTCGAATCTCTAGTAAAGAGTAGATAGATGATTGTGTCTGTCATCTATGAAATTTGATGGCAGAATAGAGCTTTCATAGGTCATTTATTGATCAGTTCTAACGATAAGTTGCTGTAAGGCATGTCAAATCAGTCTGCAATAAATATATCAGTTATAGTAGAATAATGAAATGTAAGGGTTATTTCAACAATTAAACAAAACTATAAATCACAAACGGATGGTAGTAGTAGTATGAGAGAACGGCGTGTTTGAAATCTTAAGCATATACGGTTAGAACATTAAATAAGACATTGTTATTTAGAAATTTTTATCAACAATGGTTCTGACACAAGAGGAACGTAGGGATCAGGTATTCGAGAGATCAATTTATGAAGCGGAGTTCGAGGTAGAACAATAGATATCAAGCGGAATAGTTTTTGTCGGACAGGGCCGGCTGAGTTTGAGCGAGAGAGAAGATATTCAGATAGATCAGATAATGTCAGAGTTACGGATAGAGCGAACGGAAAGTGTATCGTTAACGAGTACTTTGCAGTAAATGGAGATTGTTAAAATAACTAAGAAACCGATAAAGATAGTGTAATGTTATGTCGTGTATGTACAAGTAGGTAATTGCATGAGAGTGATTTAAGGTAGTTGGATAACATAATACTTAGTCTTTTTCCAGTTACCGATTTTTCAAGTATTGAGTTACTGGAGCAAATGTAAGTATGAAACGATATCGTAGTGTATAAAGAAGTCTCTTGGTTTATCATTAACATGGCTAGCTACTGAGGTGTATAAGCAAAACCTGATTTACATTTAAAATGAAAGCCTTGTGTAACTTCAATATGTTTGAATTGGAACGATATATTCAAAAAAGTCGCATCAAGGATAATGTGATAATGTTAAATTAACTTAGGTAAGGGATTACAGCGTTATTGCGATATTTTCATCTATGGAAATGAAATAGCCTAAGATCAGAATTGTAGAATCACAGAGACATGTACGATGGATGTTTATATGATTATCACAATGATGTAATTTATAACATTTGAATAACCATTTATTAAATCTTGTAAATTCTATTTATGAAGAATAGATTTTTTGGCGAACAGTGAGCATCAGGTCAAAAGTAATTTATGTTAATTTTTACGTGTCAGGTTGTTTTTAAAGGTCACCGAATATTGTTTACATTTAAATTTCTGGATGGATTTACATTCACAAGACACAGGTAATTGAGTCGAGTCCGTCTATGAGAAAATATAAATTGGGTAGCTATTTCTACACGTACTCACTCTGGCTGTCAGGCTCCGCAAAATCCAACACAACGTACAGTAGTTTAAAATTAGTACATAGAAAGTAGCCAAATAAATGTAAAGCCGCATTGTTAGATTACAAGGCTAAAATAATGAATGTAATTATCATCGTAAGATGGCTGAATAAAAAAGACGAATTAAAGATAATGCTGGCATATTTGAGGACATAGAATCAGATTTAAGTGTAATTTTAGAGTAAATGTGAAAAATGACTTCGGACGATGAAATATCTGTCACTTTCTGTATCTCATCTTACAACAAGTCTCACTTTACTTGCCATCGCTCATCAAAGTGCGTAATATTATTTGATTATCATATAAAGATTAAAGAAAATCAATGAACAGTATAGAACTGTGTTGTCATGTGGATTGATTATTAATGAGAAATCATTGATTAATAAGCATAAATGCTATGACTGATGCAATAAAAAGGAAAATTAATGCGTAATATGTTTCTATGTTAATAACGGTGGTGAAAAAAATTGACAGCTAAGCTTGATTTAAAAATAAGAGATTGCGGAGATCATTAGTAAAGTGTATCCCCCAATATCCGTAAAAACAAGAGAACGCTGTAAATTTTTGGCCAAAATGATAAACACTATAAACTATGAATGTGAACTAAATGTTTTAAAGAATGGTGCATAATTGATATGATAAAAGATATGTGATGCCATAAATAATTATATCGATAGTATTTAGTATCATACCTGAAAACCTACCACGAAAGAATAATATAAGCCGCGTCATGACAAAACCAACATAATGCGTTTGCGACCAGCATGAATCCAGACTAGCCTGCGCATCCGCGCAGTCTGATCAGGATCCATGCTGTTCGCTTGCCAACCCTATCACAAGTAGAGAAACTGATAGCAAACAGCATGGATCCTGATCAGACTGCGCGGATGCGCAGGCTGGTCTGGATCCATGCTGGTCGCAAACGCACTATGTTGGCTTTGTCATGACATGGCTCATATATGGATGTTGTTGGCAAGTGTGATATACATAATTCGATATTTATATACCTGTTTATAGCAGATAGTAATTTGTTCTAGAATTTCAACATATAATAAATTCATAATAATTTAATAAACCACTTGAAACTCTATCAATCTTATTTTTCAAGAAATGATTTGTCTGAGCTGCGTTCTGGGAAAGGTGCATTGCCTTGTTAGTTTCTGTTTCTTACTTTTTTTATAACAATGTTAAATCATAACATTTTATTAGTTTTCATCGATACTTGAAATGCATGTACCTATTGAAAATATGTCCAATTGTAGCCTAATCCATTTAAATGTACTAATTAACTTAAAAAAGTAAAAACATACATGCACACAATAGTTCCCCGAAATAAATTTTGTCAGGCCAGTTTTGAAAAATACATTTGATGAATATGAAATATCATAATAAGCAATAATCAATCCTGTGTCAACATATGTTTTACATGGTATAGGCATGTGTTGTAAGATTGCAAGTCAAAAACATGAGGTTAAACCGATCTGGTTATATCAAATCTATTGTTTATAATGACCTCTTACCCGATGTAATGCCTTGCGGTTGCGACAACGTTGACAGATAAAAATGTTTGCATCTGTCGTGGGACTTGGTAAAGGACTGATATTGTACATTCAAATGTCTTTTATTCCGGTGTGACTAAGCCTTAAATCTACTTCACTTAGATGATTCAATGTAATAATATCATGTATATTGGAACCGCAGTCAAAAGAAATGATAAACTAATACAAAATATGGATATTTTTTATGTATTTATTTATTTTTTTTATTTATTTATTATTTTTTTTTTTTGAAATTCAACATTATCTTTTATTATACATTTAAGCTACACATGCTGTTATTTTCATGAATGTTTTTGTTTAATGCACAAAAAAATATTGTTCGTCACGAGGTGTACATAACTCATTATAACATTTTGCATGGTATAGATGTTTTGCACAATTCGTTGTACTAGGACGTTAAGCATCTCCAAAGCCTTTAAAGTAAACCTCTTTTCCGGTGCTAAAATGATCAAATGGAGCTAAAAAATTTAATTTTCTTGTGTTATGACTAGTAATTAAGGTAATTGAATTGATGAAGAGATGTGCAAGATGAAGAACTCTCCAACTGCAATGGCAGATATATTTAACGTAAAAATTTGACATGGAGTTACAAATTATAATAATTATATCTGTTATTCTTGAAATCTTTACCGTTGTTTTGTTTTTTATCGCGAAATATATATCATAATCATAATATATCGGTTTTGTTTATTACCATGGAAAATAAATATATCTGTCATATATCCCATAATTCAAACGTATCAATAAACATGTGACTTATATTTCATAAGTAACAAGACATATTTTAGAACCAGAGTCACAAAGAAAATATGATCAATAAAGTCTATTTGCAAATGACACATTTCATTATATATGTGCTGTTTTTATTTTTGATGACGTTATGGAATTTTTTGTATGAATTATTTTACTTTGTTGAAGCACACTTATTTGGTTAGCATATGGGAACAATACCACCGATATAAAAGTGTATCTCTGAAATTGTTTTGGCATATGACATCATCAGGGGATTACTTTTCAATAAGATCTTCTCGTTCTAATTACAGTTTTAATAAGATATTTCTTTGAGAGTGGTATAATATGGAGAAATAAATGCATTCCATTAACACTATTGAAAACCATTGATATTCTAATACGAAATCTGTATTTACACTCTATGCAGCACCGTTTTCCAAAAGTCATAGGTCGTATGCAATATGAAAATCTGTGTTCGCTCCAAGTAATTACATGAAGTCATAATAAATTGTGGTGTTCTACAAAGAATTCTCAAAATCAAGAGATGAAAGTTTGAGCTAAGCCCATAATTTAAGTCAATATATGCGAAGTGTAGGTTGATAGAGGAAGTGAAATGACCAGATTTAATCCGGAACATGCATGTAGAGATTTAGCATTACATGATTCAGCCTTGTTGCGCATTTCACAGATTTTTTCCCCAGAATCTTATGAAATTCAAATCGAAACGATGACAATATGATGATTAAAATTCCTGTTGCGATATCCTGATATTTTAAAGTGAATAAAGCTATAAATCTTGATTTTTTTTCAATTAATTTTATGAATTTAAAAAATGATGCTTTTTTTAAAATGTTTCCCTAAAATTAATGAAACCGTACAAAAATTTTGTATACTTTTTTTTTAAAAAATACTTTAAAGTATTTATTGGGGGTTAAACAACTAATGTATTCATGTTCGAGAATTGACCATTAAAAACATGGAACGACAAAAATCTAACGTTTATATTTGTTTTAAAATATTGTTGTTAGATATAGCTTCATACCCTTTAAAAACTAAGTCAGTCAAATTACTAGAAATATGAGGAATTGAAGTGTAGTGACAAAAAACTCATTATACGAGTGTTTCAACCAGTGAATTAAACCTTCTGTATGTACATTTCTATCATCTGAATGGAAATCAAATGAAAATGAGGAAAAAAGTGTTTTAATTAACTCCCTGATGTAAACTTCCCGCTTGATGTATCGACATCTCTCTTTATTCTGAACTATCACGATCAAAATTACACAATGTCATTTCTTTTTAAGAGTAGATGCTGCTTCATTTAGTAGAGCCTGCAATTATCATTTTCAGAAGCGTTTGACTCAGTTTCATCTATTTGATGGAAATTAACTTAATTAACGCATTTTATAAACTTGTACTTACTTTAGGCCTTATGATTATTGTGATTATCGAGGTAGGACCAGTAGTGTGCCAAAGTGTCATTAAACCAACAAACAGACAAAAATGAATAAGAAAGCATGAATAAATACATTCTGTTAACATTATAGCAATAGTTGATAAATATCCTTTCTAAATAATGTAACATATATGTTAAATACCACATTCAAAAATTGAAGTTATAATGTTTCTGTCTATAATATGCGAACTTTATAAAACCTGATATTTCATCTAGCATTTACTTTTCTTCCGAAGAATGTTTCAAAATTACTCTGCCTTTTGAAATTATTCTATTGATAGGTAAATTAATTCATTTTGTTCACAAATAACAATTCTATTATAGATTCTATATATATTATCATTTGTAACAACGTCAAGGGATAAATTGAGAAGAAATACATGTATGCTTTACAAAACCAAATTTGGTATTGCAGATACTTTCGCAGTGATATTAAATTTAATCAAAGTTAAACACAACAAAAGTCAATTAAATGTAATATCTCTGTTCACTTAACATTTGCATGTTATATAATCACAAAATGGTTAGGTATTATAAGCATTAAACATACGATACATATTTCATAGTTCCTATTTTTTTTTTGTTTTATTATATTTAATGACGTTCTTATAAAGATGCAGTGCTTCAACTTTGATTTGTTTTACATGTCAGATATAAATTATTTTTGCCGATAAAACAATACCATTTAAACATTCATATATTTAGTAAATATTATTTCCTCAGTAATGTAATTCTTATACAATAATAGCCTTATATGAGATCACTTATTGCATTATAAAATATCATATTCAAAGAACATTTCTGGGTCATTAACAGTTGTGTTGATGATATAATTCATAAGTATTTTTCATGAATAATATTTATTGTCAGAGAAATTATTTTACATACCGATTTGTTTGTGATTACACTCGATCAAACGTCATTTTATGCTGCATTAATAGGTTTGAAAATCTTTTATGTCAGAATTGTGATTTTGCTACTGCAAATTTGTTTAAGTTTAAAATCTTATTGTTTGGTTGGTTTTACCGGGCACAGACACAGAATAATTCATATGGTACCGGGAACAGGACAGATGATTTTTGGCTAACATCTAGTGTTAGAGATTTCAAAGCAACACCAGGGGTCATTATTACCTAACCTGCTTGAGCTAAGAGGCATTGACACCAGTTATTCAAACTCATTTAGTCGACTTTTACGACCACACGTACATGTAATTGCATCTACAATCACCATTTATCAAAGGAATATGAATATGGCTGTTACAAATCAGAACGTTTAGATCAACTACAACAATAATTTGTTTCTGAAAAAATGTCAGAATTAACAATGGTTTAACGTTTCATTTGTCCACTTTGGTCGACATATGCATCTCTTTCTCTTTGATTGGTTTTGTTATTTTCTTATACAAACTGATATTCTAGAAACATGCAACTGAGTTCGTTATTCTGTTTCGTTGAACATCCATAGAGTAAGTAAGTGTATTATTTATTATTGCAGACCGTAATTGTTCATTAATGTAACATGATCGGATCAGATTCAATTTGAAATACACTTGCCACGCGTCATTACTGAAGTTCAATAATCTAAGTTGAACTGTCATTGTCTTTTAGAATCCAATTTAAGATACTTTCTTCTCTGTAGATAATCCTTGATGTCAGTTGATCTTCAAAGCATACTTATACTGTTACAACATTTTTTATTGAACGCTTAAGCTCTCTTGTGTTTTAATGGCATCATATTTAATAAACGACAATGCAACTGGGAAACAAGTGTTATTTAAGCATCATTAAAATAGTTTTTATCTAAATAAATTCACACGCCTTACAAACAAATCATTAAAATTGTTTGCTTAAGAGAAGAATGTACTATTTTGACATGTAGCAGCATAAAACGATTTGAAGAGCTCAATATCAAAAATAAAAGAACATAATATATCAGTAATTGCAGAGAAAGTTATGATTATTATATGCAACTGTTATAAAACAGTAGACATATCTTAAGGCATGTTGGACAATCTGTGAAATAAAAGACATACTAAATGCTACACAACTTTCCACAATGATTGCGTTCCATAAAATAAGTTGATGAACTTTTTTCTTGTATTTAAATACTCATCGTAATCCACAGAGCTTAGGCACATCAAATGATAAAGTGTTTTAAGTAAGTAGCAAAATTTAAATAATAGAATATAAAACTTATTTCGAAAAACAAATTCAAAACAAAATAAAAACAACAGCAACGAAACAAACAAAAAGAAGGAAAAACACACAGAAAACAGATTCATTTATTCAATATTTTAGATATCTTTTCTAAGGACAATGCACAACAATTCAAAGCAAACCGTGTAACAACCTAACATTTCCATGTTGCTTAACACCATCATTTAATTATAACATCAGTAATCTATCGATCCATTAAGTCAATAATCAGCCAATTTATTAGGTCACTGATATATTGATCCTTATTTCATTTATCTTTTTCTTTTCTGAAGTCATTAATTTATTGTTCTGTTACTTAATTATCAATCTATTCTTTGCCTCACTAATTTAAAAGTTCTTACTTTATCTTTACCTACACTTGTTTTGTCCATGTTCATCGCTCTGTAGTTTTGAAATACCTGGTTAAGTTTGTTAAACCGTATCTTTATGTTCCCTCATTACTGAGTGAACATAATATCTTTCACTTTATTAAGCTTATTAAGAAATTATCTTCATAATGTATACAAAATTGGATTATCATTCTATCAAAAGTAATGAAAATACATTTTGATAATCAATAATCCATAAAATATGACATTAAAATATTTAACATTAAACTAACTCGTATTTTTGCAATATCATATCCCTAAACAAAATCAATCACAAATAGATTATATGTTGTCATGCTTTTGACTTTCCACCATTCGTATTTCATGCACTGTATAGATGTATATGCGGCGAAAGTTAACAGGCAGACTATTAAATGAGGTAGATATATTATATTTTAACTATCACCTGTCATTTGTTAATCATTTCTGTAGCATGTCAACCTAAAAGCTGACATAACTGTTTTTTGCAGATAGTTTATTTAAAAGAAAGTACAATCATGTTGATTAGGTCCATAGTCTATGTGTAATAATAATCTTAAATAAAGACACCCGATATGTGTTTATCAAACGTAACTAATCCAAAAACTCAATACAAACTGTGGAAAGTTTTATGTTCTCTAAATGACATGTGATGAGAAAATAAATCCAATTAGTTGATAAATATTTTAAAGAAATAAGTTCAAAATGAAAATGCTATTTCAAGAAAAGGAACCAGGATCACTTCACAATCTACCTAACATGCTTTATGGATATAACTGAATAATAATTCAGGTTATTAAAGATTTAGTCGATAAATAGTCTTTTATATAAGAACTATTGTTACCCCTATCTGTCAAAATTGATGTAAACAGATAATGAAAGGAATAGCGAATTCGAGATTTATTTCTTTAAGTGGTTTTATCATAGTTTAAGAGAAGAATTTTTTATAGTAATAATAATAATAATAATCTTATTATGCTGCAACTCATAACTCGGGTTTGGTTTTACCTTTACGTTAATCCAATCTCAATAAATAATCATTTGTAAATAAACAAACTTATCTTCCTTTTTTCAAAACTGTTTTTTTGTAATCTTTGATTTGTCTCAAACGGAAGCAATTTTCGTGTCTCAATTTATTAAAAAGCGGTATCATTTTACCTTGTTATTTGTTCGTGTAAATAGTCTCTGAACTCATGAGATACCTGACATATTGAGCATTATATATTAAAATATATTCAGGAACCGTTCTTCTTTATTTTTATATCTTATATCTGTATTGTCTTCTATTGATCGATATTTTCAAAGCATACTAGCCTTACCTGTTCATAAGGTTATTTCTTTTATATTATATCTCGAATTATACATACAAATGAATATGAAAACCACAGTCAAAAGGAAATGATTTTTATCAGGAAATACGTCATTATATTTACTTGATAAAGGAAATCTTCGAACATTTCTGCTACTTATGCAGGTAATGAATTGGCGTTAGAAATGTTGTTTTTTTAATCCTATGCAAAGAGAAATTTTCCTTAACTCTCTGCTCTGAATTAAATATGAGTTTTGTACAATAAGATAAACAATTAGCATGTCTGTGCCTTGTATTGAAGTCTTACTAGGACAACTGAACTTGTGTATGTCTTGAAAACCTGTAGTGGAGGATTACACAACCTAGTCAAAATTACAAGTTAAGAATCATATCATGGTTTGTTTATAATTGTAGCGGTTGCTGTTGGTCAAGGCGTGACAAAATTGTTGAGAATGAAAGCTGGCCAAGTAATTAAAAGATTTGCAGTGTCTTTTTTACTGATATGAACATTTCTGCTATAGTTATTAGCCAAGATACGCAAATGAAAAGTATGTTCTTATCGTCTAGCGGCATGCCACTTTAAGGAAAAGATAAATAACTCATAATCTTATAAAAACAAATCAACTGTTTAAAATTGTAAAATCTATTTCAAAGTGTATCGAGGTAGAATGACTTGACTTTTCAACTGTTTGAAAGTGTAAATTTGCTCTCCATTGTTGTTTAAATGTAAATTAACTTGACATTTTCATTTACAAATAAAATTTCTTGATCCTTAAAAGTAATTATTTTCCAAGAGCCGTTTTGAATAGTCTAAAAATAGATACAAAACCTTGATTACAGTTAACCTACGCAAAAAGGTATATTTATAAATGATACATACAGTTTCCTTTATGTTGTTTTTAACTCGATGACGTTAAGATATTATTAGAATAAATACAACAACCTTAGTGAAACACACCTTATTCGGTTCAGCATGGATAACTATAACGATGCTATAAAAGTAAATGTCTGAAATTGCTTTGGTATATGACGTCATTCGGGGAATACGTGACTACAATATATTCTTGTGCTATTGACACTTTTCAATAGAGATTTCTTTACTAGTCACAATAACAGTCTAATATTATGGGCAAACAAGAGTGTTTAAATGTTTAAAAATCAATACGAATATATTTTACGAGCTTCTATCTTTATCTTTGTCTGGTGAAGTATTTGTGTTTCCTTTTAGTTAATCTATTACCATCACGTGTAAAAATAACTTGATTGAACGGTTTAGAGAACTGAAATGAAAGCATTTCCATGTTTGTAGTAATAATTGTTAATGGATTTTATCATCTTTTTTATCTTACCAGCAAAACTACATTGTTTTCATATTCTAAAACATGTTCAAAAACACAATCAAAATGTGCAGATATATTGTTTCCGTCTATAATGTGCAAACGTTTATAGAATTTGGAACTTTTATATGTATTTACTTTTTTGCTAAGGCGAGCGTCCGATTACTTTGTCTTTTGATGCTGATATTAATAATTACTCTAATGAACATCTCTAACATGCGTTTTCAGTCTAATAGCATGTTAGAATGATTTCATTGATACGATATATAACCAGTTATGAGAACATCAAAAAGATAACTTGAGCACAAGTCTTCCATACAAAAGCACACTTGGATGACAAACAATTCTACTGTGATGTTTGTGACAGATAACAAAAAATGGAAGCGAATTAAAAATAGCTAAATTTTAAAACATATTTTTATTTGATCAGATGGTACAACGAATTGAAACGCTATATTTGACTTTGCTCACGTTCTAGTGAAGATTTAGTGCTGCATTTTTATGATCATGCAATGAATTATTGTCATGATACGAGTATTATATTTGATATAATATCAAACTTTATGAAAAGTAACCAATAACCTTGTGATGCTCTTATATGAATTTTAATATTCGTTTTTGTTTTTGGAAAAGAGAAAATCCATATCGTGTCCATATTCAGAGAAGAGAATGTGTATCAGATTTATATCGTACTCAGTATAGTCTTTTCTTTTATTTTCTGAGTTCAAAAATGCGTATCAAATATGAATTGAATGTCATTTTCCAAATCCTGAAAATCTAAATCATGTATTGTATTCAAAATAACAAATATTATTCAAAGTATTTAAATAAAAATATTGGTGTGAAATTAAGAGGTAATTAAAGATCTTGTTATAGTGGACTTGTACACAGCTGTAAATCTATACCAGTTCCGGTAATCTTCTCAGCAGTGTATAATAGCCTCATACTATCGCTATTTACGAGAAGTGTTCGAGTATGAGTGCAGCTAGAACGTTATATTATTCAATATTGCGGAAAAAACAAGAGGAAATAAAGATTATCGGGTAGATATACATGTTAGCTTTACATTGATACCACATTCAATAAAATCTGTTTACTTAAACTGAGTTTATAGCTCGCTGGTATACTCAAATACCATAATGAATAGAAGCGGGTGGTGAATTTACTCATATCTAGGTTTTTTAATATCGCACTGTCATTGTAAGCGCTTAGCTCGGTATATCAATTTTAATTTATTGCAAGAACATGAAATTTCTCAAAATAATTGTGTTCCTTTAATAGGTAAGAAAATATACCATGTTTCCCGCCCTAAACCTTTCTGATTACATAGAATATGTGGATCAATACATGATCAAAGGCTCAGATCATCATGATAATTGATGTCATTCCTTTCTTTAAGAGTCTTTGATGTATGTTGAAAGCAAGTGACAATATGATATACAATATTCCAATAAAATGTTTAATCATAAATTGTTGACAGTATAGCAATTTCTTATTATATTTCAAATAAAGGAGAATTTGTATCAATTCGTTGCTAAAAAATGAAAGAACGTGATCTACTTGGATGAATTTTAAAGACGAAGGAACTTCCACTTTCCCATTTTAATAACATCTGGAATGTATTGCGTTTTGGATCAGTAAATCCGTACCCTCCTATTTTGCAGAAACGAGGTTTGCAGCTTGCCGGCAGAATGACGTAAGACACACATTCTAGACACACATTCTTATATCCGCTAAAACGACGTCATTTTAACGAAGTTAGTTTTAAAATGCTTTATAATTACATCAATTCAAAGAACGTGACTCATCTGGCATGGGGTTCAGGTAAAACAAACTAACAAAAACGCCAGTCTGATATGAAAATGTAAGAAAAGTGATCAAAGGCTGTAACTTTGGAGTTGTAAGTATGTCCGGAGCTGCATAATATTATGTTATTCTTACATTGAATTCAAAGAAAGCACCAAGAAAATTTGCTAATTTGAATCAGTTGATTTTGACATAAAATAAGTTTATCATTACAGGGCAATATGGTCTGTGTATATGCAGATCTTTATAAATGCAAGAGTAATCATTTCAAAATACAAACACGTACGTTTGATAATTACATTAAAAAGATGCTTAATGTAACTGTGTCATAAAATATAATAGCATCGCACACGTTTCCCAGCATAATGAAATATAAGTCCCTAGAAATAAGTATTGCTATTTCTTTATTAAAACATGCTCATAGCATTATGAGGTAGTGCTGAATATTCTTATTTATCTAGGATCCAAATATACTTAAATTGATTGAATATTTCAAAAATACTATTTAAGTTAATTTTTGAAGGATTCTCGTTCGTACATATATTAATCAATCAAATGTTTCCAAGATTATTCAAGTGCTGAAGTATGTCTTAAAACATTGTGCATTCGGAAAGTCCTCTGAACTATAAATATAAACAAGAGGTACTTGTTGACATAAAACATCCAGTTCAAAGGTCTGTTGTTATGTACTGAAAACTTACCTATATACGTTTTTTTTACAAATGAAGCGTAATCTGGATCTTGAAATGATTTAAACTGTGACGTTTTAAGTTGCTTAAGACAAACATGTTTTGGTATTTTTTGTTTGTTTCTTTGTTAGTTTGTTTGTTTGTTTTGATTTTGTTTTCTAGTTTTATTACATTGAGCATGGCAACAATAGTTTAGGGACATTGAAACAATCAAGCTGATTTCAAAAGCACACCTGATTTCATGCAATGACATATTTAGAGCAGGAATTTTTCAGAGGCCAATTTGCATCTTAAAGCCGTATGTTTTTTTTTGTCAAGAAATAAATTGATTTGATGAAGAAAAATTGCAACAGCAAGACAGTTTGTTTTGTCACTTCAACGAGTGATTAGACAATTATGTCTTCAGAAATTTTTAAGACATTAAATACTGGTAGGAGAAATCTCATAAACGTTCATGTCACGCAATAGCTAAGATAACTGTTTAGTTTAGAGCAACATCTCCCAAGAAAAGTACCGACATTTACAAGAAAAAAAAACGCATAAAGGATTAGTGAATAAAGCTGACATTTCGTCGTGACTTTTAAGAAAAGCACATTTACATTTTATTCACCATTGACAGATCAACATTTTATACTTAATTATGCAGTGTCAACTTTTGAGAAACATACCATTCAATATGTATTTACCGGTATCTTATTATATCTTATTTGTTACTTCAAATATGAAAGACAGTCATGTTTGTTTGTTATGTTACGCCAATTTAGTAAACGGATTAACAAGGAAAAGCGACATTCACGGAATGCAGCCAACAATGTTGTAGTACATACCAGTTCCACAGGAAAGCGCCAGACAAAAAAGTCCGAACATATTGATCCGAATTATTTATCTTATCCAAGTTTTGAAATTTATTATACGAACATATATCTATCGTCATATATTTATCGTTTCCTTGCTTACATTGCAAAGATACGTCATCGTCCACCTGCTGAATCCTCCCGATAACCTGTCGACTCGCAAATTTTCAAATAAAAGCTTATTTTGGTGATTTAAATGAATTTTTAATTTTGATGCTATTTTGATTAAAAACTTAAAGGTCTGTGTTCAGTTATTTAGATACATTAAGGATATATATGTATCAATATTCTTAAGAGAATAATATGTTTTATGATATTTAATCCAACACATACATATCACTCATTCCCTTTCTTACGAATTTTTTTAAATACGATATTTTCAATAGCTAACATTGAATAAACATGCAATATGCTTACAATGAAAATTAATAAGACAATATCACAATAAAATCGCGGGAAACCTTACGGCAAACAGTATTTATCTGGAATTCATCAATTAACTCTGGTTTCCATGGTTTCTTTTATTTCAGTTTATAAAATATGTCAATGTCAATAAGACGTATTTGCCATTAGAGAGATAGAGATTTTATAAATATTATTCAGATAAAATATTACAAGTAGAGCTATTAAATTTTCAAGCAGATAAGGTACAGAATTACTATACTGAAACTCAATGATTTTGCATAAATCACAATACTGTTTTAATTAATTTAAATACCTAGGAGGAAAATGTAATTACTTATATTTTACAATAAACTGATTACGCATTGAAAATATGCAAAACACACATCAACTGATTTGTTACAAACTATACGGGCATGTTTATGCTGGTCATATATATTACAGATCAGGTGAATATGTTACAGGTTTTACCCTTGATACATCTCGTTTTGATGATTTTTAAACTGTTGTTGCATTATTCTCGTATAAAATCACTCTAGTTTACGTATGAAACAATTGTAGCATCAATGGTATATAAAACACGTAATTTCAGATGACGCAACTTTCTAAAAAGAGAATGTATCATCTACATAAAAAAGACTTATACTATACAAATGTATAATTACCAATGTCTATATAAACTATTGCGTCTTTGCAATTCTCTTTTAATTAAAAAAAAACTAAAATGCTATTTTATGAAATAAAGACAAATCATTCAAAGGATATCACAGAAGTTTTCTTCTTAAAATTCATGTTTAGCTGACAATAATTCTTAACATGAATTAACTTCTTACATAGGCTTTAAATTGAGTACCGCTCAAGCCGGTGCTAGGGGGCGTGAAGGATGTTGCACTTATTCATTATCCCTCATGTACAGGCTCAATCAAACCGAGTCTGCAATTCTTGTGTAATTTTGTTGTGATTAATGCTTCCGAGGGATCACGTTGTGTCCAGATCTTTATACTTCACAACAGCAGGTGTCAAGTGCCGTGTGGCAGCTGTAAAAAGTTGCCCCGTACTTCACTTCAGTGTTGTTAATATTTTTCTGGTCCTTCGGGATCATTGATGCCAGCACTTTTAGGTGTTGAGAATTGAGTACCGCTCAAGCCGGTGCTAGGGGGCGTGAGGGATGTTGCACATATTCATTATCCCTTATGAACAGACTCAATCAAACCGAGTCTGCAATTCTCTTGTAATTTTGTTGTGATTAATGCTTCCGAGGGGTCACTTTGTTTCCAGATTTGTATGCAATTTTCTTCTCTGGTGAAGGAGTCGCAATAAAAATGCCGGTGAAAAAGGGCAAAAGTATCACTGGGAAGTACTTCAAAGACGTAATACTTAAGAAACTTAAAAAATAATATAAGAAACGACGCCCTGTCACTGGTTTTAAGCATATTCGTCTTCTACATGACAATGTACCCGCTCATACTTCCGCAATAGTTTCGGCGTTTTTGAACTGTTTTGCCTCACCCCCCGTATTCTCCAGACCTTGCCCCATGTGAATTTTTTTGTACCCGAAATTGAAATCCTTCCTTGCTGGGCGGAAATACAAGTCCCGACATGCACTTGGATCTGCCATTCATCAGTACCTTAATACTGTGCCAAAAACCGCGTACCGTGACGCCTTCAATAAGTGGATACATCGGCTGAAACTTTGCATTTCTAGCCACGGGGAGTACTTCGATGGCATGAAATGAACGCTTTTTAGCTAACTTGAAATTTAAAGTCTCTAGATAGAAATAAGCAATACATTTTGAACACCCCTCGTATGTTCATAAAATGTACATAAATAACATTTCAAAAGGTTTTTTTTTTCGATTTTTAAGTGTGTTTTGAAAGGCCTGCACAAAATATATCTTGATACTACTATTTAGCTTTTTATTTCGGTGCTGTTAGATTCAATCCATGGTCTTTATCTATATTTTAACGTTACTGTGCTATGACATCTAGCTTTAATCATAATTTTTTTATGTCTGTTTCGTCAATTCTAAAATGTACTGCATGAATCAAGTTAATAAATCATACATCTATGTTTATTAGTGTAGTGAGAACTCAGTTATATTGTGTTAATTAAAAAAAAATATGACAAATCAACACTATACATACTTTTCTTTCTGTTTACCACCTTATGAAGTGCAATTTTGGACAAAACAACGAATGGCATAAATCGCTTTGCTAATATAAAGTTACATGCAAAGGGCCAATTAAAACTGTACATTCCTAGTAATTAGAGTAAAAACTGTTATTTTGTCTGGATTTTCATCCATTAACATACCGGTACTCTTATACATTACGTGATCCTTAAAGATATCTAGTTACATCCTTATTATCTCACGATAGACCAACTCCGGAATTTAGAATATTTGGGGTTTTTACAGCTAAACTTAGTTACAAACAAACTTTAACAGTGAAAGCTTCAAAAATAAGACGACATGTTGACTAATTTAACGTAACGGGTAGCGTACCGTGACGCATATAATGTGTACCTACGAATTAGTTTGTAAAAAACCGACATTTGCCAAGTTCCGGGGATAATATTTACTGGTAAGAAATGTTATATAAAACCATCAATGCTACACTGAAAAAAAATTCCATTTCCATTAGAAACTCGTACATTTCGATCTGTAGCTTCAAGTCTTCCAAGAAATACTTTAATTTATAAATGTCGACATTTACTATCAATATTGAATAAAATTGATAGACACACAAATATTTATTGATTAAAAAAAGCACGTTAATGTGAAATTTGGTACTTTTTTCTTTAACCGAAATAACTGAATGCTTCATAAAAATATTTCTATATTTTATTTTTAAAAGTTTTCAGAATATTAAAATAAAAGTCAAAAAATGATAAGAAAACAAGTTCTGATATTATGCTGACTCCCCACTAACAATAACTGGTGAATTCAATACTGATTTTGAATGCTAACTGAAAACATTATACTAGTATAAAATAAAGACAAATGTGTGTTTTCTGAAAATACAATTTTTTAGCACCTGTATAAAAAAAGCTAAGCGGCGAAGTAGCGGTCTCGTTTTGGATAAATTCTTTGAAGAAGGTAGCATATTAATTTTCAAAAATTATTTGGTTCAAACGGAAATAAATCATTTATCATTTAGTCTAGAAAAACAAAGAAAATAAAACACAAAGACAAATGTAGCATCAGTCATTCACATTGCATTTATTTCATACCATTTTATATTTGAACATAGAAACATAAAAAATAACTATCGTTTGACTCTACAATTATCCAGTACATAACTTTAATAATGAATCTGAAAACTCACAAAATACAAAATTCTATACCAAGTATATTTCTAATAGTTTAATTAATTCAAAATTGATATAGTATAAAATTACCCAAATAAAAGGAAAGCTGTACAATTGAAAAATCAATCTAACTAATTCAAAAATGGTTTCTAAAAGGATCGGGCGGAGAGGGTAGATCAAACTTAAAAATGTTGATTGACTATGCAATGCGCTAACTTAATATATCATTACAGCGCGCAAAATAACGTGTAGCAAACAGAATAAATACATTTATTTCACCTTAAATTTAATTTAGATTTACTCAATAATAACCACACCCTCCCTCCCAATGCACATATGATTTTTTCCTGCCTAAATTTTGTTATTTTTCAGGGACTTTTTCATCATGGCTGGAAACAGAATTCTTGTCTGGCACGTATAATCCTTCGGAGAGGTTAAAACTAATAAAGATATTGTAGACCATCAGCATCGCGTAAACGGCGTTATTGGCGCTGTTGTTGATATGACATGTAGTGAAGTTCATTTTCGTTTATATGGAACAATAATTTGCAATTTATATGATTTGAAGCATGATCAATTTTTATGGTTTCCCTAAATTATAAGTATCAAATAATTGAATTTGCGTAAAGGCATATTCTTTCATAACATTATGTGGCCGATGTTGGGGCATACATGAAAAAATAAACTTCGTATCGATATTTCTGTTTCACAAGCCATTGACAAAATTTTACCAAACCTTAAATAAATAACCTTAAACCAGAAATAACCTGATATAACTCGTGAAAATCAAATTTTTCTTCTTGTTTATATGTGGGAAAAATAGATTTTTATATACATTAAAAATATAGTATTCCACTCTGATATATATTTCGTCACTTTCGCATGACATTTTAGGGTCATTTATATAATTGCATTCTATATCTTAGCTATATAAAGATTTATTGAAATAAACGTAGCACAAGTGAAAATGCAAGTCTGATATAAATATATGAAATTGATATCATTTTTAAAAGGATTAGTTTGTAAATTACAAATGTACAATATCATTTGAAATTCAATATTATCTTTGAATGTGTTGTTTAACTGAGTCATAAGTCAAGTAACAAAGATGTGGCTAATTATATAGTTGAATATAATAATCTAAATTCAATATGATGTTTCCAACAGAAAACAAAAATACGGTCAGTATATTCTCTTAAAGCAAGATGGCAAGATCTACATGTATGCATGTTGAGATGATACTGTCCACTTATCATTACTATAGTAGTTTATCTTGATGAAAAAGAATTAAATATGGTGCCTGTTTTTATCTATATATGTATTCTTTTCTTAGCGTGAGTTTAGTTAATGATCGATGGATCCTAATTTGAAAGTAATTAAAAAAAAATAAAGAAAGAAAAACCATGATGCCACTTGAATACTGTCATCCGGCAACATATTATGGAATACATAAATGTTGCAAATATTTCAAATAAGAAAATATGAATTAATCATCCATTTTACATATTTTTTTTCCATTTTTACTCTAAATGTTTAATAAAAAATGCATTATTTAAAACTTGAACTACCGCCTACAATCCGACAAATAACGGTTTATTCGTGCTATTTCACTCATCTTAGAAATAATTAAGGATATGAAGCATGATATTTGATTATTTTGTGACCACAGCCGTATGAGTACATTAGCAAAATACTTTATGCCTCGTACCATATATTTTATCAATCTCGAAAACTGCCTTAGTCGGTGCAAAGATGGTGTTATCAATTATTAACAGCGGCGAAACTGATTTTTCAATTTATTACGTTAGAGGACCCTGAAAATTTAAAAACAAAATGTGATTTGAAACGAAAGATAACACCAAATATTTTAAAAATATTTCATTGGGTACAAATCTAAATATGTTTAACCCCTTTTTACATTATTGCGTATAAAAAAAACACCAAAAAAGGGCATATCAAGCTCCATACAATACACCGGGTATTCTGTTACGATTTCTGCTTGAAACTTGGTTATTTCTGGAATTGATATGGATCAATTTAAGAAAGTGTTAAACGATGCATGTTTATCTTGGCTGAACGAGTTAATTTATTTCTGTCTAAATATAGTTAACAAATTAATCAGGTGGAATTGGCAGCTGACATAGTTCTCCTTTCTTATGTCGACAGATGAAATCAATAGTCTATTTAGATTATATATGATATTCACGATATCACTAGATTTCCATTTTCGTCAACAACAAGCTTCTTATATTTTTTTTAAATGTATATTTTTGTATCATTATGTTTTATGTTTTTCCTGTAAATTTTTCAAAAATTATCTATTAGTTTATAAAAAAACATTATATTTTTTCTGTCTTTGGTTACTGTGTCTAATGCAAGACATATCATCTGTATATTTTTAGTTTGTGGATAATGCATTCATTTTAAAATCTTTAACCGATAGACTAGTAAAAAATAAAAAACAAAAGATATTTGTTGCATTCATTGATTTTCATAAATGTTTTGATACCATAAATAGACAAATTCTTTGGAATGTACTTAGAAATGGGGGTGTCAGTGGAAAATTGTATAAAGCTTTTCAAAGTATGTATAGAACCGTTAAAGCATGTATAAGATGTAATAATGAAAGAAGTGATTACATATTAAGTTCAGTAGGATTAAAACAAGGCTGTTTGGCAAGCCCGATTCTTTTCTCTTTCTATATAGATGAATTACAACATATTTTAGATGATAGTGGCATAAGAGGAATTCAATTACACCCGTCTGAGACACAACTTTTATCTTTAATGTTTGCAGATGATATTGCTCTCCTTTCTGATACAGTTTCTGGTTTACAAAAACAGTTAGATACTTTGTCATTTTTTTGCGATACATATAAACTTAAAGTGAATGAAAGTAAAACAAAAATAGTTGTTTTTAAATTCTGATTTCTTTTGTCGGACCTGTTATGTACTACAACGTTGATGGCTGAATTCCGTGAATGTCGTATTTCCTGGTTAATCCGTTTACTAAATTGGCGTAACATAACAAATAAAAAAAACCTTACCTGCCTTTCATATGTAAAGTCACAAATAAGAAAGATATAATAAGATACCGGGAAGACATACTGTATGGTGTGTTTCTCAAAAGCTAACACTGCATTATTAAGTATAATAATGTTGATCTGTCATTGATGTATAAAATGTAAAAGTGCTTTTCTTTAATGTCACAACGAAATGTCAGCTTTATTCACTAATCCTTTATGCGTTTTTTTTTCTTGTTAATGTCGGTACTTTTCTTGGGAGATGTTGCTCTAAACTAAACAGTTATCCTAGCTATTGCGTGACATGAACGTTTATGAGATTTCTTCTACCAGGATTCAATGTCTTAAAAATTTCTGAAGACATAATAAAATTATTGTCTAATCACTCGTTGAAGTGACAAAACAAACTGTCTTGCTATTGCAATTTTTCTTCAACAAATCAATTTATCTCTTGAAAAGAAAAAAAAACACCATACGGTTGTAAGATGAAAATTGGCCTCTGGCAAAATTCCTGCTCTAAATATATTATTGCATGAAATCGGGTGTGCTTTTGAAATCAACTTGATTGTTCCAATGTCCCTGAACTATTGTTGCCATGTTCAATGTAATAAAACTAGAAAACAATAAACAAAACTAAAAAACAAACAAACAAAAGATACCAAAACGTATTTGTCTTAAGCAACATAAAACATCACAGTTTAAATCATTTCAAGATCCAGATTACGCATCATTTATATAGGAAGGTTTTCAGTACATAACAACAGACCGTTGATTTGGATGTTGTATGTCAATATGTACCTCTTGTTTATATTTATGGTTCAGGGGACCTTCCGAATGCAAAATGTTTTAAGACATAGTTAATCACTTGAATAATCTTGGAATTTTGATTAATTAATACATGAACGAATGATAATCGTTCAAAAATTACGATAATTTAAGAACTGAAATAGTATTTTTGAAATATTCAATCATTTTAAGTATACTTGGATCCTAGAGAAATAAGAATATTCAGTACTTCCTCATAATGTTATGAGCATGTTTTAATAAAGAAATAGCAATACTTATTTCTAGGGACTTATATTTCATTATGCTGGGAAACGTGTGCGATGCTATTATATTTTATGACACAGCATTTAGCATCTTTCTAATGTAATTATCAAACATACGTTTTTGTATTTTGAAATGATTACTCTTACATTTATAAAGATCTGCATAAATATACACAGACCATATTGCCCTGTAATGATTAACTTATTTTATGACAAAATCAACTGATTCAAAATAGCAAATTTTCTTGGTACTTCTTTTGAATTCAATGTAAGAATATATATTATGCAGCTCCGGACATACTGACAACTCCAAAGTTTCACTTTTTTCACATTTTCATATTAGACTGGCGCTTTTGTTAGTTTGTTTTACCTGAACCCCATGCCAGGTGAGTCACGTTCTTTGAAGTGATGTAATTATAAAGAATTCGTTAAAATGACGTCGTTTTAGCGGATATAAGAATGCGTTTCTAGAATGTGTGTCTTACGTCATTCTGCCGGCAAGCTGCAAACCTCGTTTCTGCAAAATTGGAGGGTATGGATATATTGATCCAAAACGCAATACATTCCAGATGTTATTAAAATGGGAAAGTGGAAGTTCCTTCGTCTATAAAATTCATCCAAGTAGATCATGTTCTTTCATTATTTAGCAACGAGTTTATACAAATTCTCCTTTATTAGAAATATAATAAGTAATTGCTATACTGTCAACAATTTATGATCAAACATTTTATTGGAATATTGTATATCACATTGTCACTTGCTTTCAACATGTATCAAAGACTCTTAAAGGAATGACATCAATTATCATGATGATCTGAGCCTTTGATCATGTATTGATTCACATATTCTATGTAATCAGAAAGGTTTAGGGTGGGAAACATGGCATATTTTCTTACCCATTAGAAAACACACAATTATTCTGAGAAATTCTATGTTCTTGAAATACAATAAAATTGATATACCGAGCTAAGCGCTTACATTGACAATGCGCTATTTACACCTAGATTAGATTAATTGCACCACCCGCTTCTATTCAGAATGGTAAATACATTATTACATAATTCCTTCAATTTTAATACATGAAATAATTTGTTCAATTTTAGCTTCCCAGACATACGTATTAAATCTATTACAACTCTGTATGGTCACACTTTCACTAATTATCTATTACTAAAAATATACAATACAATGCAATACAATACAATACAAATACTTTATTCGCTTTAAGGCCTCCGGCCAATGCAAAAACATATATACAGAGAAACAATTTACACAAAATTATAGCATGTGCACAATGTTTAAACATATACTATATTAATTTAACTGAAAATAACTTTTAAGCATAAAAAAATAAATTCTGGGATTTTCTTAATTATCATTTTGTATCGAAGACATATAAATTGTTTAACTTCCTTTTTTCAAAAGCGTAATACGAAAATGTTGCTGTACCATTTATAAGATCATCATTTTTTGTAGACATTAATATATTAAATTTGTTTCGGGTTGGTGCATTTAGGTACTTAATCGGTAGATATAATTTTCTAAGTTCTGAATAAAAATCACAACATAGTAAAAAATGAAATTCATCTTCTATTACATTCTTAGAACATTTTGTGCATAATCTGTTTTCCCTCAATATCTTTTTATGTCTACCAACCGCAATTTCAAGATCATGTGCCCCTATTCTAAAATTTGAGTATATATATCTAAATTTTCTAATGTCTAGAACATCTAAGTAACATTCATATGAGTAATTTTCGTTAAACATACCATAAAAAGACAGTTTTACATTAGAGGTAACAGATGAATGCCACTCTTGTAGATATATATCTTTTAACCTATTTTCAAATTGTGCTATAAAGTATTTTTCTGATGTAACAGATTGACTTTCCCATACATATCCAAAACCATGACTTTGTAAAATTTTTCTTAAAGATGTAACCCAATTGTCATGTCCCTGTATATCATCATTAAACATCATTAAGTAACACTTTTTAACTAATCTATCGTTTGGCATTTTAATATAAATTTTTAACCAATAGTTAATACACACCTCTTAAATGGATATTAAATACATGGGATACCTCCCGCAGTCGCTTAATACAGCTACATTGGATGCATTTTGTTTTACAACACATAAAGCGTTTGCATGCATAATATTGTACTCGTTCTAAGCTCTTCAAATTTACCCATCCCCCAAATTTCAGCCCCATAAAGTAACTGAGGACATATTTTAGTATCAAACAGTTTAAAAAATACTTTCTTATTTAATTGGCCACAATCATACAAGGATTTTAAGATTGATATAAAAACCCTCTTACCCTTTATACATAACTCGTGTACCATTCTTTTCATAGAAAGTTGTCTTGTAAATGTTAAACCAACGTAACTAAAAGCACTAACAACTTCAATCTGCTTGTTTTTATAAGTCCATTTTTCAATTTTACATAATGTACCACCATATTGACCAGAATTATTTATCTTATCCAAGTTCAGAAATTTATTCTACGAACTTATTTTTATCGCTTCCTTGCTTATATTGCAATGATACGTCATTGCACACCTGCTGAATCCTCCCAATTATCTGTCGACTCGCAGATTTTCAAATAAAAGCTTATTTTGGTGATATAAATAAATTTTTAATATTGATACTATTGTGATTAAAAGGTTGTGATGTAAGATGGCAATGAGATGATATTTCACTTCAAAGAAAAAACATTATATATTATTACTGTCTTTCAAACAATGGAGCTATATGTAATGAAATAATATTAAAGGTCCGTGTTCCGTAATTTAGATTCATGTACTGCCTCTCACTTCGAGACACGTTCAAGTGGAATATATTGCACACATTAAGGATAATATCACCCATTCCCTTTATTACTAATTATTTTAAATACGATACTTTCAATATTTAACATTGAATAAAAACATGCAATATGCTTACAATGAAAATTAATTAGACAATATCACAATAAAATCGCGGGAAACCTTGCCGCAAACCGTATTTATCTGGAATTCATCAATTAACTCTTGTTTCCATGGTTTCTTTTACTTCAGTTTGTAAAATATGTCAATGTCAATAAGACATATTTGCCATTAGAGAGATAGAGATTTTATAAATATTATTCAGATAAAATATTACAAGTAGAGCTATTAAGTTTTCAAGCAGATAAGGTAAAGAAACTCAATGATTTTGCATAAATCACAATACTGTTTTAATTAATTTACAGACCTAGGAGGAAAATGCAATTACTTATATTTTACAATAAACTGATTACGCATTGAAAATATGCAAAACACACATCAACTGATTAGTTACAAACTATACGGGCATGTTGCTGGTCATATACATTACAGATCAGGTCAATTTGTTACAGGTTTTACCCATGATACATCTAGTTTTGATGATTTTTAAATTGTTGTAGCATTTTGCAATTGTAGGAAATCACTGTAGTTTACGTATGAAACAATTTTAGCATCAATAATATATATAAAAAACACGTAATTTCAGATGACGCAACTTTCTAAAAAGAGAATTTATCATCTACATAAAAAAATTTATACTATACAAATGTATAATTACCAGTGTCTATATAAACAATTGCGTCCTTGCAATTATCTTTTAATGTTAAAAAACTAAAATGTTTTTTTTTTTAATAAAGACAGATCATTCAAAGGGCATCACAGAAGTTTTATTAAATTGCATGTTTAGCTGACAATGATTCTTAAGATGAATTAACTTCTTATCTAGGTGTTGAAATGTTTTATGGTGTATATAAAATTATGAAGTGTTTCAGTTAATATGCAGATGGAATGTATTTATATCAAGATTTCTTTTATTTACACAAAAATGATGCATACAAACAATCAGATTTTAATCCGGAATAAAATTGCTCAGATGAAAATTGCTCAAAAACTTTCACGATTTTCTTAGTATTCTTCAAACACAAATAATTCACAAACATATGGTATGCACGTCATGTTTAAAGTGTATGAAAGTGTTTCAAAAATTTACAGATTAAAACACAGCTTTTAACATACATTGACCAATAGAAATATATACAATACATGTTCAATACAAATTAATAATGACTTATTAACTAACTTTAAATTCATTATCATTTTAAAAGTTTATATTGTTCTGTTCCGGTAACCCATAACAAGACTGAAAATTGTTGGCACATGTAGTCAACTGTGACATGCGTTGGATCATGTAAATGTCATTAAATGTTTGCACAACGCAAGGGAAATAGAAGTCGTATATTCTCATACAATGGAAAACCGTTTTCATGTAGTTTCGTTTCATATTTCCGTAGGACATTAAGTTCTAGGTTATTACATCAAATTCCCCTTTTTTAAGGTTTTTGTCTAAATTAAAGTTTTTACTTGTTTAATTGTACATTGGACATTTTTTCATTATAGTTAAGGACTAATGTACTGTTAGAATTGTAAATGGTTGTTGTCACGGGATTTGTGCATGATCATTGCATGCGAAGCTTTAATTACATGGTACTTTGTCAATTGCTTCATTTTATTATAGTTGGTTTTATATGTCGATGCGCGTCAACAATGTTTACTTTATCTTATTTCTTTTAAAAATTAATTTTGTATTTTTATTTCTCTCCCTCAAAATATTGTATCTGATACATTTAACTTAATTTCGCTGTTTAACGACATAAATCTTATAAATTACCATGTGTTCTTGTGACTCAGTTAACCATTTCTTTTAAGTTCATTAATAATGCATAAAAAGAAATGAAATAGATAAATGTAATAAGACGGAAAATTGTTGTTTATAATATACAAGAAAGTTATAATTCAAAAATTCATACAACATAGCATAATAGGTAGTTTATGTTTCATTTCATACAAATAATGATATGATGAGGTATTTAAAGAGCGATGCACTTAAACAAATTAGTAATAATACATACAATGCCAAAATAACATAACACCAAGTATTAGACTTGTGGAGTAACAAAATAGACATTAAAGTATCTAATTAATCTAACATGCTTCTAAAGCAAACAATCACTAACAATGGTCAGATGCAAGAATTGTGGTTTTTGGTCTTTGACCCCCCCCCCCCCCGACCCCAAAAAAATATAATGATAATAATAATATGGATGGTATGTTCATTAAAAAACGAATGCCATAAATCGCTCTGCTTATATAAAGTTACATGCAAAGGGCCAATTAGAACTGTACATTTCTAGTAATTAGAGTAAAAATTGTTATTTTGTCTGGATTTTAATCCACTAACATACCAGTATTCTTACACATTACGTGATATGATAACATTAGATATATCTTGTTACATCTTTATTATCTCAACAATAGGCCAACTCCAGAATTAAGAATAGTTGGGGTTTTCATAGCTAAACAAACAAACAAACTTTAACAGAGACAGCTTCAAAAAATAAGCGCAACTGGTTGACTTATCTAACGTGACGGGTATCGCACCGTGAAGCTATAATGGTAAAAGTTTGTTTGTACCTACGGATAAGCTCGGAAAAATCCTTATTTGCCGACTTCCGAATCACAACTATTAGAAATATATTATAAAGCCATCATACTTCCCTAAAACACAATTCCATTTCTATATGAAACTCGTACATTTCCATTTGTCTCTTCCAAGTCATCTGAAATACTTCCAATTTATAAGTGTCGACATTTACAATCAATATTGCATTGATGTCAATATACACCTCAATCAGATTGATATGCAAACAAATATTTATTGAGTACGTTCATGTGAAAGTTGTTACTTTGTTCTGTAACCAAAATAACTGAATGCTTCAAAACATATTTCTATATTTTCCTGACTTAAAACTTTCAGAATATTGAAATTAAAGTAAAAAAAATAATATCCTGTAAGAAAACAAAGTTCAGATGTAATGCTCACTCCCCACTGATAATATCTGATAAATTAAATACTGATTTTCATTGATAAAACAGACAATAAACTGGAAACATTATACTAGTATTACAATGAAGACAAATGTGCGTTTCTGAAAATACACTTGTAATCCCTAATTACAGAATATAAATACTTAAGAAACCTATTTCTTATAAAAACTTACCAGAATCTATCTGCGAGAAAGACAAGAAGAATAACCTTTGATAAATTTTATAGTTTGATATAATATCACAATAACAAGAAGCTTTATAATATCATGTATCTAATACAAACAAATTGGTATTTGTACGATTTCATATCTCCCCCAGACAGTATTCCTGGTGTCAGAAAAGTGAAATATGTCAACGTCAGGTAAAGAAGATTTTTACACTTACATGACTTGTATCAATGCATAAAGAAAAAAACGCATGTTACATCCACATCCATCAAAGTATATTTTTTACTTTATTTGAATGTGCACAAAACGTTGTATCACCGGGTCAATTATAATTTGTGAATGCTGCCTTTTCTGCGTATTGGATTCATCCAAATAATTATTTATCAATATTTCAAACAAAAACATATTCCTACTGAATAAAATCTGCCATCTTTCTCTTGCATTACATTTACATGTACTTTGGTACGTTTTTTCTGTCAACGGACATGTTGTGTTTGACACTTTTCATGAAGAAAAAACAGATATTTTGTCATTACAGAAGTATTGCATTGACAAGTCTGAACGAATCCAAACTTTCTCTTAGAAATTTATTACTTTCCAAATATATAGTTCACAATACAATTGAAAAATATGCCTTTGACAAATATCTACCTTGTAGCTGTCATCCAGCATGGTCGCTATATTGTCGCTGGATATCGTTATTTCAAATATGAACAACGTTAGTCAAATCAGATTTTTACTCCTTCTTTGACACATGCATTTAATGTTTAGATATTGAATTCTGCTTTAAACGGTGTTGGGAGGTATACTGTACCTTGCAATTTCCAGTACCATCCATGAACAGATTAAATCAAACCGAACCTGATTTTTTTTAAATTTTGTCGTTTTCTATTTTACGATAAATGGTAAAATAAATTTATTTTTGATTTTACTAAATACGGATCCTTTGATAAAAGTAAAACGTTGTGAATATCTAAATACGTATATTTGGTATGTAGTGTAAAGTTTACGAAGAGTATTAAGTATGTTTTTCGTAGGTGTTTTGCTTCCATTCGTTTAAATATTTGTTACTATTGCAGATGTGTTTTGAGAGATAATATCACATTTTTCTCTGGATATTCTAAGACGTTGCTCTTGTAATGTGTGATCTTAAGCGTGTTATTCCATCTACCTAATTGTAATAACATTTCTTAAGGCACACGCTCTAATTCAGATGATATACATCATGTTGTTATTTTGGCCATCAATTTGTATTCAACGAACAATATCTCAATTAACTAATAGCAAAGACATTATCTCACGGCAGATGAAAAATGATTCCATTTATGGAAAAGTGTTATCAGCAATGCTTTCTTTTTCAATTCTATTGATTAAAATCTACGTTAACTAAATCAGTACAAGAAAAGATCCATACTTTCGGATATTCCTTTATAATTATCTTCACATTTAAATTAAACTTCTTCATTCTGAATCAAATAGTTCCATTTAAATTCTTAGTTACTTTGTAAACAGTTAAAATGTTTTACGGGCACACAAAGAAACTATTTTTAGGATAGAGGATAATTTTAATGAGACTATTGTAAATGCTACAGGCACAACTGTTCGTAAACTAAGCGCCTTATCGCCAGAGACACATCCCCTAGACCCATCCTTAATCTTTATTACTGTTTAACTTTTCAGTCTGTCTTATGATAAAGGCAGAAATTTGTATTTCCTTGCTGTCGTTTTTCTTTATACAAGTTGATTTTAATATAGAATACTGAGTCATTAGAGGTATTAACCGGGCTAAAATCACCAAAAAGCGTATAACTGGCCTAGACCTATGCAGGCTATTCGTTGCCAAAAATCCAGTCTTTTCGATCTGAGTTGAACAGTTTGTGTACGGACAAAAAACAATTATATTTCTTTGTATGTAAACTCCAATTTTGCATTCTTGGATTGAGTTTGCCGATTTAACATTGTAAACATGTATTTTAACAAAAAACATTTTGTTAAGCGACAAAACATTAACTGTTTTTCTGATAGTAGCAATACCAAGTGTTCAACATAACATGCGTAATACTCATTGTTCGTGTGTACGCCGACAAAACAGAAGTTGCTTTCTTAGCTTTACATTGACAAACAATCATGATTCGGATCAGGATAATTCAGCTTTACACGTTCTTAATAGGAGATAAAATAAGTTCCGCCCATTTTCCCGCCCACTGCATCATCGTAAATCGCCAGTTACATTTCTACATGTCGCAAATTTGAAGTTATACATTTCTAAATACAGTTTGCAATTTATCTCGCATGTTAACAGCTTCCATTTTTTTCAAATCGAGATAATTAAAACGCTTAATACCAGTGCAGTATGTAACTCTCGGATCGACAACTAAATTTTTACTTATCTGTTTAGTAGAACCGAAGTATGTATTGTCAAATTTTTGGTAACAAATAGCCTTTATATAAACTATCTAAGAAACAGCATAGTCTAATCGCCAGATCATGTATTAATTTCTCTTTTAAACTTGTTAATTACTGTCCATTTGGAGATAAATTGTAGGTTTTTAATAGTCATAGCAGTAAGTATTCCTACACTTTATTCTTACTTGACACACTCACAAATGAGCCGCGTCACGACAAAACCAACGTAACGCGTTTGCGACCAGCATTGATCCAGACCAGCCTGCGCAGCCGCGCAGTCTGATCAGGATCCATGCTGTTCGCTTACAAACCCTATTACAAGTAGAGAAACTGATAGCGAACAGCATAGATCCTGATCAGACTGCGCGGATGCGCAGGTGGTCTTGATCCATGCTGGTCGCAAACGCATAACGTTGGTTTTGTCGTGATGCGGCTCAAATATATTCCTGAAACCAAGCAGTGCAAAGCAAAGTTTCTTGTCGAAGAAAAACAATTGGCTTGCCTTTTGACGGGATTTGAACCCACGTGGCTAGAGGTACTTAGATTACTAGTCCGACGCTTGAACAACTCCGGAAGAAAGAAACAATTTTATGTCCCCCTCTTTTTCCACCATAGTCTATACGCATAAAGAAAACAGCTATTCTTTCCTTGAGAATGCTTTTGATATCAGACTACCGTAAAATAATGTACCGATTCGATAAATATCTGCAAGTGACAGGCATTATTTCTTATATGATACATTTTATTGAAAAAATGTCCAAAATGTGAAACATTACTATAATTTTGTACACGTATAGCAGGAAATTGTAACTTTGTATATTTAAAGTAAAGATTTCAGGCAATAACAAATTGGCATTAAAGGTCAGTTATATCTATCTTGTAGAGCAATTTCATTAAATTGTTATCTTCCATTGTATAAAACCAAATCACTTGATTGCAGCTCTTAAGTATTCTAGATCCGAATGAATATGAAATAAATAAATTTGATATTTTTACTTATGACGCAAAGTAAACAAAAACGAGTATAAAGCAAACTGCCTCTTACAGCCAATGGCATTTATTATGGTTATTATGGCATTAGAATATTTATAGGACATAATGTTATGCCACTTGGTCAGTTAGTTAGGATTCAAGTGAAGGAAATATTTTATGCTCAAATTCATTGAATTCATTTTGCAGTGCAAATTGTGAAATAAACAAAAACTTTTTAATTAACAAATCTAGCAAAATATTAAGTCATAAATTTATTTAATTAGTAAAACCGACAATTTTAAAGATATTTGTTTTCTTCAGATTTTTGTTATGCGTGCATAAAAATTGCAAGTAATAATTTTATAAAAAAGGGGGTCTGGAGGTAACTTTCCTGTATTAATTTTTTCTACGATACTGCTGGAAAATAAATATGCTTTGAAAATTGTCATTTCTAAAATTAAACTGGCTATAACAACAGTCACCCGTTGATTCTAATGGAATTTCAGATCTACTTTGCCCTCATCAAATTTTTATGTATATTTATGTAAGTTTTTATTAACAAAAAAGCTCGATGTTTCGGCTTTTGTTAGGATTGTTTATTCGCAAAATGCCTATTTAAAAGTAAAAAAAAAACACATTAATCAAAATCTTTTATTTATAATGAAAAATGATTCTTTTGTGAATCTTTACCTCTTAAGATCTATTAAAATTACCGAATTGTCTATCGACCATGTTCATTTATAAGATATTTTGGATGATAAAACATACATGTACCATCATATTTTGATTGATTGTATCCGGTAAGCATCATCTTTTTTATTATAATATACAAACATTCATGTTATTGTGAACTGGTCTATTATGGAAGGCCCATAATTCCACTTATAACTGTGTTGCTATATATGAAGTAATAATAATTATAATAATTAAACACAAAATATTTATGTGTTGTAAGTAAGTGTGAGATATATGATCTTATACAACGTATCTTTCTGTAGTATATTAATTGTTCTAGACTTTCAAACTAAGATATTTCATTTGTTAAAAAAACACAATACTGTATTAAAAAGAATAATGTTTGATTATTAAAACCGAAATTTCTTATTTAAATGTTACAGGGTTAGAAGGTTAAAATGATCGAAACCCAAAACCTTTGTAAAATCGTTTTGCAGCTTTACACTTCGGGGCCAGTTTCTGAAAGCTCTGATTATTTAACTGTACGTTATATTAACATTCCTTAACAAGTAAGGATAAACTATGATGTACACGCATATTTGTATCAAACATTTTATTTATTTTATAATCCTATTGGTATATAACTCGACACGTTTGATAAATAACGTAAAAGAGAAGACTTTGTCTTACATTCTAATTTTCTCCATTGAATATTATGATTTTACTTGTGTTATGCATGTATTACTCCGTTTGGGAAATAAATATGTTTGAAATTAATAATACATCTCATATTACTTGCCTTTATAACGTTTTTAAGCATCAACGTGATAATCTATACAATATCTGATATTATTTCCTCAATTCTTCTCTTATTAAATTATATTTTATGTCTAAATTTATTCATGTTTTACTCGCCCATATTCCGTGTCAGCAGGTTCATTCATGTTGTTAAATGTAACAACATTTCGTAAAGCACACACTCTAACTAAAACGGAAGGTATCGTTCCGTTATTAGTTTGTCACTTATTTGAATTAATAGAACGGTACACAAATCAACGGATAGCTAAAACATATAATTACGCCACATGAAATTAGTTCATTTAAGCCTTATCAAGGAAAGTTAAATTTAGTAATGTTGTTAATGTTCAGTTGCCTTGATTAAACAAAATGTTAATCAGTTTACAAGAACTCATTTTGGAAAGAAAATATAACATTTATATCACAGAAACTAGAATGATCTATTAGACGAAATCAAGGAAATCGATAGCCATGGCCGTTTAAAACAGTTATAATATTTTCTAAGACAATCATCCAGCTTAATAATTTATACTCTCTAAGATTCATTCAAGTCAAAAGTAGAGATAATATGAATGATTGCTTCCAGCGGTTAAATTGCGTTTTGTTTTATTTGCAGAAAATTATCATTTAATACAATTATACCATTTAATGATATACTATGCTCAAATCTGATTTTTAAAAATATTAATAAATGCTACACAGTCTCTTTGCATGTATAAAATAAACATGCTTCAACTTCATTTAAAGAAGATATGTTATGTTTTGAACTCTACACACTATAGGTGGTCACAATATAAATATATAGTGTCATTAAAAAAAACTGGCAGGTTTTTTTAAGAAAAGACCAACTTTACTTGACTCATAATAGAGAATGCAGCTTCTCTTACATAGTTTATTCATTATTTTATTCAAATTAAACATATTCATAAGAATTTCATGGATTTCAATACATTTCTAAGATAAAAAAATTTGTTTCCCAAAGATGAGCATAGTATATCTTTAATGTAATAATTTCGAATTAAGTTTTCTTTGTCATTATGGGCGTTTTAGCCTAGGAAATGGAATACATAAACTCTCAAAAACTTCATAATATAAGTTCATGAAATTTTCTGTAAAACATGAATAGGCAGGATATTATTAAAAGAAGTGCTTTAATCAGTAATACAATTTCGAATGCAAGAAAGTTTTCAAAATAAACTTATTAATAATAAAGAAAACTAAGAAAAAATATCGTTCTTAAGTGTCCAGGAGAATGGATACTTTTGTTCAACAACCATTGCAAATATGCAACAAATTGGTAATTTGGTAGAAAATAGCAATGATAAAAATCAACACGGGTGGAACTTAAACAGATTTAATCAATCTAACGGTTTTAGTGATATATTCAACTTTTTCAGGAAATGAAAAACACATTTTTAACATTAAATTGAACTTTGCACTTAATGTCTTTTCTGAGTTTCTCAAATTGCAAAGCGCGGCATGATCACACCATTTCAATGATTAATACCTTTCTGAGCGCTTGCATGCTGTGTGCATGCACGTCAAGGGAAATACATTGCATGTAAAGAACAGGAAGCCTTTTTTGCATTCATTTGTTGTTTTGTGCGTGGCTTTTATTCGCTTTCACCAAAACACACTGTATTTAATAAAAGGTACCGCATATGTTTAATACCATGCAAGGTTTAAACATCTGTGTACGTTTGTATTTTGCTTTCATTTAACTACAATGGATATTCTCATACGGCATTGTTTTAATTTCCATTGTTTATAGATTTGTTTAAGAACGGTGCGATTAATCATAATTATAACAAATATAAAACGAACTCGATCATTGTTTACATCATAGATAAGTCAACATTATAAAACATTAAAATTATATAATTGACTTATATAATTTTACTAATGCAAATATGTCATATTATTAAACATTTGAATGTTGTTAACTTTTTATCTTAATATTGAAACAAGTGACTGGAAGCGGAAAAAAACCAGTGCCGATCGATTTAGACTCGAAATGATGTTAGGGATCTTTATATTGTAGCAATACATACATATTTTAACATTTGTATCATTTTATCTGATATTAAGGACCTTGCTATTGGTTATTTAATGAATGCTCTTATGATTTTTAAAGGGTTTATTTTGTTTATGTTATAAAGCATACATTTTATTTTCGAGTATCTAGTAATCAGAGTCGTTTATCGAGCGCACTTGAAAATGAAACTACTCGCATAAGTTCACACTTGTCTGTATCTCCCTATCTAAATGGTATATATACTGAAATGTATTGATTTTGTTTGTTCTATTTCATTAATTAAAACGCTTACACAAACTATTGTCAGAGCAAGTAGATTAAGCTAGTTTGAATTAAGTTTTTATATAATTATAGCACTGCAGTAAAATTCAATATGGGTAGTAAATAAGTTAAGCTACAAGGAAATTTGTGAATTTAAACCAATCTAAATCATATTGAGTAAACCAATTGAACCCAGACCGGAAATTGCAATGCGCTGCAATTGCCACCGTTTTCTAAAAAAAAAGACACTACTGGGTACAATGTCTATTAATTGATGGATATATTATGAAATAAGCTACCCTTTTCCAGATTTTTATACTTCACAACAGTAGGTGCTAAATGCTGTCATCTAACAGCTGTAAAACGTTTTCCAGTACTTCACTTCAGTGTTGGTGTATTTTTTTAGGTTATCCGGGATCGATAATTGATTAGCAAATCATATGACAAAAACCGCCAGAGACTGAGCTGTATGACATTTTAACATGATATGCAACAAGAACAGTTTCATACTGAAATCATCTATAAGGCACAATGATCTGTGCACCCATTGTGACCGAGGAGTTGCCTTGAATGGTTGAAGCATTAGAACTGTAGTTGCTTTGTATCCCTGCTTGGCCCGTAACAAGTTCGAATAAATGGCGTATATGCATCTCTTAGCTCCAACAGGTGGTTTTGATCCCTGGTTTTGCTTTCTTGCTTAGTGTGCCGTAAAACCAACCAACAATCAATGATCTTTACAGACCTTGCAATGAAACATGTCCTATGATTTTTATTAGGATTTGTAACCAAAGATTCTGCACTGACATTTTAAGGCGTGCAAACTCCATAAGAAAGGTTGTCAAGCGAAATGTTTTCATTATCATTATGATAAACTCGAACAATTTTGTTACATATACCCGTATTACATAAAAACTTAGTCAATTCCACGGAACAAAGAAGAAGGATATAATGAGCTAAATGTGCCTAAGTCATAATTAGATCAAAACAAACTATATTATGTGACATATAAATGTATATTCAACGTAAATATGAAGTATTCAGTCCTAAACATAACTCGTTTTTGCTGAACTTGCACTATATGATACTGTACAAACTTAGTGTTTATTGATATTTTGTCTGTAATTTATGGTTCCTTTTTGCATAAACATAGAAACACTTTCACTAATAATTGTGATAATGAAATTCTGTGATTTAATTCATCTGTTTTATTAATAACAAAATACGAACGCAAATCAAACAATAAACGTTGCATCGTTATATTTTATAACTTTTTTGTGGTTGAAAATTGCAATTATAATACCACGGACGCATGGGTGACACCCGAGCCTCTTGATTTTTTTCTTTAAAAAAAAAAACATAAAGAGTAAACTATTTACTAAACCTGACTAAGATAAATTTAGGTCACTGAGTCATTGTAACTGTAAAGAACGACAATTTACCGACATAATGTGTTAGAGTCTATACTCGAGATCATGCAGACGCTTAAGTTGATTATTTTGGTCAGTTTAGATCGCATGATCTTAAAGGTTATATAAAGTGATGGCATATTTTGGTCTAATACGGTAGTTGTTAAGGTATATAAACGGAAAATAAATGAAAAACACCCACATCCTATCATTTCTTGTATTTAATCCTCGATTAATTTTACCTGTTCGGCGGTTTACATTTTTATGCACCGAAAATCGTGAGCGCTCGACGATTTCCGCCTGTGACGTCACAGGAGGTACTCCGCCATATTTATTGGCATTGTTTACAACGTACATTCACACACTACCTTTCATTTTAACAGTTTTAAGACATATTATTAAGTAATGCCTGCCATTTGCTGTGCAGGAGGTTGCACTAACAGGCGTGGGAATGATATAAGTCTGCACAATTTCCCAAGGGACGAGAAAATCAGGGCAAAATGGGTTTTTGCACTGCGACATACTGGTACGCCATATTCCAGAGACAGTTCGTGGACTCCACATTCAGGAAGAAATTCTCAGTTGGTTTGTAGCGCCCACTTCGAGAAATCGTGTTTTACACAACAAACTCGGACTATGATGAGTCTAGGGATCTCTTGTCGGCCACAGTTGGAGGATTCGGCTGAACCAACGATATTCGCATCATCATTTGGTGGAACAGGTCAAACTGATAAAAGACGAGATGCCTATAGGAAAAGAGAGGTTCTAGCTTTCCCTTAAAATGTTGTTGCTTAATAACCGAACAACAGGCTTAAAAGTAATGCCAATTTTATAAGAAAATCTATATTAAAGGGATTCCACTGAGGTTTTTGGACATAATTGGACTGAAAATATTTTTTCCAGATTAATGTATCATTTGATGTAAGTTTAGACCACTAATCTTTGTGCAAAATTTCAGATCATTCGCACACTTCGTTTTACCAGAATTAATTATTCAATTGGTAAAATAATGTTCCAAAATGAAAATCGGGCCAAGGAAAGCATAAAAATAAGATTTTAAATTTATTTCAAAATATATTTCTAAACTGTCTTTGCATATGTTCCTCTTTAAAGTGCCCAAACTGATTTATGTAAGACTTTAAAATGTTATCTCTATAGACTTTAAACTTCAGTGGAGTCCCTTTAAAATAACCTAAATTTGAAATAAAATCTAAGAATGTGATTTTCATTTGGAGGAGAATGCTACCATTTGGAGGAGAATGCTACCATAAGGGAGACATTTAAACATTTAGGGAGGAGATCATAATCTATCAATTATTTTATACAGCCTTTGATATTAATGCTATTTATAGAGAAAATAAAAATCTTTTGTTTATTAAAAATAGAAGAGAACCAATAAATGTTGAATTTCATACTGATTACCTTTATATATATTAGAAATTTGATAGTCCAAACATTAATTGGATAAATGCTAAAGGATAAAATGTGGTAAGAAAATGATGTTTATGCTGCAGTTGTGACAACAACAAGGAATAAGAAACAACTTCTTCAAAATAACCTTTTATATAATAAAAAAGACACACACAATTTTTCAGTTAACAAATGACTATATAATCATGTCCCTATCCAGCAAAGTGGAACCCTTCATAATCCTCGGATGGGTATGTAGTTCTTATTTTTATCACAGCACATGATGGCAAGACCACTCGAACTTCCTTCCCAAGGTAGCCCCAACACCATCTGGCCAGCTGCCGATACGCAGTATATCTGTGTCTCCTGAAACGTGAACAGACAAAATTTCAAGTTATGAGAAATTTACATGAAATGAATAAATTGAGCTGAGCAGTCAATTTATTTTTACTTCTCATGTTTAAAAAAATTAGAATCATTTGTCATTGAAAAACTAATTAAAAGGGTTATTTTCATTAATTATTACCACTGACCAAGTTGAATGATTTCACAATAGATAAGCACACAGTAAAAATTGTACAAACCTATTAATGTCTTCCTCGTCCCTTTCCCCATACTGCTGACGATACTGGAGATAGGCTGTCTCCAGTACATACCTATCAAGGCAGACTGTACTGAACCCCGGATGAGCAGTAATACAACTCAGGCCCTGTCCAGTTTCTGTCTTGTGCTCGTCCATCTTGTCAGATACTCTGGTGACTCTACAACAACACCGGCACTCTACTGCTGTTGCCATCATTTGACAGTTGTGACATGTACACCTGGAAAATAAAAATTATTGCTTCAGACAAAATTAATTACTAAAAATAATGTGAATTCGAAAACAGTGTCTTTCTAATACTATTGGTCATTGCTGAAAAAAATATATCAGCTATTGCTCCGACCTGTCCGAAATTATCCCATCCGAAATACCATCGACTCTTTACCGCTGAAAATGTATTTAACAAAGAAATATCAAGTAAACTTTAATTTATGCAGGTGCATAGTACATTAAACAATCGCTAAACTATAAATGCCTGACATGTTAAAACCATATTAAAATGTTTACCATTCGCCAACATCCTGTAGCTGTGTCGATTCTACATCGTCATTTTCTTCCCCGGAGTTCGACTCGTTAGAACTGACAAGTGCTGTCCTGAGCGGTTCAAATTGGTAAGGGTTAATACCTTCCCCATAGTTCTCTCCTTCTGGTGAGCTTTCATCGTCCAAGCTAGTATTGTTTGATGAAAACTCGTCAAAACTTTCGCTGCTTGAACTATACGCCATTGTAACTGATAGTGTGAAAATAAACATGTACCTCCTGTGACGTCACAGCCGTAAAGGCGATTCGTTGCATTCCGTAACTTTGCGTATTTTAAATCGGCATTTTCCGTACAGGTGCGCTCAGTGCTTTATGGATTGCTTGATTACGACTTACAGGAGTGACCCCGGTTCATAAAAACGTTCAGAATAATTTCTTTAAGAAATACTCTTTCATAAAATGTCTACTTTTATGTAGGGTTTTTATATCCTTTAAGTAAATTAGTATAAGAAAAGAGTCACTTATTACATCTACTGGTAAATTAGAAACAGCCCCTTGATTATGACGATGATGTTGTACTTGTATATTCACATAGTGCTCCTGTTAAAATTCATCGGATACATGTATTGCAATGCGTTACGAAAGTTTTTTTTAAAGATTAAAACACACCAAGTGCCGTTTCATTTTTAAACAATAGTCACGTAATGATCATTTCGAGACCAGTTCACATTAAACAGATTATTTTATATTAAGGTATTTTGTTTTTAAAGAGAATCCAGTTACGTTCTTGTTAACACGATAGGACTGAAAAAAAATTTCCGACATTAAGGCTACTTGACTGAAAAATTTCAGAGCATTTACTCACTCCTATTTTTCTCTCCAGAAATAAATATTCTAATTGTGATTTTTTACTATCCGTGTTTATTATTCATTAAGTATGCGCTATAAGGTTACCATTTTTAAAAGAACGTTAGCTTCTAATTATATATTCTGTCTTTTTCGAAACCCGCTTTTTGTAATTTTAACGCATAACATATCATCTGACAGTGACTGCCATCAATAATTATCTTATATCGTTTTACTAATAATAATATATATATATATATATATATATATATATATATATATATATATATATATATATATATATATATATATATATATATATATATATATATATATATATATATATATATATATATATATATATATATATATATATATATATATATATATATATATATATATATATATATATGATATACAATCATGTGATAAGAGAGATTTAATTAAGACCCAATTTTCTTATAAGATATATAATTCTTAGGTTGCTTATTATGAGGAAATTGTGTAATATTCTCACAAAAGCTGTCAATGTTATTTCATTGGCTATCAATACAAAATGCTTTACTTATATACGCATTACTTATAAAATTAACCATAATAAAAAAACTTTATTATCTAGGTATCAAAGATATTTCATAGATATTGTATAACGTGTGAAAAGTATATAATATGCCATTGTTCATAATTTGAAAGTTTTGAATTATGTTTAAGAAATTATTGGCTTTTGTATATAAAATCTTAAATGATGAGTAACTAACGTGCCGATACCGTAAATTTGCAGGAAATATTTTTACACGAACTTAACAATATAAAACTATACTTGGTTTATAAGAAAATTAATTCTTTTTTTCTTGAATGCTTTATTACACACCTTTAATACAGGTAGTATCAGTGTTCATGACTAAAACGTGTTACAGGTATGCATACCTTTCCATAAAATATATTCCAACTAACTACTTGGGTACTTGATTTGGTTTTCTACCACTTAATTTGATAAACTTTTGAATATAAATATTTTGAATATAAATAAACTTTATACTTTGATTTTCAAAAACAAATGTATCACCAACAGAACATATGTGTTCATCTGTATGTGTTTCCTCTTCCGTATGGACATATATTTCAATATATTAATGACTTGTTATGTTCGGGAAACGTTCGATCCTATAATAGATGATGTCTGTCTCTTGAATTTGTGGCAGAAGAGCTTTCATAGGTCATTAATTGTCATTCATCGATAATTTCTATAGCATGTCAACCTGCAATAATATACAGTCTATAGAATAATGAAATACAAGGTTATTCTCAGACATTAAACAAAATCACATTCACAACCGAATGAGGATACGCGTGTTGACTCTAAATGCAGATACGGTTAGAACATTAAATACATTTTTTTTTAAATTTTCACACTGTTTCTACCAAAGGAACTAGGGATCAGGTTCGAGAGACTCATTTTTTGAGCGATTCGAGGTAGAACAATAAATATCATATGCGAATTTTGTCGGGACTGGCCGCTGAGTTTGAGCGAAGAGAGGTATTCGATCAATCAGAGTTCGAGCGAACGAAGTTTTACTGTACTTTCAGTATGGATTTAAGTAACAACCCAAAATATTATGTTTCGTTTACAAGTTGTATTCAGTTTAGTATTTGATACATAATACTTCTTTTCCAGTTCCATTTTCAATTGATGTCTGAGCATATGTCAAATGAATCTATCGTTGTAAAAGTCTTGTTATCATTAACATGCTAGCTTACTTATGTAAAGCAAAACCTATTACATTAAAATGAAAGCCTTTAACTTCATTTTATTTGTAACGATATTATCAAAATTTCCATCAAAATTGTTGTTAATAATTAACTTAGTAAGATTCAGGTTATTCGTATTTTTCATTCTATGTGAAATGAAATACCAAGAATTGATCAGAGACATGTACGATTGGATGTGTTATATATTATCACAATGTTTTATACATTTGAATAACCATTTATTAAATCTGTAAATTCTATTTAGAAGATAGATTTTTGGCGACAGAGCACGTTCAAGTAATTTTGTTAATTTTACGTGTCAGGTTTGTTTTAAAGGTCACCGATATGTGTTTTACATTAAGTTTCTTGAGAATCTAATGATATCAATGAAATAAGTTTACTTCGCTGAGCCTGTCTATGAGATAAATAAAATGTGGTACAGTTGTTTAGGCAGTAGCGGATAGCTAAGGAGATCGGCGCTGCTTATGTCTTTTAATAATAATAATAAGAAAATCAAATCAGTACCTTTCAGTAGTCAAAATACTTCCCTGTTAAAACAATTTTATTTTTCAGCTATAAAATTGACTTTACATGTTGTATTCTTTGTTTATGTTCGGCATGTAATTCAGTTAGTACCGGATAGCTTTGGGGAGTATGGGATAGGTAGGTGAAGGTCAATGAGGGGACATCTCAAAACGTTCTAAATTTAGTATTTATAAAGTACATGTCACAGGAACATGTTCTGGAGTTATTGGAATGAAAAATATTACATTTGGTGGTAATCTTTCAAACTTTTCTACATGTAAACAGATATGTATTTTATGACACATAATATCATTTTACAACAATGTTTATTCAGATCAATGATTGGCATTTTCACTTGAAACAAATCACAGAGTAATCAAATAGAATCATATCACATTAGTATAATTATCAGTTCTGGACTTTTATGTCCATGACACTTCCTTCTGACATATTGGAAAGTGTGTCAGATAACATATGAACAGTGTCACAATAGGGACTACGATGGGATACCAGGCCGACCACAATTGCTATCTAAAACAACCAACAACTCAGAACAGAAAAATATATACAAATTTATTTACAGAAATGAATATTTATAAATGAAAAAAATGATTATATATGAAAAGTCACTGCGCAAACAAACACTATCAACGTATCTCAGTCTATTTCTCCCGTAAAGTTTCTGTCATGATGTTTCAATAAAGTGGTGGCGTTGTTGAACAAAATTCGTCACAATGGCGGGCGTCTTGTATAAAATCTTATCAAGCGTAACTGTACTTCCTACAGTGTTGGCACAGTTGATAGGATCCTGAACAAGGGCATGCGTCACCCTTTAGCCATGGACATACGTGTGGAGGGCCCGTGTCATCTTCGGGTGTGTCCTCAAATAAGAAGCTACAAAGTATAAAACATGGTAAGTTCCATGATAATCAAACATAAGGGTATAATAAAGTCCCTTGGAAAAGACTCGACCTTTGTCGGTTTCTAATAAAATAACGTGCTTCTTTGAATAAACAAAATGTCCACTATAGTACACCATACATTCCGTGGAACAAAAATTCAATCACATCCGCATAATACTGCGTTGCAAATATATTCAAATATACGTCACATAATAACCACCAATAAATAAACGTTATATTTACTTATAACAAAAACTGATGATAAATGAAATGAAGTAAGATGATAACGTAAATTAAATTGATTGAAACAAATCATTACGATACTGCAGCATTTTACATAAAGTTGCACAAATACGGTAGAACCATAATAAATTATTTATGAATAGATGTTATATATATATATATATATCTATAAAATATTCACGGCTCCTATACAATTACAATACAATTAAAACTTCAATTAACATACATCAATTAACATGTCTCGGTATAAATTTGCAATAGCGAAACACTAGAATAAAAAGAGCTTTTAAAATTTAATCTGCAAAAATTTAGAAAATTTAGAAAACAATAAATTACTGCCAAATAACTAAACCTGAATCAAATAAACTATAATTCTAAATAGAAAATAGTATTTTACGAAATAGCAAAAATTTATGAAACAAAATCACTAGAAAATTAAATTTACCTTGTACAAGCTGTAATTTTATGACAAATATAATTTGTCTGTCACCGTCATAGTGACCTGTATAACGTCCAGTGCATTGCAATATGTCACTTAAAATTTAGTCATTATATAGCAAACTACTGAGTACTGAGCGGGAAAACAGATCGTGCAAAACATGAAAAATCGATTTGCACGAAATAAAGCTGGGACGGCGGGAAAAATAGTTAAGTAAAATAAAGGCCCGTCCTTCAAATACAGACATAATACATATATCTGGTTCATAAAACAAAAATGTAACTTTCTTATTACTGAAAGGATTTTTGTGAAATAAACGGCAAAATGTTTAAATTGAGACATGGAAATTTATGCAAACCATAAAAATACTCTAAATAATAATTTCACCCGAAAACTCTAAATTGAACAAAAGATGATGCAATCTCACATCAATGAATATAGAGTAAAAATGAGGTTCGGCGTGAAAATATAATGCAAGATTTTACAAACGTACTTGCACTTTGTGACAACAGTTTCATCCAAATTATTAACAATATGAGTATAAACACAAGGTATAATAACGCCGCCGCCTTTTTCATTTGAAGCTGGCCAAGGTGGAAAACTTGGAACTGGTTCACCTGTTGCAGTGGCAAAGATTTTTCCACCACTGTCAATCACATTGCGAAAGCAACTTGCTAAAATCTTTGGTACATGACCAATAGGTAGTCCTGCAATATCGGACAACAGCAAGTTTCTTTGTTTATCTGTAACCAAATTGTATAAATGTTTGTCAAATGATGTTAATTCTGGCATCCACACTAGACAGGCATCTATGTCTGAAATATTTGTGTATCCCTGTCAACAATTAATCTAGTATGTGGTTCAGTGAGAGGAGGCCTTATCTTAAAAGCATGGTATCCTTTAATGACAGAATGTTCTAAAGTTATAATAGCCTGGTTACTGTCATGGATAATGGGACTTGTTGATGGCCCTAGTTCAGTTGTTGATACCTGAAAGAACAAATAAAATAAGTAAAATGCATGTAGAAAGTTCTGTAAAAATTAACTTCAATATGATATTCTAAGGTTTTTCTGTTTTGTAAGAATAATTTATCAAATATTTTAAACAGCTATAACATGAATGATTAATTTCTCATATATTTTAAACAACTATAACATGAAAGATTATCTTCTCATATATTTTAAACAACTATAACATGAAAGATTAGTTTCTCATATATTTTAAACAGCTATAATTTTCATTTTTATTAATATTAGTTATTTCTTATATATGTATCAATAAGAATATATAACATTTTAAATAATGTACATACTTTCTGAAATTTACATAAAGGATATAAATTTAAGCACTCATACAAAGCTATCCCTGGTTTGTCACCTTAAGAATTTCTATATAGTATAAAACTACTGCTTAAAGCTTTAATATAAACATACACTCATGACAATAGTATGGTTCTTCCTGTTCTTCTGGTACCGTGATTGAGCTACAGTCAGAATGAACCCATGATTTGCACTTATCACACTCTACCCACAGCCGTCCCTGACCTAGTGATTCCTCATCATTCCAATATACTTTACAAATCATACATTGTGCACTCTCTTCATCAGTATAGTCATTTCTCACAGTCTTCTTTTTCATTTTAGTCTGTCTAGCAGATTTCTTTTTTCCTTTGCTAAAAACATCAGCACTTGTCTTGGCCTTTTTTTCATCCAACTTGCGCTGCTTTTCTTTATCTTGGATATACTTTCGTTTAGCTTTTTTCTCTCTTTCACTGAACTTTTTTATTTGACTAAGTTCTCTCAGTGACATTTTTCTCATTGACTCTGGTGATGTTAGGTTGTCAGGTAATGTATCTGTCTGTGATTATCTCTTTACTTTTGTTGTTTCATCTACGGGATACACCAAAGATTCACAGAGTGCTGTGGAAATTGAGGCTTGCTTAGAATTGCTGCTGTCACATGACCCAGTGGCTGCTAACCCATGTTCTGAAGCTGCTTCAGCCAATAGTTCTAGTGATGAAACATTATCATTTCTGTCGCTTATAGACATCAAAACAAGGTGAATTACCTTCTATATCATAACCATCCTCAAAAAGTTTGATGTACTTCTGTTTAACAGGAGTTGTGAGTGCACTGTCAAGAGCCTTGAGTGCTAAAACTGCACCATTGTCCTGAGAAGAACGTTAACTAGGATTGGGACAATCGTTTGCCATATTTTCTTCAGGTTCTGGTTGTGAACTACTGTAAGTTATTCCAGGTTTCAACATCTCCTTTGTTATCACTGTTCCATCTACTGGATAGATCCCTGAAGCTTTGAAAGCATTTATTACTGTTAAAGGTTTATAGAATAATAGAAAAGCATCTTTAAGTTTCGCTGCAAAGTTTTCTTTACCTATCAGATTTCCTGGATTTGCACGGTAATGCTGCCGTACCACTTGATGCCATCTCTGCTTGAAAGGTCCAAACACACCCTTATCAAGAGGCTGCATCAGATGAGTAGCATTTGGTACTAATCTATAAAGCTCTATTCCATTACCTTTAGCATATTCAAACACTGACATGCTGATATGGCTACTTACACTATCTACAAGTAGTATCACTGGTCTTTCCTTGACAGCATGGTTGTTAAAATGTTCAAGAAAATGTTTAAAAATTGGTGCATCCATCCAACCTTTCTTAGTGTAGGCTATTTCACTGCCTTCTACTGACGCTGTTAGTGGATTATAACCCCTGGGTTTTGGCTCGGGATATATCAGAAAAGGTGGAAGCATAACTCCATCATCTGCTGCGCAATACATCACTCTAAAGCGCTGTTTACTTCGACCAGACACATAGGGAATTTGAGAAGTTATACTGCTCTGCAGCTTTTTATAAAGATACCTTTTCCGTTTCAATTGTGAGTAATGCCCTTCGTGCCCTGAAGGTTTTTCAAGTGAAAAGTATTTCTTCTTTATACCTCTGGCTCTTTTGACACATCGACTTTCAGTTGATATTATCTTCTTACGGGGTTTACCCATTATTGGATTTCTAAAATGAAATAAAAAAAAAAATAATAATTTATGTTATAAAACTATTGGTAGTATAATCATAGCTTTTTTAAAAATAATTTACTATAGTTATGGACCAACTATTACATGTAGCACTTTTGTCATAAGTTGTTGACCAGCTATTTATTTATTTATTTATTTACTTGTAATAACTTTATTTATTTAAAAATATTTTATTTATTTATTTATTCATTTACTTGTAAATAATTTATTTTATAATTTATTTTTAATATCACATTAAAAAAGGAATGATAACTACAATCATGGAGCTAAATATATAGTTAAAAGAAGAGTTAATAATGATGGGATCTTTAAAGTATCAATATTACTGAGTTACAATTATAAAAAGATATCATATATAATATCATAACATTAAAACTGGGATATTCTCATCAAAATGTACTTTTAATCCACTTATGACAGCGATTTGACAGATAAAGTAAATTTTGAGACCACCCCCAAAATTCGCATGTAAAATCTGTTACTGACAGAAACGCTTGCTTTTCATTTTCAAAAATATTTAGTGGCAGTACGTGTTATATCTGCAAATGCTTTTCAAAAATTGTAAACAAATGATTTTGACACCAAATCATGTCAGTATGTCATTACTTTACCTGCTGTTGATCAATAGTTTTCTGTTTTTTTTTTTTTTGGAAGCGCTTAAAAACAGCGTGACGGTGACAACTTCCGGTTACCTCGTTCTGATTTGTGTAAGAAAAAATCGCTGTGCAATTTGAAATAAATAAAACGAAATTAACGATGGGTGGGGAATATATCACTCTTTTTGATGTTATGATTGTTTTCTTTTGAAAAATGCATTTCTGGTAGAAAGGAGCAATGTTGCTGCCATGCTATCCGCTATACCCTAAAATTCGCTACTGCCTAAACAACTGTAGCTTTCTCGTACTCTCTAGCGTCGGCTTCCGCATTAGAAAAAAAATCCAACACAACGTACATGTTTAAATTAGTACATAGAATGCCAAATATGTAACGCGTTGTTATGTACAAGGCTAAGATAATGAAATGTAATTATCATGTAGATGGCGGCTGAATAAAAAGACGAATAAAATAATCTGCAAATTTCAAAGACAACTGATTTATTATTTTAAAGTAATAAAATGGCTTCGGCGATGAAATACTTTCCTACAACACTCTCCTTACTTGCCTCGCTCATCAAGTGCGAATATTTTGATTATCATATAAAGATTAAAGAAATAATAACAGTAAGACTGTTTGTCTGTGGATTGATTATTTAATTATATATAGCAAATGCTATGACTGATCAATAAAGGAAATTACCGGTATAAAGTTTCTATGTATAACGGGTGAAAAATGACACTAGCTGGATTTAAAAATAGAATTCTGATCATATTAAGTGTTCCCCTGTTGAAATAAAGCAGACGCTTGTAAATTTGCAAAATGATACTTTAACTCTGTGACTATGTTAAAAGGGAATTGATGCATAATTGAAGATATGTCATACCATAAATAATTATATCGATAGTATTGAGTAACATACATGAAAACCTACCACGAAAGAATAATATATGGATGTTGTTGACAAGTGTGAGATACATAATATGATATTTACATACCTACTTATAGCAGATAGTAATTTGTTCTAGAATTTCAACATATAATAAATCCATAATAAACCACTTATAACTCTATCAATCTTATTTTTCAAGAAATGATTTGTCTGAGCTGCGTTCTGGGAAAGGTGCATTGCCTTGTTGGTTTCTGTTCTTATTCTTTATAATAATCAGTATGTTAAAATCATACATTTATTAGTTTTCATCGATACTTGAAATGCATGTACCTATTGAAAATATGTCCAATTGTAGCCCAATCCATTTAAATGTACTAATTAACTTAAGATAGTAAAAACATACAGGCACACAATAGTTCCCCGAAATAAATTTTGTCAGGCCAGTTTTGAAAAATGTATTTGATGAATATGAAATATCATAATAAGCAATAATCAATCCTGTGCCAACATATGTTTTTCATGTATGAGCATGTGTTGTTAGATTGCAAGTCAAAAAGATGAGGTTAAACCGATCTGGTTATATCAAATATATTGTTTATAATGACCTCTTACCCGATGTAATGCCTTGCGGTTGCGACAACGTTGACCGATAAAAAAAGTTTGCATCTGTCGTGGGACTTTGTAAAGGACTGATATTGTACATTTAAATGTCTTTTATTCCGGTGTGACTAAGCCTTAAATCTACTTCACTCAGATGATTCAATGTAATATACCATGAATATTGACACCGCAGTCAAAAGGAATGATAAACTAAATAAATACAAGATATGGATATTTTTTATGTATTTATTTATTTATTTTTATCTTTTTTTTTCTTTTGGAAATTCAAAATTATCTTTTATTATACATTTAAGCTACATATGCTGTTATATTCATGAAAGTTTTTGTTTAATGCACAAAATATATTGTTTGTCACGAGGTGTACATAACTCATTATAACATTTTGCATGGTATAGATGTTTTGCACAATTCGTTGTACTAGGACGTTAAGCATCTCCAAAGCCTTTAAAGTAAACCTCTTTTCCGGTGCTAAATCATCGAATGGAGCTGGAGCTGTTAAGACTAGTAATTAAGGTGATTGAATTGCTGAAGAGATGTGCAAGATGAAGAATTCTCAACTGCAATGGCAGATATTTTTTACGTAAAAATTTGACATGGAGTAACAAATTATAATATATCTGTTATTCTTAAATCTTTACCGTTGTTTTGTTTTTTATCGCGAAATTTATATCATAATCATAATATATCGGTTTTGTGTATTACCATGGAAAATAAATATATCTGTCATATATCCCATAATTCAAACGTGCCAGTAAACATGTGACTTATATTTCATAAGTAATAAGCCAGAGCGACAAAGAAAATATGATCAATACAGTCTATTTGCAAATGACACTTTTCATTACATGTGTGCTGTTTTTATTTTTGATGACGTTATGGAACTTTTTTGTATGAATTATTTTACTTTGTTGAACCACACTTAATTGGTTAGCATATGGGAACAATACCACCGATATAAAAGTGTATCTCTGAAATTGTTTTGGCATATGACATCATCAGGGGATTACTTTTCAATCAGATCTCCTCGTTCTAATTACAGTTTTAATAAGATATTTCTTTGAGAGTGGTATAATAAGGAGAAATAAATGCATCCCATTTACACTATTGAAAACCATTGATACTCTAATACGAAATATGTATTTACACTCTATGCAGCACCGTTTTCCAAAAGTCATAGGTCGTATGCAATATGAAAATCTGTGTTCGCTCCAAGTAATAACATGAAGTCATAATAAATTGTGGTGTTCTATCAAGAATTCTCAAAATCAAGAGATGAAAGTTTGAGCTTAGCCCATAATTTAAGTCAATATATGCGAAGTGTAGGTTGAAAGAGGTAATGAAATGTCCAGAATTTATTTAGAGCATGCATTGAGGGATTTAATATAACATGCTTTAGCCGTGTTGCGCATTTCACAGGACTTTTCCAGAATCTTATCAAATTCAAATCGAAACGATGACAATATGATGATTTAAAATCCTCTTGCGATTTCCTGATATTTTAAAATGAATAAAGCTATAAATTTGTTGCAAATAATTTTCAAATTCATTGTTATAGCCAATACCTCCAAAATACATTTTTTATATACATGTATTCCTTCAACTTAAATGAAATACGAATACACCACATTATTGCTAAACGTTTTTATAAGTACATGTATATGTTATGTATTCATGTGTGTTAAACAACTAATGGATTCGTGTTCGAGAATTGATCATTTAAACATGGAGTGGCAAAAATTTAACGTTAAAATATTTGTTTAGATATAGCTTCATACCCTTTAAAAAATAGGTCAGTCAAATCACGAAAAATACGAGGAATTGAAGTGTAGTGGCAAAAAGCTCATTTTACGAGTGTTTCAACCAGTGAATTAAACCTTCTTAGGTAGATTTCTATCATCTGAATAGAAATCAAATGAAAATGAGGACAAAAGTGTTTTTAATTAACACCATGATGTAAACTTCTGGCTTGATGTATTGATATCTCTATCTATTCTGAACAATCACGATCAAAATTACACATTTCTTTTTTAAAGTAGATGCTGCTTCATTTAGTATAGCTTGCAAAATTATCATGTTCAGAAGTGTTTGACTCAGTTTCTGCTAAAACTTTGATGGAAATAAATTGTATTCTTAGATTTAATTAACGCATTTCATAAACTTTTAGTCGGGATTTTCCAATATTCCTACTTGAATAATGTTGAATCACCATTAGGATATGTTGCCTGCTTTTTAACTATGTATTTTGACGTTTAATCTGTTACCGTCCATGGACAGGCTCATTCAACCGAGCCTGAATTTTCAATTTTGTCGTTTTGGGCTTTCTTTAGGGATTATTATTTTTTCTATTTTTTACTTACTTTAGGCCTAATGATTATTGTGATTGGCGAGGTAGGACCAGTAATGTGTCAATGTGCCGTTAAACCCCAACAAACAAACAAAAAAGAATAAGAAAGCACACAAATAAACAAGAATGATCACCATCATAAGCCAATTGTAGGTCAAAGACCAGTATCAAGCTTATACTTCAGAGGAAAAAGCTTGTTCGCTGAAACGTTTTACATGCATTTTAATTCAACTTGACACAAATGTGTAAACAGGACAATTCATGTTTGAAATTATAAAACTGTGCAATTTGAACTGATTTCAGGGGTCGAGTTAATACATTCTCTTATCATTATAGCAACAGTTGATAAATATCCTTTCTAAATAATGTAACATATGTTAAATATCACATTCAAAAATTGAAGATATCATGTTTCCGTCTATAATGTACGAACATAAATAGAATCTGATACTTTTAATGGCATTTACTTTTCGTCCGGAGAATGCTTCAAAAGTACTCAACCTTTTGAAATTATTATTTTGATAGGAAGATGAATTCATTCCTTTTCCATTATAGATTCTATATATATTATCATTTGTAACAACATCAAAAGGATACATTGAGAAGAAATACATTTATGCTTTACAAAAGCAAACTTGTATTGCAGAAAATTACGCAGTGATATTAGATTTAATCAAAACTAAACACAACAAAAGACAATTAAGTGTCACATCTCCGTTAACTTCACATTTTCATGTTATATAATCACGATATGGTTAAGTATTATAAGCATTAAACATATAATACAAATTGCATAATTCCAATTTATTTTGTTTTATTATGTTTAATGACGTTCTTATAAAGATGCAGTGCTTCAACTTGTTTTACATGCAAGATATTCATTATTTTTGTCGATAAAACAATACCATTTATACATGCATACATTTAGTAAATATTATTTCCTCAGCAATTATTTCGAAAACATCACATAAATGTAATTCCTATACAATTATAGCTTAATATGAGATCACTAATTACATTATAAAATATTATATTCAAAGAACATTTCTGGGCCATGTACAGTTGTTTTGATGATATGATACATTAGTATTTTCCGCGAACATTATTAATTGTAAGAGACATTTATTTACAGACCTGTTTGCTTGTGATAATACTCAAGCAAACGTCATTTTTATGCTACATTGATAGGTTTGAAAAGCTATATTTTATGTCGGAATAAATCATTGTGATTTTGTTACTGTAAATTTGTTCACGTTTTAAAATTTCATTGTTTGGTTGGTTTTACCGGGCACATACACAGAATAGTTCATATGGTACGGAATTGGACAAATGATTTTGGCTAACATCTAATGTTACAAATTTCAAAGCAACACCAGGGGTCAAAACCACCTCACCTTCTGGAGCTATGAGACATTGACATCAGTTATTCAAACTCATTTAGTCGGCTTTAACGATCACGCATAATTACATCTAAAATCACCATTTATCAAAAGAGTCACTAATCAGAACGTTAAGATCAACTACACCAATAATTTGCTTCTGGAAATAATATCAGAATTATAAATGATATAAAGTTTCATTTGTCCACTCTGGTCGACATATGCATCTCTTTTTCTTTGATTGATTTTCTTATACAAAGTAATATTCTAGAGACATGTAACTGAATTCGTTATTCTGTTTCGTTGAACATCCATAGAGTAAGTAAGTGTATTGTTTATTATTGGCAGACCGTAATTGTTCATTAATGTGACATGATCGGATCAAATCACATTTGAAATACACTTGTCACGCGTCATGTCTGAAGTTCAATAATCTAAGTTGAACTGTCATTGTCTTTTAGAATCCAATTTAAGATACTTTCTTCTCTGTAGATAATTTTAATGTCAGTTGATCAGTCTTCAAAGTGCTTATATTATTACAACATTTTTATTGAACGCTTAAGCTCTCTTGTGTTTTGATGGCATTATATTGTATGAACGACAATGCAACTGGTAAACAAGTGTTATTTAAGCATCATTAAAACATTGTATCTTAATAAATTTGCACGGCATGAAGACAAATCATTATAAGTGTTTGCTACAGAACGAAATGTACTATTTTGACAAATAACTAGTCAGCAGGATACGATTTGAAGAGCTCAATATGAAAAATGAAAGAACATAATATCAGTTATTGCAGAGAAAGTTATGATTATTATATACATCTGTTATAAAACAGTAGACATATCTTAAGATATGTTGGACAATCTGTAGAAATAAAAGACATGCTAAATACAATACAACTTTACACAACTATTGCGTTCCATAAAATAATTTGATGAACTCTTTTTCTTGTATTTAAATGTTCCTCGTAATCCACAGATTAGGCACATCAAATAATAATATAGTAATAAAATAAGTATTTTATGTAAGTAGCAAATCTTAAAGAATAGAAAAATAAAACTTACGTCGAAAAACAAAATCAAAACAAAATAAAAACAACAGCAACGAATCAAACAAAAAGAAGGAAAAACACACAGAAAACAGATTCATTTATTCATTATTTTACATATATCTTTTCTAAGGACAAGGCACAACAATTATTGATAGAGCAAGGTTACTTTATAAGCAAACCGCGTAGCTATCTAACATTTCCATGTTGCTTTACACCATCATTTAATTATAACATCAGTAATCTATCGATCCATTAAGTCAATAATCAGCCAATTTATTAGGTCACTGATCTATTGAACCTGATTTCAATCTATTTCTTTTCGTAAGTCTTTAATTAATTGTTCTGTTACTTAATGATATATCTATTCTTTGCATCCTTAATTTAAAAGTTCTTACTTTATCTTTACCCACACCTGTTTGTCCCTGTTGAATGCTGTGTAGTTTTGAAAATACCTAGTAAGCTTCGTTTAACCGTATCTTTATGTTACCTCATTACTGAGTGAACATAATATTTTTTCTTATTATAAAGCTTACTAAAAATATCCTTATAATATATACAAAATTTGATTATAATTCTATCGAAAGTAATGAAATGAGATTTTGATAAACAATAATCAATAAAATATGACATTAACACATTTAACATCAAACTAACTCGTATTTTTGCCATATCATATCCCTAAACAAAATCAATTACAAATAGATTATATGTTGTCATGTTATTGACTTTCCACAATTCGTATTTCATGCAATGTATAGATGCATATGCGGCGAATGTCCACAGGCTGACTATTGAATGAAGTAGATATATTATATTTTGGCCATCACAGGCCATTTTTTATTATTTCTGTTGCATGTCAACCTGTAACCTGCCATTTCCATTAGTATGCACGTTCATTGAATTAACATTTGACCTGTTGAATTAATGTAATAGTGGGGTTGCTCTATTTAAGTTTTAAAGGATTTTTTCTCAAAAAAAGTTTAAAAAAAAATAGTAAATATACTACAATCAGACAACGATTGTGATTGGTACAGTGTACTGTTAAAAATTAAAACGATTATTTTGTTGTGGATGCATTCGTCTTCAAAAGTTCTGTTTTACATCTAATTGTAACATCGGCAATTAGAAGCATGTATCGGATTTAAATCGGATTTGTTTTAATATGATTATACATGATCATTACAGTATGTAGTCTTATATTCAGCTGTATTTTGCAGAGATTATTTAAAACAAAGAACATGTTGATTAGATCCATATCCCAGTTGTAATTACCTTTTATAAAAACACCCGAAATGTGTTTATCAAACTTAATTAATCCACAAATTCAAATACAATCTGTGTAGAGCTTAATGTTCTCAAAATGTGTGTTCCAAATGAAATGAGAAAATGAATCCAATTAGTTGAAAGATATTTTAAACAAATAAGTTCAAAACGAAAATGACATTTCAAAGAAAGGAATCAGGATCACTTCACAATCTAACTCTACGCTTTAATGCCATAAAATGCTGAATGGACGGAAATGAATGATGGTTCAGGTTATTAAAGATTTAGTCGAAAAATAGTGTTTTTATATCAGAACTATCGACACCCCTATCCGTCGATATTGATGTAAACAGATAATGAAAGGAATGGTGAATTCAAGCTATAGTTCTTCTTTTTAGTGGTTGTATCATAGTTCTAAAACGTGGTTTTATGGAATATCGAACGGTTTATTAATGTTTAAAGTTATTATACACGTATTTCCCTAACTAAGTGGAAAATTTCTAATAATAATAATCTCATTTTGCTGCAAGTCATAACTCGAGTTTTTTTTTACTTTACTTGAATCCATAGTGTTTTTGAAAAACTTATACCAATCTTTACAAATAATCATTTGTTAATAAACAAACCTATCTTTCTTTTTTTCAAAACTTTTTTGTAATCTTTGATTTGTCTCAAACGAAGCAATTTTCGTGTCTCAATTTATTAAAAAGCAGTATCATTTTACCTTGTTATTTGTTCGTGCTAATAGTCTCTAAACTCATGAGATACCTGACATATTGAGCATTTTATAATAAAAGTATATTCAGGAACCATTCTTCTTTATTTTTATATCTTATATCTGTAGAAACAATCTACTATTGTCTTCTATTGATCGATATTTTCCAAGCATACTAACATTACCTTTTCATAAGGTTATTTCTTTTATATTATACCTCAAATTATACATACAAATGAACATGAAAACCACAGTCAAAAGGAAATGATTTTTATTACGAAATACGTCATTATCTTTTCTGCTACTTATGCAGGTAATGAATTGGTGTAAGAAATGTTGTTTTTTTAATCCCATGCAAAGAGAGATTTTCCTTAACTTTCTGCTCTGAATTGAATATGAGTTGTGTACAATTAGATAACAATTAGCATGTACGTGCCTTGTATTGAAGTCATACTAAGACAACTGATCTTGTCTATGTCTTGAAAACCTGTAGTTTGGGATTACACAACCTAGTCAAAATTATAAGTTAAGAATCATTTGAGCCACGTCACGACAAAACCAACATAATGGGTTTGCAACCAGCATGGATCCAGACCAGCCAGCGCATCCGCGCAGTCTGATCAGAATCCATGCTGTTCGCTATCAGTTTCTCTACTTGTTTTAGGGTTTGTAAGCGAACAGCATGGATCCTGTTAGGACTGCGCGGATGCGCAGGCTGGTCTGGATCCATGCTGGTCGCAAACCCATTATGTTTGTTTTTGTCGCGACGCGGCTCATATGGTGTGTTTATAATTGTAGCGGTGGCTGTTGGTCAAGGGGTCACAAAATTGTTGAGAATGAAAGATGGCCGAGTAATTAAAAGATTTGCAGTGTCTTTTTCACTGATATGAACATTTCTGCTATAGTTATTAGCCAAGATACGCAAATAAAAAGTATGTTTGTTTTTCTAAAATAAAATAGAAATGTACTTAAGTTATATTTAAATGTAAATTTTGAGCAAAAGTCAATATTCTATCGAGTTCAAACTGTTATAGCTAAACTTCTGTCGTATAGAAGTTTAGCTATGTTTTAAAACTTATTCACATATGTCACGCTAAATGAAATTTGAACAAAAATACAAAAAAGGATAAAGTACTAAAATTAAATTTCTAAACCATTACACAAAATAATTTAATAAATGTGTTAAACATTCTAAAGAAAAATACAGGCAATAAAAGGCTGATTCCTACAGGAACATATTATGAACTATTATCTTTAAAACAACACAACTCCAGCAGTTAATATTAAACAATGAAATGTAATTTCAAGAAAACTGTAAGTACGGTTAAATGTGAACATCCACTGACATTTTGACAAAATGTATTTTTCTTTACCTATTCTGCTGCGTTGACGAAAAGGCGGACACTACATGTCAGCACATGAACATGTTAAAGCGATATTTTGATTTCAGATGTTGAAATATAAGTTCCACGCTAGATTCTTCTTATTGTCTAGCGGCATGATACTCATAACTCACAATCTTCAAATCAATTCAACTTACTGTTTAAAATTGTCAAATCTGTTTCAAAGTGTTTCAAGGTAAAATGACTTGACTTTTCAAATGTTTGAAAATGTAAATTTGTCGTCCATTGTTGTTTAAAGGTAAATTAACTTGACATTTGTATTAACAAATTAAAGTTCTTGATCCGTAGGGTAATTATTTCCCAAAGGCCTTTTTGAACACCTACACGTTTGCATCACACATCATATACAAATGAACTATTGCAATATAAATCGCAATTCCATTATATCGCAATATACACCTGACTGGTCTAAAAATAGAAACGAAAGCTTAATTTCGGTTAACCTTCGCTAACAGGTATATTAGTAAATGGTGAATACAGTTTCCGTTGTGTTGTTTTCATTTTGATGACGTTAATATGTTTAAGAATAATTACAACAACCTTGGTGAAACACACCTTATTCGGTTCGGCATGGATAACCATACCACTGCTATAAAAGTTAATGTTTGAAATTGTTTTGGTATATGACGTCGTTCGGGAAATACGTGACTACAATATATTCTTGTGTTATTGGCACTTTTCAATAGAGATTTCTTTACTAGTCACAATAACAGTCTAAGATTATGAACAAACAAGAGTGTTGAAATGTTTAAAAATCAATACGAATATATTTTACGATCTTCTATTTTTATCTTTGTTTGCTGAAGTATTTGTGTTTCCTTTTAGTTAATCTATTACCATCAAATGTAAAAAGAACTTGATTTAACGGTTTAGAGAACTGTAATGAAAGCTTTTCCATGTTTGTAGTAATAATTGTTAATGGATTTCATCATCTTTTTTAAATTTTTATCTTACCAGCAAAACTACATTTTCATATTCTAAAACATGTTCAAAAACACAATCAAAATGTGCAGATATATTGTTTCCGTCCATTATGTGCAAACGTTCATAGAATTTGGAACTTTTATATCTAATTACTTTTTGCTAAGGCGAGCGTCAGATTACTTTGTCTTTGATGCTGATATTAATTATTACTCTAATGAACATCTCTAACATGCGTTTTCATTATAATAGCATGTTAGAATGATTTCATTGATACGATACATAATCAGTTATGAGAACATCAAAAAGATAACTTGAGCACAAGTCTTCCATACAAAAGTACACTTGGATGACAAACAATTCTACCGTGATGTTTGTGAAAGATAACAAACAAATGGAAGCGAATTAAAAATATTTTAATTTTGAAACATTTTTTTTTTAGTATTTTAACACCGTGTGATGGTACAAGCGAATTGAAACGCTATATTTGATTTTTGCTCTTTTTTGTTCCCTTTATATTGTAGATGATATAAAGTTCTAGTGGAGATTTAGTGCTGCATTTTTATGATCATGCAATAAATTATTGTCATGATACGAGTAATATATTTGATATAATATCAAAGTTTATTAAAAGTAACCAATAACCTTCCCGCGTTTGCACCTTGTGATGCTCTTTTATGAATTTTAATATTCGTTTTCGTTTTTGGAAAAGAGAAAATCTATATCGTGTCCATATTCAGAGAAGAGAATGTGTATCAGATTTATATCGTACTCAGTATAGCTTTTTTTCATTTTCTGAGTTCAAAAATGCACATCATATCAAATATGTATTGAATATCATTTTCGGAATCCTGATATTTCATATATTGTTCTCGAAATAACAAATATTATTCAAAATATAAAAAAGTTTTCAAATATTAATGCATTTAGAACGTTATATTATTCCATATAATTGCAAAAGACACGAGAAAATCAAGATAATCGGGTAGATATACATGTTAGCTTAAGATTGACACCACATTCATTAAAATCTGTTCACTTTAACTGAGTTTATAGCTCGCTGGTATACTCAAAAACAAAAATGGTTGAAATACGGTCTGATATTAGGAATCGTTGTATGCTTGCATTGGCATTGGGTGCAATATTCTCTGTGTATGGATAAAACGATTCTACATGTATATACATTTTGTAGATAATACTTCTCAATTAAACGATTACATTTTTTCACTTTACCGTGTATGAAATCATATTAAAAGCTAAGCATAATGTTCAATTGAATTCTTAGCTTACTAACGGTATTGTTGAATTGTACGCACTGTATAAATATTACAGATACATAAAGATATATATATATATTCCATAAAAAGGATACATCAATCAAATTTAACAGACTTACTTACACACTTATATATGAAAGTGACCATTTATCTTAGGCAAAGGCATAACATCTAGAAATTTTCAGATTAACTGTGCCAATTATTTGCTTCTTAAAATAATGATATAATTACCAATGGTTTCATGTTTCATTTGCTTGCTTTCGCCCACAGCTCTTACTCTCTGAACGAAAAGTTTCTGCTGTTTTCTTATACAAATTAACCTTTGTGAAAGAAGAACCACGGTTCTAAGTCATCAATAGCAAAAGTAGGCAGTTGTTTGTAGTGATACATTAGTGTAACATACATTAGTGTAATATGATACTTTATAAATAGGATAACGTCACAAACATACTTGTCATGCGTCATGATCGAAGTAGAACTTCACTATTTTCAGAATCCAGTTAAACATAATTTTTACTCTGAAGATAATCAAAATCATTTGCACTGGCTAGAGTTCAATATGAAAACTGAACTATGCTTCAATGGGGAAATTGAGAGGGACGCCGGAAGTTGTAAGCCTACATATAAATCTCACCGTCTCTTTGTACTTTAAACACTGGCACATTTTCAGTTCTTCAAATATAAATAAAAAACAATAAACATGTATCATTTTGATAGTCATATAAAATTCCCCATGAAATATTATAATCTTGACTGTAACATTTATACTTGAGCCGTGTCACGACAAAACCAACATAATGGGTTTGCGACCAGCATGGATCCAGACCAGCCTGCGCATCCGCGCAGTCTGATCAGGACCCATGCTGTTCGCTTACAAACCCTATAACAAGTAGAGAAACTGATAGCGAACAGCATGGAACCTGATCAGACTGCGCGGATGCGCAGGCTGGTCTGGATCCATGCTGGTCGCAAACCCATTATGTTGGTTTTGTCATGACGCGGCTCACTTTCTTAATACGGAATCGGTTGTGTTTCATATCTTCATACTTCAATAATGCACATGCATGGATATTAAGTAAATTATTAAAAATGAAGCAAGGTAAAAAACAAGATTTTAAAAGTCGGTTGTGTTACCTTTTTAGATATAATATGTATGTAAGGCAGACCTGTGACAAAAGAAAGGAAAAGGAAAAAGCTGGTTGAGAAATAATAATACCATGTTTTCGAAGTTTGTAAAAATAAATGATGTCGTGTACTATAAAGGCTTATAATTATATGTTTAAGATGTTTTTATGTAACTATTGACAACATGTAGATAAAAACGTGACAAGACATTTAACATATTGCGCGGTGGTTAACGGAGTACATTATTGGTAGACTGGGGTTGCGTGCATTGAGAATTGCATAAAAGTTTGAAGAATTAATTTCACTAACAACGTCCTTTGTAAACCCATTTGCAATGATATTTTGAATTTCAGAAACTGTTGTCCAGCGTAATTTCTGATACTCTAGGTCAACATCATTAAGTAACTGTAACTTAAGTATAGTACCTAATCTATTTTGAGGGGTTTCACTTTTCATAAGACAATATATTGTGCGGAAAAGAAATAAATCTTGTTTTGACAAATCACCAACATTATTCACTCTCTGACTCGGAAATAATACCAGATGAATTTTTTATTTCCACCCTTTCAGCATCAAGATGTTCTCTGCTGGTACAGTGCCTGTCAAAAATAAAATAAAAGATTGATTTAGGATTTAGGCAAAGGTGTAACCTATGTTTGGTGAAAGCTATAAAAAATATTATGATACATTATATTTATACATTACAGCCTGAAAAAAAAAATCAGAAACTGCTCTCAGTTTTATAATTTATCAGAAATATTGCAGCATGGCAAGGTATTATTTATATTTAGGTTTAAGGCATATTATAAGAACTTGAACCATTTTTATGTGAAATGAAGTAAATGTATACATGCAAACAGCTGTGACCTACACTGAATTCCTTTTGCTTGTGGGCTAATAATCAACAATTTATTTACCAAATTATATGTTGAGATTACTGTTTTACTTTAAATTTAAAGGACTGTAAATTATCTAACATATAAATGAAATAAAATAAGGTGTGAGGTATAACTTAGTTTCATTGTATTTTTTTCTTTAAAAAGAAGAGCTAGGTACAAAAAAAGGTTGCAATTAATTGATTTTTTTCCGTTCAATGTTTTGAATGTTGAAAACCCCTTCTGTGGCCCATTTTTCACCTATTTTGTGCTTACAACACGAAGCACATTTCAAACGCACTACATCTGTCGTATCTGACGTTACAGACAGCCACGGGAAACATTTACACCATGATTTGATCGTAGCATCTAATACTGTCGTATGAGTGTTTTTGCTCTTGCAAACAATTGTCAAAATTTCTTCAATCATTGGCTGAATTACACACTGAGAAGACACTGGGCTTGTTACACGATAGAATGTGTCGACTTTTCGTTGTTTGGGTTTCGAACAAGTCATTGTCAATGTGTACAATTTGATAGTTTGATAAATTTGATAATATTTTTTGTCTACTTCAATAACGTGACAGACGCTTGATTTATCTTATAGACATCTATTACCAAGCGTCTCAGTGATACAATGTAATACAATGTCGACTGGTTTGCAATTATAAACCAGGCTGAGAAAATAACACACCTTTAAAGACCAGTACGCTAACCAGTCAGTCATTTTTATCGGTGTCAATGTAAACATTGCATACGCCAAATTTGTTTCACTAAATGCGTATGCGTAAAGGGGGCAATACACAGTTTTCAAGGCTTCTCGGCAAACAACTGACTGCGCCACAATCAAAACCTCACACACAAGTCTGTAATCACACACCTGAAATAAATGCATTTCATATTTAACATATACATATGTATCTCACAGCAAACAATTAAAAATACATGTCCACCTTCTAGTTTTCTGGCACATAGCCCTGTGTTTTTCATTGTTTTGGTCGCGAAAATCAACGACAAAAATAGCGGATTACCCCTATTCGCAAAATACAACAACATATTAACGTCAAAAGATTAAATCACAAGCTATAGTGATTCTTCCTTCTTAAACAATGCACAATCTGAAAATAACATCCAAACGGGGAGTCATGCACCTACTTTTTTCACTATTTTAAGTCTTCTGCATACCCTTTAAATTGAAGAGCTGATTCACCGCCTAGCTCCAAAACCACATGTTCGCATCCGACAGGTGCTCTCTCAAAAAAGCAAGGGTTAACGCCACTAAATTCAGTTTTACTAAATAACTGAAACATAATATTAGTCATTGAAACTTGAAATATAGTAACTATAAACATTTAGAACCTCAAATATCCACTTCAATTTCAAAACTGTCTCTTATTTGTAAATTCCACCCTGGCCAATTCGAAACTAAACGGCCGAAACTGTGTACTGCCTCCAAATATACGCCAGAATGATGACGAAGCTGGCGTATCCTGAGTATTTGCTTGCGTAAATGACGCCGATACGCACGCTATCTCTAATGCTGCCGGGGCCGGAACCAAATATTAATTGATTACAAAAAAGCGCATACATGTGAAAGTTTCTAATTTGTTCTGTTACCAAAATAACTTAATGCTTCAAAACATTTTATTTATATTTTCCTGACTTAAAACTTTCAGAATATTGAAATAAAAGTAAAAAAAATAATATCCGGTATGAAAACAAAGTTCAGATGTAATGCTCACTCCCCACTGACAATATCTGATGAATTAAATACTGATTTTGAATGATAAAACAGACAATAAACTTGAAATATTATACTAGTCTTACAATGAAGACAAATGTCCGTTAACGTTTCTGAAAAGACACTTGTAATCCCTTATTACAGAATATAAATACTTAAGAAACAAAACCTATTTATTATAAAAACTTAACCTTTTCTGCGAGAAAGAAAACAAGAATAATTTTGATAAATTTTATAGTTTTGATATAATATCACAATAGCAAGAGGCTTTATTATCTCATGTATATAATACAAACTAATTGGTATTTGTACGATTTCATATCATTTCCAGACATTATTCCTGGTGTCAGAAGAGTGAAATATGTCAACGTCAGGTAAAGAATAGAAAAAATAAGAACCCCTAAAGAATGTTCAAAACGTCAAAATTGTAAAATGTTGCAGGCTCGGCTTGCTTGAACCTGTTCATGGACGATACTGTAAAGTGCAAACCACCCCGGCTTAAGCACCGGTTTAAGCAGAATTCAACATTTAATCATGGTGATTGTGAAATTTGAATGTAGAAACATACGCAGATATGTTCATACGGCGGTTATCATGGAACCTTCAATGTGACAATTCCGTGCCATTCCATGAAAAGTGGCGTATGGTCCCCTAAATAAAAGGATGCGTGTGCCCTACACGAGAACTAAATTAAATGGAATTTTGAAAGGGGATCAGAGGTAATGAAGCCTGCATATCACAGATTAGAAGGGAACATATCCTAAGGGTAGGAAAAATGGAACCACATTACTAGTAAAATGCGAAAAGTGAAAACCAAAAGTACCACAAACAAAACAATAATGTCGTGTTGGACGATCTATAAGGATCAGATATATAACATCTCTGATTGAAGGTACGGACGACTTTTTACAGTCTCCACACGGCACAAAAAAGCTTAGACTTTTACACTCACATGACATGTATCAATAGATATAGAAAAATACGCATTGTACATCTACACCCATCAAAGTATATTTATTTTAACTGAATGTGCACAAACCGTTTTATCACCGCAATGAAATTTGTGAATAATTATAAGTTGTGATTGATGTCTTTTCTGCGAATTGGATTTTCATCCAAATATTTATTGATCAATCTTTCAAAAACATCTTTCCTCATTCATTTTAGAATTTGCTTCGAAACACAAGCAAGGAATTTCGTTAGATACACAGTTTAATCACCAAACAGTGCATATACCAAAAAATAAAAACAAAACCAAAAAACATATTCCTACTGAAAAAAATCTGCCAACTTTCTGTGACATTACATTTACACGTACCTAATTAAGTTATGTCAACGAACATGTTGTGTTTGACACATTTCATGAAGAAAAACGACTTTTAGTCATCACAGAAGTATTATATTGTACGAATACAAAATTTCTTTTAGAAAGTTATTACTTTCAAAATACAATTCACAATTCAATTAAAAAATATGCCTCTGACATACATGTATATCTAATTTGTATCTGTCATCAAGCCTGATCGCTATATTGTCACTGAATACCCTTATTTTAAATATGAACAACGTTGTCAAATCAGATGTTGTGTTTAAATATTTGTTACTTTTACAGAATTTTATGTTTTGAGAAATAATATCACAATCATGTTCATTTTTCTCTGGATATTCTAAGACGTTGCTCTTGTTATGTGTGATCTTAAGCGTGTTATTCCATCTACCTAATTGTAATAACATTTCTTAAGGCACACGCTCTAATTCAGATAGAATACATCATGTTGTTATTTTTGTCATCAATTTGTATTCAACGAACAATATCTCAATTAACTAATAGCAAAAACATTATCTCACGGCAGATAAAAAATGATTCCATTTATGGAAAAGTGTTATCAGCAATGCTTTCTATTTTGAATACTATTGATTGAAATTTACGTTAACTAAATCAATGCAATAAAAGATCTATACTTTCTTTTATAATTATTTTTACATTTAAATTAAATTTCTTCATTCTCAATCAAATAGTTTCTTTTTATTCTTAACTACTTTGTGAACAAGAAATATGTTATAAGGGCACAACAAAGACACTATTTTTTTGATTGAAGATAATGTAATGAGACTATTGTAAATGCTATAGGCACAACTGTTCGTGAACTAAACTCCTTATCGTCAAAGATACATCCCCTAGACCCATCCCAAATCTTCACAACTGTTTTACTTTTCAGCCTGTCTTATGATAAAGACAGGGATCTGTATTTTCTTGTACTTGTTGTCTTTTCATGCAAGTTGATTTTAATATAGAATAGAGTCATTAGAGATCTTAAACAAAATCACCAGAAAGCGTGGTACTTGCCTGGACCATCTAACAAACAGCAATTTCTAATCACCAGGTCATGCATTAATTGCAAAGTTTCTTGTCGAAGTAAACAATGGGCTTGCTCTTTGACAGGGTTTGAACCCACTTGGCTAGCGATTCTTGGATAAGTAATCCACTCCGGAAGAAAGCAAAGAAAATATTCTGCTCTTTTTTATCACCACAGTAACAGTTGATACGCATTTATAAACCAGCAATCTTTTATTTGAAAATGCTATATATATATATCAGACTACCATAAAAATAGTGTACCGATTCGATAGTCATATCTGCAAGTGACATATATCATTTCTAATATGCCACATTTTATTAAAAAGTGTCCATTCTGTGAAACATAATCATAATTTTGTACACGAATAGCAGGAAATTGTAACTTTGTGTATTTAATGTAAAGATTTAAGGCAATATCAAATTGGAAACGAAAATTGATAATGGAGTGAAAACTATTCTCTCCAATAGAACAACTCGTTGAATTGTTACCTCCCGTTGTATGCCAAAAATCACTTGATTGCAGCTCCTATAAGACCTAGACCAGAATGAATATGAAACAAAAAATATGATATTTTTACTTACGACGCAAAGTAAACAAAAATGAGTATAAAGCAAAATGCCTGTTACAGCAAAGGGCATTCATTATGGTTATTATGGCATTAGAATGTAAATAGGACAGTGTGGTATGTCTCGCGGTCAGTTAAGTAAATAGTTATATAATTTCAATATTAAATTTGACTTATTTTGCAGTAGTACAAAGTGTGAAAAAATGGACTTTTATGCTAGAAATCTAGCAAAAAATGAAACAAAAGCCTTAAGTCTAAAAAAATATTTTCATTAGTAAAACAGACATTTTAAAAGAATTTTGTTATGCGTGCATATAAAGTGCAAATAATGATTTTATGAAAAATGGAAACTTTACTGTATTCACTTCTTCTACGATATGGGTGAACAAAATGATACTTTGTAGATTTTCCTTTCTAAAATGAAAAGGGGCATAAATCAACTGTCAACTATTTTTGCATTTTGGTTTTTAAAGTTTTTATTAACAAGGTGATTCGATATTCGGCTCTTGTTGGGAATATTACTTTCCAAAATATTTAATTAAAAGTTAAAAAAATTTTTTTTTAAATCATATCCTCATAAGATCTATTAAAATTAGCTAATTTTCTATTAACCATATTTATTTTAAAACACATAGGGTGATAACATATACACATACTATCATATGTATTATTATTATTATATATGTAGTTTATTATATTCATAGTGAATTGGTCCATTATGGAAGGCCCATATCCCACTTATAACTGTGTTGATATATGGTATAAAACATACAATATTAATGTTGTATAGGTAAGTATGAGATATATGATCTTATACAAAACATCTTCTTATAGTAAATGAATAGTTTTAGACTTTCTTACTTAGAAATTCCTTTTGCTAAGTAACACAGTACTATTATAAAAAATAATGAAAAAATTTTGATTAAAAAACCTTAATTTCTTATATGTGACAAGTTTAGAAAATTTGAATTGATCGAAACCAAGAGCCTTTGTTAATCGTTTTGCAGCTTTCACAGTCTGGGCCAGTTTTTCAAAGCTCTGTTTAATTCAACTCTCCGTTAAAGTAGCAATCCTTAAATAGTAAGGAAATGCTATGATTTACACGCATACTTGTATCAAAGTCTTCATTTATTTTATTTACCCAATTGGTATATAACTCGACACATTTGATAAATAAACTAAAAGAGAAGAATTTTTATAAGACTTTTACTTACTTTCTAATTCTTCCCTTTGAATAAATGATTTTACTTGTGTTGTGCTTGTATTACTCTGTTCAGAATATGTTCGGGAAATAAATGTGTTTCAACTAAGATGTTTTCTCTATGATTTGCCTTTATTAAGTTTTGAAGCATCAAAAAAATAATAATGATAATCTATACAAAATCTGATATTATCTCCTCAATTCTTCTCTTATTGTCCCCCGCATTTTCTAAGAAAGAAATGGGATATAATAATAGGCTCCGTCCGTCTGGGCAAACGAGGTGACACTTGTTGGGTACCTTGAACACACGAGAGGACACGTGATTGGTAATTCTATTCATTCCGTCAGTATTGTTGGGTACTTTGTTCTCTTATTGGGTACTTTTAAACAAAAGAAGTACCTAGTAAATGACCATTCGTAGGAACGTCCGTCTGTCTGTCCGTTCGTCCGTCACACTTTCGTGTCCGGTCCATAATTTTGTCAATTATCAAAGGAATCTGAAATAACTCGGCACAAATGTTTGTTATAATAAGACGATGTGTAATGCGCAACAACCAGACCCCTACCTCCAAGGGTCAAGCTCGCACTTGCTCATTCAAGGTCAACATTGTCTATTTTATGGTATATGTCGTGTCCGGTCCATTATTTTCTTATCTTGGGATTTTGTAAATACTTGCCACAATTGTTCACAATAATGAGACGATGTGTCATGCGCAACAACCGGTAACCTACCTCCAAGGTCAAGTTCAAACTTGGAGGTCAAAGATTAACAATTTATGTCAAGTCCATAACTTTTTCATAGATCAAAGGATTTTGTAAATACTTGTCACAAATCGTCACTATAATAAGACAATGTGTCTTGCGCAACACCTGCATCCCTACCTCCAAGTTCAAGGTCACACTTAGAGGTCAAAAGTTAAAACAGTTTTTGGGGTATATTTTGTGTCTGATCTAGAACTTCTTCAGGATTTTGAAATAACTAGGCACAAATAGTCACAATGATAAGATGATATGTCATGCATAACACATGGGTCCCTTCCTCCAAGGCCACACTTAAAGGTCAAAGATTGACATAGTCTGTTATAGGGTATAGTTTGTGTCTGATTTATAACTTCTACATAGTTAAAGGGATTTTGAAATTACTTGGCATAAATAGTAATATTAATAAGACGGTATGTAATGCACAACACATGCACCCGTACCTCGAACGTCAAGGTCACACTTAGAGGTCAAAGGTTAACATGATAGAATTTTAAATTCCGTATTTCATTTTACTAGTATTTCTTTAATAAATTTATTGTTGCATTTGCAGATCTAGCATTGATCATAATTGTGGACTGAAAGTCCTGAAATTCATACCTCAATCTTTTGAAATAGCACAATATTATGCTTCATCTGAAACTTCCCCGAGGTTAGGGGACGTTGGTATCTCCGTTAAAAATTCTTGTTAAATTATATTCTAAGTCTAAATTTATTTCATGTTTTACTAAGTCATATTCCGTGTCAACAGGTTCATTCATGTTGTTAAATATAACAACATTTCGTTAAGCAAACACTGTAACTTAAACGGAATGCATCGTTCCGTTATGAGTTTGTCACTAATTTGAATTAATAAAACGGTACACAAATCAGCGGATAGCTAAAACATAAAATTACACCAGATGAAATTAGCCTTTTTCAAGCCGTATCAAGGACAGGTAAATTTAGAAATGCTTTCATTGCTTGCAATGATCAGTTGCATTGATTGAACAGAATGTTAATCAGTATATGAGCTGCGTCATGACAAAACCATCATAGTGGGTTTGCGACCAGCATGGATCCAGACCAGCGTGCGCATCCGCGCAGTCGTATCAGGATTCATGCTGTTTGCTATCAGTTTTGGTACTTGTAATAGGCTTTTTAAGCGAACAGCATTGATCCTGATTAGACTGCGCGGTTTTTATGTTTAAACTCACACCTGTCAATTAATCAGTATCTCACTATATTTTAAGAAAAGTTTGTTTAATAGATTTAAATAATAAATATGTCATTTCGTTGCATCATATATTTTACATCCATACCCTTTAATTTTTTTTTTAAAATTTCAGCATATGAAGCGATACTTGAAGCCGGTGAATTTGCATTTTGTTCTGTGTCAGAACATTATAATATAATACAATTATATTATTACCATTTAATCTTATAATTTCGTATTTAGTTTTGTTTGTCGTTATGGGCTTTTTTTTTAGCCGTGGAAATGGAACAAATAAACTCTAAAAACTTCTTAATATACTAAGTTGTCGAAATCTTCTGTAAAACATGAACAGGTGTGATATTATTGAAAGAAGTACTATTATAAGTAATACAATTTTGAAGGCAAGACAGTTTTCAAAATAAACGTTTTATTAATAAAGAAAACTAAGACAAAAATATCATTCTTAACTGTCCAGGAGAAGAGAATGGTTATATTTGTTCAATAACCACTGCAAATATGTAACAAATTGGTTATTTGGTAGAAAATAGCAATGAAAAAAAAACAACACGTCTTACACCGGGTGAAAACTTGAAAAGGTTTAACAAATCTAACGGTTTCAGTAATATCATCACATAATTCGGAAAAAGAAAAACACATTTTTTAACATTTAATTGAACTTTGCACTAAATTTTTTTTCTGTGTTCCTCAAATTGCAAAGGGCGACATGATCACACCATTTCAATGATAAATACCTTTCTGAGCGTATGCATGCTGTGTGCAGTAACGTCAAGGGAAATACATTGCATGTAAAGAACAGGAAGCGTTTTTGCATTCGTTTGTTGTTTATTGCTTGGCTTTTATTCGCTTTCACCAAAACACACTGTGTTTATTAAAAAGTACCTTATATGTTAAATAGCATGTAATGTGGAAATGTATTGATTTTGTTTGTTCTATTTCATTAATTAAAACACTAACACAAACTATTGTCAGAGCAAGAAGATTAAGCTAGTTTGAATTAAGTTTTTATATAATTAGAGCACTGCAGTAAAATTCAATATGGGTAGTAAATAAGTTAAGCTACAAGGGAATTTGTGAGTTTAAACCAATCTAAATCATATTGAGTAAACCTATTGAACCCAGACCGGAAATTGCAATGCGCTGCAATTGCAATCGTTTTCTAAAAAAGACACTTCTGGGTAGATTGTGTATTAATTGATGGATATATTATGAAATAAGCTACCCTTCACTTCACAACAGTAGGTGCTAAATGCTGTCATCTGGCAGCTGTAAAACGTTTTCCAGTACTTGACTTCAGTGTTGGTGTATTTTTTAGGTAATTCGGGATCGATCATTGATTAGCAAATCATATGACAAAAACCGTCAGAGACTGAGCTGTATGACATTTTAACATGATATGCAACAAGAACAGTTTCATACTGAAATCATCTATAAGGCACAAAACAATTATCTGTGCACCCATTGTGACCGAGGAGTTGCCTTGAATGGTTGAAGCAATTAGAACTGTAGTTGCTTTGTATCCCTGCTTGGCCCGTAACAAGTTCGAATAAATGGCGTATATGCATGTCTTAGCTACAACATATGGTTTTGATCCCTATTTTTGCTTTGAAGTTTGTAACTCCAGACGTAAGCCAAAATCATTTTTCTTGCTTTGGCGCCATATGACCTATACTGTGTTAGTGTGTCGTAAAACCAACCAATAATCAATGATCTTTACAGACCTTGCAATGAAACATGTCCTATGATTTTTATTAGGATTTGTAACCAACGAATCTGCACTGACATTTTAATGCGTGCAAACTTCATTAGAAAGGTTGTCAAGCGAAATGTTTTCATTATCATTATGATAAACTCAAACAATTGTGTTACATATACCCGTATTACATAAAACCTTAGTCAATTCCATTGAACAAAGAAGAAGGATAAAATGAGCTAAATGTGCTTAAGTCATAATTAGATTTCTTATTTAAGGCAAAACAAACTATATAATGTGACATATAAATGTATATTCAACGTATATATGAAGTATTCAGTCCTAAACATAACTCGTTTTCGCTGAACTTGCACTAAATTATACTCTACAAACTTAGTGTTTATTGATATTTTGTCTGTAATTTATTGTTGCCTTTAGCACAAACATAGAAACACTTTCACTAATATAATTTTTTTAATAATTGTGATAATGAAATTCTGTGATTTTATTCATCTGCTTTATTAATAACAAAATACGAACGCAAATCAAACAATCAAACGTTGTATCGTATAGTTTATAACTTTTATGTGGTTGAAAAGTGCAATTATAATGCCACGGACCCATGTGTGACACCCGAGCCTCTTGATTTTTTTCTATCAAAAAAACATAAAGTCAGAGTTAACTATTTACTAGACAGGACTGGGATCAATTTAGGTCACTAAGTCTTTGTAACTGTAAAGAACGGCAATTTACCGACATAATGTGTTAGAGTCTATACTATGGATCATGCAGTTGATTATTTTTGTCAGTTTAGATTGCATTATCTTGAGTAAATTAGTATATAGTATCTTATTTCATCTACCGGTAAATTAGAAACAGCCCCTTGAATGTGACGATTAAGTAGTACTTGATTCAGATAGTGCTCCTGAACTCTTATCATGTATTTAAAATTCACTGGATACATGTATTGCAATGATTTACGCAATGTTTAAAAAAAGATTAAAATATATACCAAGTACCGTTTCATTTTTAAATAATAGTCACGTAATGATCATTTCGAGACCAGTTCACATTAAACTGATTATTTTATATTAAGGCATTTTGTTTTAAGTACATACACGAACTTGCAATATGAAACTATACTTTATTTATAAGAAAATTAATTCTTTTTTTCCTTAAATGCTTATTACACACCTTCAATACAGTTAATATCAGTGTTCATGATTAAAATGTGAAATAGGTATGCATACCTTTTCATAAAATATATACCAACCAAGGACTTGGGTACTTGATTTGGTTTCCTTCCACTTAATTTAATAAACTTTTGAATCTAAATAATTGTTTTAACCTGATTTTCAAAAACAAATGTATCACCAACAGAACATATGTGTTCATCTTGCTGTGTTTCCTCTTCCGTATGGACATATATTTCAATATATTAATGACTTGTTATGTTCGGTAAACGTTCGATCATATTATAAGATCCTGTCTCTTGAATGTGTGGCAGGAAAACTTTCATAGGCCATTACCTGCCATTCATCGATAATTTCTATAGCACGTCAACCTGTAATAATGTATAGTCTATAGAATAATGAAATGCAATGTTATTCTCAGACATTAAACAAAACCATAGTCACAAACGAACACGGATATTCCTGCTTAATGTAAATGCATATACTGTTAGGAAATTGAGTACATTTTTTTTATCTTCACTATATTTCTTCCGAAGGGATCAATGATCATGTTCGATAGTTCGAGTGATCGGTGTTCTAGCAATCCGAGGTAGAAAAATAAATATCATTTGCGAATTTTGTCGGGACTGGCTGGTGAGTTTGAGCGAAGGGAGGTATTCGATCAATCCGAGTTCGAGCGAACGAAGTTTAACAAACTGCTACTATACTTTCAGTAAAGGAATGGATTTAAGCATATGTATAATATTATGATTCATTTACATGTTGTATTGATTTTAATATTTGATACATAATACTTCTTTTCCTGGTCCACTTCCAAATGATGTGTGAGCATATATCAAATAAATCTATCGTTGTAAAAGTCTTGTTATAACTAACATGATAGCTTACATATGTAAAACAAAACCTTTTACATTAGACAGAAAGCCTTTAACTTCATTTTATTTGTAACGATATGATTACAATTTCCATCACAAGGGTAGATAATAATTAACTTCGTAAGATTTAGGTTATTCGTATTTTTCATTCTGTGAGAAATTAAATACATATTATACGAATTGATCAGAAGCATGTATACTTGGATGTTTCATATATTATCACAATGTTTTATACATTTATAAAATCTGTAACTTCTATTAAGATGATAGATTATTGACGACAGAGCACGCTCAAGCAATTTTGTTTAACTGGTCAACATTTTATGAGTAAGGTATTTTTCAAAGATCACCGATATGAGTTTAACATTAAGTATCTTGAGAATCTAATGATATCATTGAAATAGGTTTACTTCACAGACTCGGGTTGGTCGAGCCTGTCTGTGAGATAAATAAAATGTGGTACCTTTCTCGTACTCTTTAGCGTCGGCTTCCGCATGAGAAAAAAAATCCAACACAACGTACGTGTTTAAATTAGTACATAGAATGCCAAATATGTTACACGTTGTTAGATACAAGGCTAAGATAATTAAATGTAATTATCATGAAGATGGCTGAATAAAAAGACGAATAAAATAATCTGCAAATTTCAAAGACAACTGATTTATTATTTTAAGTAATAAAATGGCTTCGGCGATGAAATACTTTCCTACAACACGCTCCTTACTTGCCTCGCTCAACAAGTACGCAAATTTTGATTATTATATTATGATTGAAGAAATAATAACAGTGAGACTGCTGGTCTGTGGATTGATTATTTAATTATATATTATAGCAAATGCTATGACTAATCAATAAAGGAAATTACCGGTATAAAGTTTCTATGTATAACGGGTGAAAAATGACACTACCTGGATTTAAAAATAGAATTCTGATCATATTGAGTGTTCCCCCGTTGAAATACAGCAGACGCTTGTAAATTTGCAAAATGATACTTAAACTATGTGACTATGGTTAAAGGGAATTGGTGCATAATTGAAAATATGTCATCCCATAAATAATTATATCGATAGTATTTAGTATCATACATGAAAACCTACCACGAAAGAATAATATAAACCGCGTCATGACAAAACAAACATAATGCGTTTGCATCCAGCATGGATCCAGACCATCCTGTGCATCCGCGCAGTCTGATCAGGATCCATGCTGTTCGCTTACCAACCCTATTAGACCGCCTCCGTGGTCGAGGGGTTAGAGTCGATGACTTCTAATCCAGTTACCTCTCTGGCGTGGGTTCGATCCCCGGGAGATGCTTTGGTAGTTTAGCGCGGAGGAAGGTAGTCTAGTACTGTTGTTACTCTCCAGGAACGATGGTTAGGAACTACCCGCCTATATGACTGAAATACTGTTGGGAAAAGGCGTAAAATGAAACAAACAAACAAAAAGCAACCCTATTACAAGTAGAGAAAACTTATAGCGAACAGCATGGATCCTGATCAGACTGCGCGGATGCGCAGACTGGTCTGGATCCATGATGGTCGCAAACGCACTATGTTGGTTTTGTCATGACATGGCTCATATATGGATGTTGTTTGCAAGTGTGATATACATAATTCGATGTTTACATACCTATCTATAGCAGATAGTAATTTGTTCTAGAATTTAAACATATAATAAATCCATAATAAACCACTGAAAACTCTATCAATCTTATTTTTCAAGAAATGAATTGTCTGAGCTGCGTTCTGGGAAAGGTGCATTGCCTTGTTGGTTTCTGTTCTTGTTTTTTATAACAATGTTAAAATCGTACATTTATCAGTTTTCATCGATACTTGAAATGTATGTACCTATTGAAAATATTTCCACTTGGAGCCCAATCCATTTAAATACACTAATTAACTTAAAAAAGTAAAAACATACAGACACACAATAGTTCCCCGATATAAATTTTTTCAGGCCAGTTTTGAAAAATGCATTTGATGAATATGAAATATCATAATAAGCAATACTCAATCCCGTGCCAACATATGTTTTACATGTATAGGCATGTGTTGTAAGATTGCAGGTCAAACCTACTGTCTTACCTGATGTAATGCCTTGCGGTCGCGACAACGCTGACAGATAAAAATCTGTATCTGTCGTGGGACTTTTTAAAGAACTGTCATTGTACATTCAAAGGTATTTAATTCCGGCGTGACTAAGCCTTTAATCTATTTGAACTCAGATGACACACTGTAATGATATCTTCAATGAGGGAATCACAGTCAAAAGAAATGATAAACTAATACAAAATATGGCTATATTTTGGAAATTCAGCATTATTCTTTATCATGCATTTAAGTCACATATGTTGGTGTTATATTCATTAACATTTTTGCAGGTTTAATGCACAAAACAAAAGTGTACATTACTCTTTACAGGTTTTTGCATGGAATAGATATTTTGCACGATTAATGAATAGTGTAGGAAACTCAGACCGGTAAGAAGGACCGTACCGGTCTTCGTCTGGGAACAGTAGCTTTTATATACCAAAATGTTCGCAAGGGTCTGCAAAATATGAAACGAAATTTCGTTTTAACCTAAATGGTCGGATATTTACGAAATACAAGATGGCGTCCAAGATGGCTGCCAAAGTTTTGAAAAAAAACACTCATTATCATTATTTGGCAGTTTTTTCTCAAGAATTTCTATGTTGTTTTTCGCCCAGACATATACATACGATAGAAAATACATATTTGTTGTAAATACATTAGTTTGTGGTCATTTATATGGGATTAAATAAAAGAATTGAACGAATATCATGAAAAAATACCAAAAAAAAAATAACACAAAAATGAATTTTGATTCCAATTTTGCATTTCCATGACAACAAATTTAAATGCTTATTTCCATTTTGTACTTTTGTGCAAAACTACAATTTAAGTTCTTTACAGTGATGTCAATTTTATTGTTTATAGACACTTCTCCATTGAATCAGGTAAGAGACAACTTAAATTACTTAGTTAACTATTGTTTCTTTAAGGCCTTTCATCAGTATTGTCGTTCAGTGTAACATTATAAAGTTACATTAATGACATAATACAATATAACAAATAAATGAATATGTAACAAAATGTTCAGAATTCTTTTAAATGTGATTTTTCAACACAGTATTTTGCATTTGAATATTAACATCTAAGGTGTTCCCCTTTTCATATTTTTTACAAAAATGTATTAGAAGTCGGATATGAACTAATAGTCCGACAAAGGAGTATTCTGCCAAATTAAGTATCTTAAAAGTCTCCACAGTACATACTCATCTAATAATTGTCATTTTATGTTTTTTTAGACTGTGACAAACACTTGAGATTAGAGCTGTTTATTTGCGACCAATCTTGTTTGCTTAAATAACCAATGTCTAAAGAGTATGGTGCGTCAAAGATGAATTAGCTTCACCAATGATGAACAACTTGACTTTCTGAAGGTTCATTTTTAAATTCAACTTATTTATGTATCTTTATGGTATGCTAAAATTCTCAATTATTAATGGAATAAATCAATAGTTTAATCATGTCCGTTTTTCCTTTTGGACCATAACATAAATTCAATTTTCATAGTTTATCTGTGATATGCAGGCTTCATAACCTCTGATCCCCTTTCAAAATTCAATTTTATTTAGTTCCGCCCATTGTTTTCTCGTTTAGGGCACAAGCATTTTTTTACTTGGGGACCATATGCCGCTTTTCATGGAATGGCACTTACGTGTCACATTGAAGGTTCCATGACAACCGCCATATGAACACATCTGCGGATGTTTCAAAATTCCAAATTGTACCAGTTCATGTATAATGTTGAATTCTGCTTAAGCCGGTGCTAAGGGGCGTGGACGGTAACTTGCACTATCCAGTACCGTCCATGAACAGGCTCAATCAAACCGAGCCTGCAACATTGTCAATTTTGCCGTGTTGGGCTTTCTTGAGGGATTCTGTTTATCTCTATTTCATGGTCACATCAGTGTTATTTGTGCCGTGTGGCGGCCGTAAAAAGTCGCCCCGTACATTTAATCAAAGATGTTATATTTTCGATCCTTGAAGATCGTTCAGCACGACATAATTGTTGTGTATTCATGTTATGTGGTATTTTTAGTTTCTTCTATTTGGCTTTTTTCAATTTGGGTGGTTCCAGTATTCCTACTTGAATACTGTCTAATCACCCTTAGGATATGTTGCCTGCTGTTTAAATTTGTCTTTGACGTATTATCTGTGATATGCAGGCTTCATAACCTCTGATCCCCTTTCAAAATTCAATTTTATTTAGTTCCGCCCATTGTTTTCTCGTTTAGGGCACACGCATTTTTTACTTGGGGACCATATGCCGCTTTTCATGGAATGGCACTTACGTGTCACATTGAAGGTTCCATGACAACCGCCATATGAACACATCTGCGGATGTTTCAAAATTCCAAATTGTACCAGTTCATGTATAATGTTGAATTCTGCTTAAGCCGGTGCTAGGGGGCGTGGACGGTAACTTGCACTATCCAGTACCGTCCATGAACAGGCTCAATCAAACCGAGCCTGCAACATTGTCAATTTTGCCGTGTTGGGCTTTCTTTAAGGATTCTGTTTATCTCTATTTCATGGTTTGCATTCTGCTTAAGCCGGTGCTAGGGGGCGTGGACGGTAACTTGCACTTTCCAGTACCGTCCATGAACAGGCTCAATCAAACCGAGCCTGCAACATTTTCAATTTTGCCGTGTTGGGCTTTCTTTAGGGATTCTGTATTTATCTATTTTGCAATAGATATCAGTAAAACTGCATAATTTTCAAAATGTTTAAGCATAAAAATATACAATTTTAAGTCATACCCTAGGAAATCTGTTGATCACTGATGCAAGTAAATATGTAGCCGAAAAAGGTTATAATAATGATGAAGTCAAAATAATTTTATTTTTGATTTTTGTTTTACTCAAACAATTGCTATTATACCTATTTTTCAGGTAGTGTTGTGCCTGACATGACTATAATAATTATGTTCTTCTTTCTGATATGAACATGTACCAGCGTTTGACAATTTCAGACAACAAGGTATTGTGCATCAAATAGTAAAAGTGTAACTAAAATTATACATTGCAATTTAACTTTTATATCAGTTTTGTAAGAATAATCCAAATATCTATGTATTTTCTTCATATGTTAAGTCTGTTATATCCACCCAGTAGAAGCGTACATATATATGGCAGTAATTTATCTCCACAATGAATTGTTTTATAATCATATTCCTGCTCAAAATTGAACTACATTGAACATATTTTCTTTCAGAAAATTGGATGAATTTGGGATAAGATTTGAAACAATGGAAATAATAAATTGTTTAATCATATTCATTTCTCCTACTAAACCACAACATTTTTTAAATTATCATAAACATGATGGTCGAAAATAGATATCTGTAAAACTGCATTATTTTCAAAATGTTTAAGCATAAAAATATACAATTTTAAGTCACACACTAGCAAATCTGTTGATCACTGATGCAAGTAAATGAGTAGCCTAAAAAGGTTATAATAGTGATGAATTCAAAATAATTAAATTTTTGATTTTTTTATTCAAACGATTGCTATTGTACCTATTTTTCAGGTAGTGTTGTGCCTGACATGACTATAATACGTTCTTTTTTATGATATGAACATGTACCAGCGTTTAACAATTTCAGATAAGAAGGTATTGTGAATCAAATAGTAAAAGTGTAACTAAAATTATACATTGCAATTTAACTTTTATATCAGTTTTGTAAAAATAATCCAAATATCTATGTATTTTCTTCATATTTCATGTCTGTTATATCCACCCAGTAGAAGCGTACATTTAAATGGCAGTTATTAATCTCAACAATGAATTGTTTTATAACCATATTCCTGCTCAAAATTGAACTACATTGAACATCAGAAAATTGATGGATTTGGTATAAGATTTGAAACAGAAATATAAACATCATGGACAAATATACCATGGAAGATAAAGAAAACATAGCTACAACCCTAAAGACTAGATCTAGTAATGAACTATTAGACTGGAAAATGCAATGTCTTATTTGTTGGGAAAAGTGTGACCCTAGACGTGATAATTATACATTTTGTAATACTAAAGGTAGTAAGGGGTATTCTAGAAGTTGGTCATATCTTGAAAGTTAAATTTCAGACAAAGTAGGATCTACGTATGCAAAGGTACTTTGTGCTGCTCAAAAACGCCAGGACCTGCAGGTAATTGACAGATTGCTTCGTGTCCAAAATGGTGATCTGGTGGCAGTCGAAGCCAGGTATCTTTGCAAAAAGGGCTGTCTTTCCAAATATTATGAGACAAATCAAACGACTCCAGACAAACTTTTCATTGACTAATATACACCCATTTATAGACAAGCTGCTGAAAAACTAAAGAATGAGTATGAGCAAGCAATAATATTGGAAAAGGAAGTGTATTACCTGTCCACATTAAGAAAACGATTTATCGAAATTGTTAGTGAGGCTGGCAGTACAGCTGCTGAAAATTACAAAAGTTCATACTTAAAGAAACTACTTAGTGACATTTGGCCTGATGTATCTTTTGTTCCACATCAGAAGGGGAAATCAGATTAATTTTTTCATCATCTAAAATATTAGGCGATGCTATGACAGAAGCAAAATATCTTGAACAAATTATTGAACAACACAACAGCGCAAATATGACGTGTATACCGATGAAGAGACCGATGAAGCAATAGTCCACAAAGCTGTAGGCATATTACGAAAGAGAATTTTAGAAGGTAAAACAAAGATAAAAAATCAATATTATTCACCTGATGAATTGTCTCTTAGTGTTCAGAAGGACTTTATCTCAAGCCGTTGCTAGAGGGCGTGAGGGATGTTGCACGTATTCATTATCTCTCATGTACAGACTCAATCAAACCGAGTCTGCAATTCTCTAGTAATTTTGTTGTGATTAATGCTTCCGAGGGATCATTTTGTTACCAGAATTTTTATCGACCCTTTGCCTTATAAGGCAGTTTGCTGGCTCCTGTTTTTGTTTGGGGTCCCCCTGGGCTCCTTGCCATTGGTTCTTGTTGCTGGGTCATGTGGGGGTTGCGTTCATTGAACGCCGCCTTTCCTTGTTGATCTTGTTTATCATATTTCATTTTTTAATGATAGCAAGTCGTTCAAAGACGCAACTGAACACATGGACAAGAAATGTCTTACAATTGCCTGTGATTTGACAAGAAATGTCTTACACTTGCTTGTGATTTGCCCAGTTTTGTTACAGGTATTCCATTACCGAAACATCTTGGACTTGCAGTTCATTTATACACTGAATTTGGCAGTAAACACCTTGTTGAAGATATGAACTGCATGGGCTACTCAATCTCATATTCAGAGTTACGCATGTTTCTCTCATCTGCCGCAAACAAAGCCATCGATTCCCAGAAGGTAACAACATCAGGTGGACTTGAAGAATTATACCATACAATAAACCAGTCTCCCGACAAGGACCAATGTTTGATCCTCCAGTTACATTGAAAGAAATAAAGCTAATAGAATCACAATCGGTTGAACAAGCAAAGTTGAAAGAATTGTTGTATGCTTTTGGACGCTGTACAGTGTTTTGTGAAGAAATCCAAAGCATCCCTCATTGGAACATATTTCAGTCAGAAACCAGTGGTTCTCATCATTCTGTTTCCAACATTTCCTACAATCCAATTATAATGGCGACTCCAACTGACTATAATACGGTGTATACAACACTACTTCGCACAAAGGAAATATGAAAAACAAGATCAACAAGGAAAGGCGGCGTTCAATGAACGCAACCCCCATATGATGACCCCCAAGTCGTGAATGCTTTAGTTCAATCATATGTTCCAGTTGTATTTGACATGAGTCTTTTATCAAAGGCACTAGAAATTATTTGGACAAGGCGTGAGGAGCTTAAAGGTGTCATCCCATTGGAGGGCGGTATGCACATGCTAACGTCCATAATGGCAGGGATAGGATTTCTATTTGGAGACACAGGTCTCAGACAACTTTTAACAGAGTCCGGTGTTAACGCACCTGCAACAGTTACAAATATTCTTACAGGAAAGGACTTCGACAGAGGGTTTACAGCTTTGAAACTTGTTGATGAAGCATTAACTATACGGTGTCTGAAGAATTTCGGGGTCTGGTGTGACGACAACAACAAAAAAATGCATCAAGACGTATATGAAATGTTGATAAAGCTTCGAAGAAAAAGCAGTATGAAATACACAGAGCATGAGATAGCGGAATTTTATAACACTCTATCTACTGATGTCATACCTTTGATTGAAGAATTCCGGACAGATAGCAGAAGTATTTCAGCAACGTTAAAGCTTTGGGACGACTATCTGGTAAAAATCTCTACGCCTTTCAAACTGTTTGTTTCGTCAACACGGTCTTCAAACTGGACAATACAACAAACTTCCAAATTACAACTAATACCTCTGCTTTTTGCAGCAAACCGGAAAACGTGTGCAAAATACATGACTGTTCAGCAGCTGCAGATGAACACATTGAACAACGTGTGGATGGATTACACATAAGAAGTAACCAAAACAAAGACCTGAAAGGGAATGGTGGCATAATAGGTTTCACGTTACGTGAAAACGCTCTTGCGAGATGGTTTCTGTCACGGCCATTAGCATCAAAGTATTCATCTACTTTTCACAAAAGCATTGTGTCTTCAAAAGGAGGCCAACATCATCACAGCGACACGACGTCAAGACGACAGATGTATGACAAGTTATTTGATAAGCTTGTAAACATTTTTGTCACTACCTTTTTAGAGCCATTTGATGTTACTAAAACTCCAAAAAAGCTGGTTAACATTGCGACCGGAGGGCATGCAACAGATGAAATAGAGACGTCTTTGACAGAATGGTTTGAAAAAGGAGCAAATATGTTTGAAACATTTGTTTCAGAGAGACTTGTAATGAAATGGCACTAACGTGTCACATTGAAGGTTCCATGATAATCGCCATATGAACACATCTGCAAATTTTAAAAATTCTAAATTTTACCAGTTCATGTTAAATGTTGAATTCTGCTTAAGCCGGTGCTAGGGGGCGTGGACTGTAGTTTGCTCTTGACAGTACCGTCCATGAACAGGCTCAATGAAACCGAGACTGCATCATTTTCAATTTTGCCGTGTTGGGCTTTCTTTAGGGATTCTTATTTCACTCTATTTGTAATAAAAACCGATGGTTCAGATCCGCCTGAGAAAAACGTTTTTACTCCAATGCCACGTAGCAATATAAAAACCATGGCTGAAATGAAAAAGAAACATGTTTTTAAGTAGTTAGTGGGGAAGTGATGTTTCAACGACTATTGGCCATAAACGATTACAAGTAAATTCCACTTGAACGAGTATTTTCTTTCGAAAACACAACGGTTCCCTTGCATGTTTACAGAGCAAGAAAGGATACATAAATCTAAAAATTTGACTTTATGTCAAAACTTGAAGGGATGCTACAAGGTAACACAACAACGATTGAAAACTCTGACACTGTCATATTTGATGGCATGGCAGTAATACAATTACTACAAGTTCAGAGTGTCCAAAATACCTTTTTGGATATGGCTGCATTTTTCTTAAATATATCCTAATGAAAGCACGTGCGATTCCAGGAGTCAAGTATATTCATATAGTTTTCGACAAGTACAAAAATCTTAGCCCAAAATCAGAGACCCGAAGAGATATAGGAGATATTGCTCCGACCAATATACATATCAACAGTGATCTGCAAGTTCCTAGGGATTGGAAACAATTTTTTATGAAGTGGTACAAATAAAAAACGCTTGGCACAGTTCTATACATGGTTTATTAAAGAAGATGCTTGCTGTCATCGGAAAGCACATGAAATACTGTTGATAAATGGTGGTAATGATGAGATGTGTCTGAAGGTGAATACAGACGATTGCATCGAAATACAAGCACTGAGGTCTAATTAAGAAGAAGCGGAAACACTCATAATATTGCATGCAAAATATGCGGCAGACACTCGTTCTGTTTCCATAGTAGTCCAGTCTCCAGATACAGATGTGTTGGTTTTATTAATACACCATCACAAGTCAATTGGTGCAAAGTACTTGTACATGTCAACAGGTCATGTTTATACCTATACAGACCATCGACGATATATTCCTGTTCACGATTTAGAACAGATGTTAGGCGGTGAAGAAATAAAGATTATCCTGACAGTATATTGTTTGACTGGCTGTAGTTTCTTTAAACAGTATTTAAGCAGATTATGCAATACCCTGGTAAATATCAACAGTTGCATAATGTAGGAGAAAGCATTAATCTCTCTAGAATACAGAAGATGGCCTGCACAAAGTTTGTTGTTAACCTGTACTGGGGACGCGATACTCAGTTATTGAATGAAGTGAGATGCAAAATGGTAATGAAGTCAAAACGCCCAAGAAGCTTGCCGCCAAAAGAAAACAGTTTCTATGAGCACTGCTTACGATGCCTACTGCAACTCTGGATTTGACGACATGCCTTAACAGCTATTCATGACCTTCCACCACTTACAAACTTTGGGTATGACATCACTGAAGATGGTTTTATTATTAGTCTTACACGGATGACACAACCACCAGCAGCGCCAGAATTGCTTAATAACTTGCAATGCGAATGTCCCAAATGCAACGAGACTTGCAGTTGTTTCGCAAATCAGTAGCCTTGTACAATGGCTTGCTCTTGTACATCAAACCTTAAAAACGGCTGTAATAATGTGCACAAACATCTATACGTTATCTGCAGTATTCAGCAATGAGGACTTCAGCTCTGATGAGGACTGGATACTAGAATGTTAGGTCGAAACAAATAAAATCACTTTGAACATTTACAATGGATACTAATATTTACTTACCGTCTTATTAGAAAAATACATGTATGTGTAATGATGATTATGTTCTGTAATTTGCAACAGTATAATTACGATAATATCACAGTCAAATAACTCAATTCGTTTACTGTTTCATAGTTAAATTTAGGTAATAATATATAAGAACAAGTGTCATAATTATATCCAATAAGTTCTATATCCTTAATCTATTAAATTCCGTCTTTGTT